>NC_137162.1:71218798-71752115 GCF_951394435.1 Stenella coeruleoalba
TATCTAGATGTAGATTTTTTTTTGTATTTATCACACTTGGTATTCTCTGAAGTTCTTGGATCTGTGGGTTGGTGTCTGTCATTAATTTTTGAAAACTCTCAGCCATTATTTCTTCAAATATGTCTTGTCCTTTCTTCTCCTTATGGCATTACCATTATGTATATGTTACACCTCTTCTAATTGTCCCACAGTTTTTGAATATTTTGTTCCATTGTTTTTCATTCTTTTATTTTTCCTTGCATTTCAATTCAGGAAGTTTCTACTGACATCTTTAAATGCACTGAGTCTTTCCTTCTCCGTGTCCAGTCTACTGAGGAACCATCAAAGGCATTTTTCATTTCTGTTGCGGTGTTTTTGATTTCTAACATTTACTTTTGATCCTTTCTGAGAGTTTCCATCTCTCTTTACATATTACCTATCCATTCTTGGATGCTATTCACTTTTCCTATTAGAGTCTTTTGTACACTCATCAGTTTCAAATTTCTGGCCTACTAATTCCAACATCTCTATCATATCTGAGTCTGGTATTGACACTTGCTCTGTGTCTTCAAACTGTGTTTTTTGCCTTTTTGTATTCCTTGTAATGATTTTTGATAGCTGGATACGATGTATCAGATAAAAGGAACTTATTAAATAAGACTTCAGTGTGAGGTTTTGTGTTTATCTTGCTGGAAATTAGGCTGTGTTTACTATTTGCTGTATCTGTGGTGTCATGGGTTACAGTTTCCTCTAGTGTCATTGTATTTGTCTCCCCTGTTGTCTTTGGGTTACCCTAGAGAATCTTTTTTTTTTAAACATCTTTATTGGAGTATAATTGCTTTACAATGGTGTGTTAGTTTCTGTTGTATACCAAAGTGAATCAGCTATATGTATACATATATTCCCATATCCCCTCCCTCTTGCGTCTCCCTCCCACCCTCCCTATCCTACCCCTCTAGGTGGTCACAAATCACCGAGCTGATCTCCCTGTGTGATGCAGCTGCTTCCCAGTAGCTGTGTATTTTACATTTGGTAGTGTATATATGTTAATGCTACTCTCTCACTTCATCCCAGCTTACCCTTCCCCCTCCCCATGTCCTCAAGTCCATTCTCCATGTCTGTATCTTTATTCCTGTCCTGCTCCTAGGTTCATCAGAACCTTTTCTTTTTTTTTTCTTTTTTGTTTTTAGATTCCATATATATGTGTGAAAATACGGTATTTGTTTTTCTCTTTCTTTCTCACTTACTTAACTTTGTATGACAGACTCTAGGTCCATCCACCTCACTACAAATAACTCAATTTCGTTTCTTTTTATGGCTGAGTAATATTCCATTGTATATATGTGCCACATCTTCTTTATCCATTCATCTGTTGATGGACACTTAAGTTGCTTCCATGTCCTGGCTATTGTAAATAGTGCTGCAATGAACATTGGGGTGCATGTGTCTTTTTGAATTATGGTTTTCTCTGGGTATATGCCCAGTAGTGGGATTGCTGGTCATATGGTAGTTCTGTTTTTAGTTTCCCATACTGTTCTCCACAGTGGCTGTATCAATTTACATTCCCACCAACAGTGCAAGAGGGTTCCCTTTTCTCCACACCCTCTCCAGCATTTATTGTTTGTAGATTTTTTGATGATGGCCATTCTGACCAGTGTGAGGTGATACCTCATTATAGTTTTGATTTGTATTTCTCTAATGATTAGTGATGTTGAGCATCCTTTCATGTGTTTGTTGGCCATCTGTATATCTTCTTTGGAGGAATGTCTATTTAGGTCTTCTGCCCATTTTTGGATTGGGTTGTTTGTTTTTTGATATTGAGCTGCATGAGCTGCTTGTATAATTTGGAGATTAATCCTTTGTCAGTTGCTTCGTTTGCAAATATTTTCTCCTATTCTGAGGCTTGTCTTTTCGTCTTGTTTATGGTTTTCTTTGCTGTGCAAAAGCTTTTAAGTTTCATTAGGTCCCATTTGTTTATTTTTGTTTTTCTTTCCATTTCTCTAGGAGGTGGGTCAAAAAGGATCTTGCTGTGATTTTTGTCAAAGTGTGTTCTTCCTATGTTTTCCTCTAAGAGTTTTATAGTGTCCGGCCTTACATTTAGGTCTTTAATCCATTTTGAGTTTATTTTTGTGTATGGTGTTAGGAAGTGTTCTAATTTCATTCTTTTACATGTAGCTGCCCAGTTTTCCCAGCACCACTTATGGAAGAGGCTGTCTTTTCTCCATTGTATATTCTTGCCTCCTTTATCAAAGATAAGGTGACCATATGTGCGTGGGTTTATCTCTGGGCTGTCTATCCTGTTCCATTGATCTATATTTCTGTTTTTGTGCCAGTACCATACTCTCTTGATTACTGTGGCTTTGTAGTATAGTCTGAAGTCAGGGAGCCTGATTCCTCCAGCTCCGTTTTTCTTTCCCAACATTGCTTTGGCTTTTTGGGGTCTTTTGTGTTTCCATACAAATTGTGAAATTTTTTTTTTTGCGGTACGCGGGCCTCCCATTGCTGTGGCCTCTCCCGTTGTGGAGCACAGGCTCCGGACGCGCAGGCTCAGCGGCCATGGCTCACGGGCCCAGCCGCTCCGCGGCATGTGGGATCCTCCCGGACAGGGGCACGAACCCGTGTCCCCTGCATCGGCAGGCGGACTCTCAACCACTGCGCCACCAGGGAAGCCCAATTGTGAAATTTTTTGTTCTACTTCTATGAAAAATGCCATTGGTAGTTTGAGAGGCGTTGCATTGAATCTGTAGATTGCTTTGGGTAGTAGAGTCATTTTCACAATGTTGATTCTTCCAATTCAAGAACATGGTATATCTCTCCATCTGTTTGTATCATCTTTAATTTCTTTCATCATCTTATAGTTTTCTGCATACAGGTCTTTGGTCTCCTTAGGTAGGTTTATTCCTAGATATTTTATTCTTTTTGTTGCAGTGGTAAATGGGAGTGTTTCCTTAATTTCTCTTTCAGATTTTTCATCATTAGTGTATAGGAATGCAAGAGATTTCTGTGCATTAATTTTGTATCCTGCAGCTTTACCAAATTCATTGATTAGCTCTAGCAGTTTTCTGGTAGCATCTTTAGGATTCTCTATGTATAGTATCATGTCATCTGGAAACAGTGACAGTTTTACTTCTTTTCTGATTTGGATTCCTTTTATTTCTTTGTCTTCTGTGATTGCTGTGGCTAAAACTTCCAGAACTATGTTGAATAATAGCAGTGAGAGTGGGCAACCTTGTCTTGTTCCTGATCTTAGAGGAAATGCTTTTAGTTTTTCACCATTGAGGACGATGTTGGCTGTGGGTTCGTCATGTATGGCTTTTATTATGTTGAGGTAGATTCCCTGTATGCCTACTTTCTGGAGAGTTTTTATCATAAGTGGGTGTTGAATTTTGTCAAAAGCTTTTTCTGCATCTATTGAGATGATCATATGGTTTTTATTCTTCAGTTTGTTAATATGGTGTATCACATTGATTGATTTGCGTATACTGAAGAATCCTTACATCCGTGGGATAAATCCCAGTTGATCACGGTGTATGATCCTTTTAATGTGCTCTTGGATTCATTTTGCTAGTATTTGGTTGAGAATTTTTGCATCTGTGTTCATCAGTGATATTGGGCTGTAGTTTTCTCTTTTTGTTACATCTTTGTCTGGTTTTGGTCTCAGGGTGATGGTGGCCTTTTGAATGAGTTTGGGAGTGTTCCTCCATCTGCTGTATTTTGGAAGAGTTTGAGAAGGATGGGTGTTAGCTCTTCTCTAAATGTCTGATAGAATTCGCCTGTGAAGCCATCTGGCCCTGGGCTTTTGTTTGTTGGAACATTTTAAATCACAGTTTCAATTTCAGTGCTTGTGATTGGTCTGTTTATATTGTCTCTTTCTTCGTGGTTCAGTCTCAAAATGTTGTGCTCTTCTAAGAATTTGTCCATTTCTTCCAGGTTGTGGATTTTATTGGCATATAGTTGCTTGTAGTAATCTCTCATGATCCTTTGTATTTCTGCAATGTCAGTTGTTACTTCTCCTTTTCCAGTTCTAATTCTGTTGATTTCAGTCTTCTCCTTTTTTTGTCTTGATGAGAGAGACTTTTTCTTTAAAAGGGTCTGAAACTTGCAGTCAGCTGTAATCTCCTGTTATTGTACAGGAGCCAGATTGATTAGGTTTCAGTCTTTTAGTGGGGCTGTTTTCCTGGCTGTGACATTCAAAGTGTTTCTCATCCTTTCTTTTCCCAGTTAGGTGATACTGGAAATCTCGGGTGTGCTGGAATTGGGTATTTTCTTTCCCCCAGGTAGGTTAGACTCTGGTAAAACCTAAGTCAGTTAGGCTCTGGCAAATTAGTTTCTCTCGAGGGCGGACTTCTGTTAAGGACAGCAGAGAGCTTTGGGTGTATTTCAGAATGACTACTTTTCCCCCTCTCCCTGCCAGAAACATGAGGGGATTTTTCTTCAGTTTACCTTGAGAACCTGGTGGGGCTCCTGGAGGGGAAACTAATGAAAGCGTGGGAGACCCTTTAAGACTAGGACCCTTGAAGTTTTCAACTCAGACGCCTGTTCGCACTGAGCCTCCAGCTATTGTTAATCAATTGATTTCTACTTGTACTGCCTCTAGAGTTAGCTTCTGTTCACAGTAAGCTGTGATTCTCTGTATTTGCCTGTATCTGCAGTTTTGGGGGTGTTGACCTGCCCTGTAACCTGATCCAACCTCTGATGGATCTAAGAAGAGTGATTGATTTTTCTTCCACCCTTTTTCTTGTTGTGAGGGCCAGAATGATGACCTGTAAGCTCTTTCCACGTAGGACCATTAACTGGAAATCCCCACATTGTTTTTGATGATTGTTTCACATGTTGGAACTCTTGCAAGATAGAAAAATATTTTAAAAATTTGAAATGAGTAAGTGGTACATGGATATGGCAAAATCATGAAGGGTAATAGTTTGTGTCCTCAACAGAGTAGTTGGCATATATTAACAACTTAATAAAGATTTGAATTGAATCAGAACATTCAGACAGTAAATGCTTTGTCTTTAATCGTTCTTGAATAAATGTTGTTTAAGCTTATCTTTGAGAAGTTTTAGAGTGGTTCCTGATACAAGTAACAGATGATATTGAAAGTAAATAAGCTCTCCGATACGTGTTTACTGGGCACAGGAGTCTGACGGGATCTGTCTTTGGTTGGGGCAGTGGGTGTGGTCCATAACAAACTGCCTTAATGCATTAAGACTGAGAATGGTAGGACTGAACAGAGAAACCAAGCTACCATGATTACTTTGGGTTAGTGTGTTCTTAGCATGACCAGTTTGTCAGATGAGGAATTATCATACAAGACTTAGTTTGAAGAGTGATCTCTGAGTCGTTAAGTCTAAAATTGACTCTTTTCAATAGAGTTTATGTTATCTGTGAATGAAATCTTCACCCAGCAGCTGGAAGGACCTCATTATTGACAGATGGACCTTAGGGAATGGTTTAAATGTTTAAAAGTATTTTATGCTGCTCATGTGACCCAGCTCCATAACTGAGGTGTGAATCTGACTGTTTTTTGCCTAGATTAGGTGTGCTAGAAGGTAAAAGTAAGCATCTCATCTGGAGCCATTTGATAAGGGTCCCAGGACTGCGGGTATCTCGTTCAGCTTCACCCTTCCTCTCTGTACAGAATTTGGCTTACTATTGATACTTTGCCAACAGACAATTTTAGTACAGGGTTCCTCAAGTGATTGTCTTGTGTGCTGTTTTCCTGACCTATCTTGGGTTCCTTGAATGTAGCTTTTCCTGTCCTGTGTGTTTTCCAAGGAAAGTAAAGTATTATCTAGATATTAAATTCTTGACTTCCGTTGACATGGGTGATTTTTAAAAATAGCTCATTGAAATTTGTTACGTTTCCCTCCCTCTCCGCCTTTTTTTTGAATGGTAGACATTTATTGAGAGTCTTCTTTGTGGTTTTAACATCATTAGTTGTATTAACTCATCTGGTTTTTACAACATTGCTATGAGATAAGTATAATGACTGATCCCATTTTATGGATGAGGGAATTGAAGATTAGAGAGATCAGAGCAATGGATTAAGGTCACAGAGATTAAGAGGCAGAGCTCAACTTTTGTCCCAGGCGGTCTGCCTCTGATGCCAGAGCCTATGATTTTTTGCTATATCCATGTACTACCTTATTTACATGCGTATTATTTTTTAAATCAACTCAAATGTTACAAATACAAATTAATTTTTTGAGAAAGGAAACATCCTCTTATGTGGCTTTTCTGAAATAGAAAATAAACATAAAGATCATGATGAAAATAAAACAATGTTACAGAATTCTAGGTAGATACCAAGGCTTGCTCTAGGCTTTGATCCAAGAACTGTTTTCTGCTTTTTTAAGGCAAGATTAGCACTTGTTGAAGTGTTAAAGTCTCCAAACGAAACTAAGTTTCCCCTTGAGGTAATGAGAAGGATTCAGAGACTATTGCAAGTGGAGTCATTTTCTCCCTAAGGGATTCTGTATTTATAAGTTCCTTTCCTTCTGTTTCACTGTCTTTGGGGAAACTACTCACCTGTTAAATTCACTCATAAAATGCAGCCGTGTATTGTTCATCACACATAAGAAGCCTCTAGTACAATGGAGGGGCATGTCTGCACACTAAGATTATTTAGTAAATGGTAGTTACAATTTCAACATTCTGTTATGCATAGGGACTGAATTTTAAAAATAATTTTGTTAGGATTTAGTTTTAGATTAACCCACCTAAAGGTCCTCATTGTTTCTCCCCCTTGGATGCCACATTTTTCTTTCATATACACAACGCATATTCCTACCTCCCCAAACAAGAAAAAAACAACAGATTTTAAATGCCCCTATTTTTTTTTTTAAACTTGCGTGTTCTTAAATTATTTGGCGCTACTCTTCACCGCCCAGAATTAACGGAACAAAGGGAAAAGCAGGCATATAAGGTTCGATATATATAAATAAGGTGTGGACTCCATGGGAGCTGACCATTTATGCTGCAGGTAAGACTCATTCGTGCTGATGTTTGCATCTTTTTGGTCGTTAACATATATTCATTGTGGAAATGTGGAAAGTCAGAGAGTATAGGCAAAGTAAAAGTAATCCTGTAACTCAGAAGTGACCATGGCTAAGTGGACCACAGGCTTTCCTGGAGGGGTAACGTGCTCTTGCTTTGTCATCTTTTTCACTACTCATTCACTCAGCCGCTTCATCCCTGCAGGTTCTCTTCCACCAGGGTTATCTCTTAGTAACTATGGGATTGTGAGCAAATTACTCATGTCTCCATACTGTAGCTTCCTCATCTGTAAAATGGAGATAACACTGTGTCTCACAGTGTCATTGTGAAGATTAATTGAGCAGATGCATAGAAAGCATTAAGAATAGTGTCTGCTAAACAACAAAGTCCTACTGTATAGCGCAGGGAACTATATTCAGTATCCTGTGATAAACCGTAATGGAAAAGAATATATAAAAAAGAATGTATATATATGTATGACTGAATCATTTTGCTGTACAGCAGAAATGAACACAACATTGTATATCAACTATATTTCAATTAAAAAAAATATGGTAAAGCATAGTGTCTCTTCCTGAGACCCAGGAAGTTCTAAATCAGTGCTGGCTGTCGTTAGAATTGTGCTCCTACCAAGAAAGACGGCATACCTACCCGGTGGTGTGAGCTCGTGCCATTGTCTCTGACTGTAAAGTCCAGCTCTTGGCCCATCTCTACCTTTTGAAATTCTACTCATTCTTCAGAGCTTATCTCAAATGCAGTCTCCTCTGTGAGGTTCTGTTTTGGCCAACCCTTCCCCTAGGTTTTGTTTTTCCCACCTTAAGTGTGGTACCTCTGGCATTCTGAAAACATGGAATGCATTGAATTACAATCCCCTTTCTGTGTAGGCAGGCTGGATTGTCAGGTGTAGTAGCAGCAAAGGAACTTCTAAGATAGATGGATATTGGATTTCTAGACATGGCCAAGGTTTGGGTATCTTAGCAAAGTTAGAGCTAAATATGATAAAACTTCTGGGCTGGAGTTTATGACTTATAAAGAAAATACCAATACCAAAATGTAAAAATTCCTAGGGTTTTTTTAAACTCATAATATGTACAGAAATTATTGTATCATCTACTTGAATATTTTTAAATTGGCATTTTCAGTTCGATAGTCACATCTAAGTTTATCAGAATTGTGCTTTAAGTTTCAGGAAAACTTTCTAGGCTGGCCCAAGTCAGGGTGTCTGCGGTTCTGTCACATTCTAGTAATCATTGTAGCATTTTAGTTCCTTGATTTTGTTTTATTCATTTTTTAAAAATTTTTGGCTGCCCCGTGAGGCATGCGGGATTTTAATTGCCTGACCAGGGATTGAACCGTGCCCCTTGGGGTGGAAGCGTGGATTCTTAACCACTGGACCTCCAGGGAAGTCCTGACCCCATGATTTTAGACTTAAGTCAGTTAAGCAAGTTTAGAATTGAGCTTGTACTTTTGCATACCTGCCCCATACTGTGTATGTATTAACTTAGGTAAGCAATCTCTTAAGTCAACTGAAATGTAAAGACCTGGGTTTTAAGGTGAACGGTTAACACATCCTCTTGTAAATGTAGGGTTTCATATTGACTTTTGAGGATTCAGTTTTCAAATGTGAAATAATTTAATGTAACTTGCTAATAATTTTATATTAGAACCTCTGTAATCTGAAATTTGATTTTACGTGATTCAAATTATTCATAATAGTAATTCTGACTAGCACATTAGGGTGTTTTTTATTTTGGCAAAAGGGGCATTACATTAAATATTAATTGTGAACTCCTGGAACTTATTGTGAAGAAATACATATGTGAACATATTTATATATTATTATTAGCTGTGAAACATATACAAGTGTCTATATATGAACACATACATTCACACTCAAGAATATTTATTGCTATAAGTATTGCCTTTGTTTATATCTCCCCAGTATCACAACAGTTTTTATTTTCTTTGGTTTCAAACACAGAGTCGAAGTATGTTCAAAATATTTCAGTGAGTATCAAGTACACATTAGTTTGCAGACCTGAGTTTATTGTGCTCCCAGCATTTATTATGTGTTCTACAAGGTGTTTGATTTGATTTTGTTAATTAAGTCTAGTAAACCTGAACAATTTGTCTCCCATAAACAATGGCAGTAATTGTGGCAATCTTGGCAACAAACAAGTCCTAGGAAAAAAATGCACTTATTATCCACGTACATCTCAAATTTTATTAAGCCAGTTATATCCTTATATCCATACTACACTCTAAAATAGGAGGGAGACTAAAGCAGGGTTCCCACATTTGCAGAGTCGAAACATAAGAACCTCTAGTAGAAAGCGGAACCGGGAAGGTACTAAGAGATTGGCCATCACTGTGCTCCGTGCCAGCACCGGTGACAGCTCTGTCCTGGGATTGATGTGCTTGTACAGGGGCTGCTTGCTCCACGGGTGCGTTGCTGTTCTTTGTACTTTCCTATTTCGTGGGGAAAATGCACGTCTACCCGCTGCCCCACCTCCCAAATTAAAATGAATTTGAAATCTGAGTGGCACCATCACTGTCTGCTGCATCTGGATTCCTTCTTCTTTCATTCATACTCATTTCACCGAATGACCTTTATATTTCCTTTGTGCAGAGTTTCTTTGTTGGAAAAGGTCAGGAGGACAACATTTTACAAATTCTTTAGATCTCTCTCAGTTCACCATAATCTATCGCTTTTTCTGAGTTTCAGGAGAAAGTCCTCTTACTCTAAAAGCGCTGTGTTTCGGATACGTGTTTCTCGTGTAATTACACGAAACTTCTTTCAGAATTTAGGCGTACGTTGATTGCTGCTCATTATACAGGCTTAGTAGTCAATCAGCATTGATTAACAGGCATTGTAGAGCTGAGGTTTTTTTTATTTCAACTAGTATTACATTGAGATAGCGTAAAAAGGGAAACAGAACGAATGCTGATGTGCAATAAAATGATAAAAATACTATACTTGACATTTACTTCTCACGACTTTAAAATTTCTTGGAGGCTTAGCAGCATGTTTTTTGTTTTGACTCCACCTCCATATCAGGCTTATGCGTATTTGGCTATTCGCTATTAACTTTTGGAAAAGCAGGAAGGTGTAGGGGTTGAGAGCACGGGCCCTGGAATCAGACTCTGGGGTTGAAGTCAGGCTCTGCCGTGTGTTAGGTCTGTGACTTTGAGCAAGTACAGTTGACCCTTGAACAACACGGGTTTACATGGGTCCACTTATATGCAAAGTTTTTTCAGTAGTAAATATTACAGTACTACATCCCTGGTTGGTTGAACCCAAGGATGCAGAGCCTTGGATACAGAAGAACTGCATATTTGGAGGGCCGACTAAATTATACGTGGAGTTTCAACCATGAGGAGAGTTGGCGCCCATAGCCCTAGTATGACTCAAGGATCAACTGTACTTAACTCTGCTAATCCTCAAGAAAATGGAGATAATAGTATTCCAACTTTTACCATTATTGTTATTATTTTAAACTTTTACAATATTCTTCATTTCCTTGGGATCCACTGGCCTACAGATTAAATTCCGAAACCAAAGCTGTCTTGGAGTTTTGCTTGAACCTCACAAGAGCTCACATGAGAAGCGTCAACCTTTAATAGTGAAGGAACAGGGGGCTTCCCTGGTAGCGCAGTGGTTGAGAGTCCGCCTGCCGATGCAGGGGACACGGGTTCGTGCCCCGGTCCGGGAGGATCCCACGTGCTGCGGAGAGGCTGGGCCCGTGAGCCATGGCCGCTGAGCCTGCGCGTCCGGAGCCTGTGCTTCGCAACGGGAGAGGCCACAACAGTGAGAGGCCCGCGTACCGCAAAAAAAAAAAAAAAAAAAAAGTGAAGGAACAATCAGATATTAAAAATAATGTCTGTTTTACAGTTGTTTGGAGATAATGGACATAAATGTTTGGAAAATTATTGGCACTTCGGGGCTTTTTATTATTCAGCCCCAGAGTACTTTATGCGTGCTGTCATTTTGTATAACTTAGAAGGCATGTTTAAAATGTTTTCTGCATATAACTGATTTTCAGCTTACCTCCTTTTTTTCCTCCCTACCTCCCCATTTCAATTTGAAGTTGTTTTACTCTGGGAGGAGGCCGTACCTAACATACTCTTTAAGACCCGTCCATTCTAACTATTATATTTCTGTGAGTAGGGAGTGCAGATTATCTTGAAAGCATATTCTCATTTTCCCCCAATCTTTCTTTTAATCTGTTGGTAAATGTATCTGGTGGTAGGGGAATAATTGTGTTTTTCTTACTAGACTTTGCTTGACGCTATTTTAAAGGCTACTCTCTGTCCTTTTCCCGTGGGTCAATTTCAGGGTGTCCATGTACTTAAAAATTAGGCAGAATAATAGAATGAACTCCCACTTACCTATTACCCAACCTTAACAAGCACAGACACAGGGCTAATCTGGTTTCATCTGTACCCCAGCCATTTATTTTGAAGCAAATTAAGGCATCAGAACTTTTCAGCCCTACATATTTCCCTTGTGTCTCTGAGGTAAGAATTAAAAATATAAGAAAGGATGAAATATTGCCATCTGCAGGAACATGGATGCACCTAGAGATGGGCATCCCATCGCTTGGGACGCGCACACTGCTTGTTTTAAAGTCACTCGGCATAGTCCCTTTCTGTAGAGTTAGGCCTCCAGCTGGCCACACCTTTAGTTAAGTTCAGTTGTTTCATTTTATTTTTCATTTCTAGGAATTCCTGCATTAAAATTTAATTTAATTTTATAATTATGTAAATTATCTTCTTTCTACTCTGTTCCTTCCCTTCTCCTTTAATTAAATTTAAAATTTTATGGTTTAAGCTTTTTCATTTTTTTAACGTAATAGGCCATTTTTGGTCTATATGTGTGTGTGTGTGTATATATGTTTGTGTGTATATATGTGTGTGTATATGTGTGTGTATGTGTGTGTATACCTATGTGTGTGTATGTGTGTGTATATCTGTGTGTATATCTATGTGTGTGTATATCTGTGTGTATGTGTGGGTGTATGTATATGTGTGTGTGTGTATATTTGCAGCCTGTTTTTTTAGATAAATAGTAACATACTGTACACACTTCCCCCATCTTGCTTTCTGAGTTAACAGTATATCCCTGAGATTACTTCTGTGAGGATCTCTGTTGTGAAAATTGTGAGACTGTACTATAATTCTATTTGGTTTGCTATCACTTGATGAACATTTGTATTGTTCCCAGTGTTTTGCTATTATAAATAGTCCTGGCATGAATTTCCTTGTCTTCTCATTGTTTTTTTGACCAATGTATATATTATTTCATATTTTTGCTACCGTGTCTTTGAAATAAATGTCTAAACCAAAATTGATGGGTCAAAGGACACATGAGTATATAATTTTGCTGAATATTGCCTAATCCTCCCTCTTTTTTAAAAAAGTATTTATTTGGCTGCGTTGGGTCTTGGCTGTGGCACGCGGGCTCTTTGTCACGGTGCATGGGCTTGTCTGTAGTTTCGGCACGTGGGTTTAGATGCCCTGCGGCATGTGGGATCCTAGTTCCCTGACCAGGGATCGAACCTGCGTCCCCTGCATTGGAAGGTGGATTCTTAACCACTGGACTACCAGGGAAATCCCCCTAATTCCCTTTCGTAGAGGCTGTATTATTTTGCATTTTCACCAACATATGAGGATGACCACTTTCTCACAGCCTCAACTACAGAGTATGTCATCAAATATTATTTTTACCTATTTAATGGGTAAAAGAATCACATGTGTGTATAGTTTAATTTTCATTTAAGAATACTGAGGGTTTTTTTTTATATGATTAAGAGACATTTCACTTGTTTTTCAGTCAACTGTTTATTTTTCTAGCCCATATTGTATATCATTGTTAGTCCTTTGTCGCTTTATTTTTAGGAAACTATATATTTATGTGTGTGAGATTCCCATCATTTATGGTAAAAGTGGTAAATTCTTTCTTCATTTTGTCATTTTACTTTTCTTGTGATTTTTCTTGCCATTTGGTTTTTATTTTTCTTTTTAGTAATCAAATTTATCTCTTTGTCTCATTGTTTTTAGGGTTTGGGTCATAGTTAGAAAAGTTTTCTCCACTCCTTGGCTATAGAGGAATTCACTTTTCTTCTAGTATTATATGGTTTCATTATTTTTTTTTTGCATTTAAATTTCCGATCCATTTGGAATTTATCTTGGTGTATGGTATAAGGAATGGATTCAATTTTATATTTTTTGTTTATAAAAATGTTCTACTCCCATGAGAATCTGTCTTTATTAAATATTAGATTTGCATTCGTAGTTGGAAATAATTCTGGACTTCATATTTTGCTGGATTAATCTGCCTAGTCATATGTCAGTACCAGCCTTCTCTAATAAGAGAGACTTTGTAATATGTTTTAATATCTGTGTTAGCTAGCCACCTCAACTTCATTTTCTTTTGCATGATTTTCTTGGCTTTGTTGTATCTTTGCTCTTTCAAACAAACCTCAATATTGACTTGTCTAATTCTAATAGTTTTTTAAACGGTATTTCTATTGGCATTCTTTTAAATTAATAAATTAACTTAGAACTGACATATTTGTGATGTTGAATCTTTCTAACCAAGGCATGTTTTTCCATTTCCATTTCAAGTTTACTTTCGTGAGTTTCAGGTGTGTTTTATATTATTTTCTTATTTAAGTTTTAGTTTTTTTAAATTGGGCAATTTAAATTGGACACTTTCAATTAGACAATTTAAAGTGAACATTCATTCATAAGATCTCATGAAACTTACTGTATTAAGCAGAAAAACTAAGGATTATTTTTCCTTAGTTTTGAGTTTAGATTATTGAGTTTTCTCTATATGGAATTATTTATGTCATTGATATTATCTACAGTAGATCTTTTGTATTTGTATTTAGTCTCTTTACTTCAAGTCGTCTTTTTTTTCTGTACGCGGGCCTCTCACTGTTTTGGCCTCTCCCGTTGCGGAGCACAGGCTCCGGACGCGCAGGCTCAGCGGCCGTGGCTCACGGGCCCAGCCGCTCCGCGGCATGTGGGATCCTCCCGGACCGGGGCACGAACCCGTGTCCCCTAGCATCGACAAGAGGACTCTCAACCACTGCACCACCAGGGAAGCCCTTCAAGTCATTTTTAACGCAGTTGTCTTTAGGAATCAGAAAGCTGTACACCCTAATCTAGTAAAAGAAGAACAACAACAATAAAAACAAAAAACCAAGGCTGGGAGGGAGACGCAAGAGGGAAGAGATATGGGGACATATGTGTATGTGTAACTGATTCACTTTATTATAAAGCAGAAACTAACACACCATTGTAAAGCAATTGTACCGCAATAAAGATGTTAAAAAAAAAAAAAAAACCAAGGCTGACTGGGAGATGGAATGGGTATGGGGAAAAGAGAAAACTGTACAGAAACCTAGGCTGTGGATGGTGTCTGCATTTAAATACAACATTAATATGGACTAAGCCTGTGGTCTTTGTATCCCCTACAAGAATTTTGGAAAACTATTTGCCTTTTTGCACATTTTTTAGTTGACATCTAACATTTTCACCATAAATGTAAACTGTTGCAAATGATGTGATTTCCTGTTTATGGTAACCATTGTCACTTAAAAATGATACCATTATATCATTCTTTTAAAGGTAGCCAATGAAATTGAAATAACACAGCAATTTTAAGGCCTCTGGTCATCCATTAAAAAAATATAAACAAGATCTTTAACAATTAAATTTTACATTATACCTTTTTCTTCTTAAATGTGTATTTCCTTCCCCTTCCTGCACAGAATTACATTGTAATGAAATATACTTTTCTGCTAAATTGTTTTTTAAAATTGATCATTGTATCATACTTCTTGGCAATAAAATTGTATATAAATTTAAAATAATTATTTAAGAGGGGAGTGACCACAATGGTGGAGTAGGAAGACCCTGAGCTCTGCTCCTCCCATGGGCACACCCAAATTACAACTATTTACAGAGCAACTGTTCGTGAGTAGGACTGGAAGGCTAGCAGAAAAGATCTTCTGCAATTAAAGATGTAAAGAAGGAACCACAGCGAGATGGGTAGGAGGTATGGAGACACAGTATAGTCAGGACCCATACCCCCAGGTTGGTGACCCACAAACAGGACTGTAATTATAATTGCGGAGGTTCTCTTGAAGAAGCAAGTGGTCTGAGCCCCACATCGGGCTCCCCAGGTCCTGCACCAGGAGGACAGGCCCCAGGAATGGTTGGCTTCTTTCAGGAGAGCAGAGTACTGTGGGAAATAGAGACACTTAACAACACACTTACAGTCATCAGAACAGTATGGTACTGGCACAAGAACAGAGACGTAGATCAATGGAACAGGATCGAGAGCCTAGAAATGAACCCACCCTTGTATGAGCAATTAATATATGTCAAAGAAGGCAAGAGTGTACAGTGGGGAAAAGACAGCCTCTTCATTAAATGGTGTTGGGAAAACTGGACACCTACAGGTAAAAGAATCAAACTGGACTACTCTTTCACATCATGCACAAAATAAATTCATAATGGATTAAAGACTCAGATGTTAGACCTGAAACCATAACACTTCTAGAAGAAAACATAAGTAGTATGCTCTTTGACATCATCTTAGTAATATTTTTTTGGGATATGTCTCCTCAGGCGAGGGAAACAAAAGCAAAAATAAACAAGTAGGACTACATCAAGCTAAAAAGCCTTTGCACACAAAGTAAGCTATCAACAAAACTAAAAGGCCACCTATTGAATGAGAGAAGACATTTGTGAATGATATATCCAATAAGGGATTGATATTTAAAATATACAAAACACTCCTACAACTGAATATCAAAAAAAAAAAAGATTAAAAAATGGGTACAGGACCTGAATAGACATGTTTCTAAAGAAGACGTAGAGATGGCCAACAGACACAGGAAAAGATGCTTAACATCACTAATCATCAGGGAAATGCAAATCAAAACCGCAGTGAGCTGTCACCTACACCTGCCAGAATGGCTGTTATGAAAAAGACCACAAATAACTGGTGTTGGTGACGGTGTGGGGAAAAGGGAGCTCATGTAAGGGAGCTCGGTGTTGGTGGGGATGCACATTGGCCACTATGGAAAACTATGGAGGTTCTTCAATAAAGTAAAAATACAACTACCATATGATCCAGCAATTCCATTCCTGGCTATTTATTCAAAGAAATCAAAAACACTAATTAGAAGAGTTAGTTAAACACTAATTAGAACATAGGCACCCCTATGTTCATTGCAGCATTATTTACAGTAGCCAAGATGTGGAAGCAGCCTAAGTGCCCATCAATAAATGAATGGATAAAGAAGATGTGGTGTATATCTATATATATTTGTATATATCTATATCCATATCTATCTGTCTATCTACGTACCTACCTACCTATCTACCTGTCTACACACACACACACACACACACACACACACACACACACACACACACAGGAATATTACTGAGCCATAAAAAAGAATGAAATCTTGCCATTTGCAAAAACATGGATGGACCTAGAGGGTTTTATGCTAAGTGAAGTAAGTCAGATGAAGTGTGATTTCACTTATATGTGGAATCTAAAAAACAAATGAACAAACATGACCAAACGGAAACAGTCATAGATACAGAGAACAAAAGATGGTTGCGGCGGGGAGGGTGTTAGGGGGAGGGGAGAAAGTGGTGAGCAAGATGAAGACGTATAAACTTCCAGTTGCAAAATAAATGAGTCACAGGTATGAAATGTACAGTGTGGGGAATAGAGTCCATAACTAATGTCTTTGTGCCATATGGTAACTAGACTTACTGTGGTGATCATTTTGAAATGTGTAGAAATATGGAATCACTATATTGTGTAACAGGAACTAACATAGTGTTGTAGGTCAATTATACTTCAAAAACCAACCAACCAACCAACTAACCAACCAACCAATCAACCAACCAACCAACTAACTAACCAACCAACCAACCAACCATCTCATAGAAAAAGAGCAGATTTGTGGTTATCAGAGGTAAGGGATGGGGGAGGGGGAATTGGATGAAGGTGGTTAAAAGGTACAAATTCCAGTTATAACATAAATAAGTACTAGGGATGTAATGTACAACATGATAAATGTAATTAACACTGCTGCCTGTTATATAGGAAAGTTGTTAAAAGAGTAAATCATAAGGGATCTTATCACAAGAAAAAAATTCTTTTTCTGTTTCTTTAATTTTGTATCTATATGAGATGATATAGGTTCACTGAACTTATTGTAATAATCATGTCATGATGTATGTAACTCAAATCATTATGCTGTACACCTTAAACTTACACAGTGCTGTATGTCAATAAAACTGGAAGAATACAAACCAAATAAAGTAATTATTTAAAAAATTTCTGTGATTATAACTCTTTAAGCACTAAGAAATTTTTTTTGGATTAAGTTACCATTATAGTTATTCACATTATAAAATTTATTCAGTGAGCACAAGTGTAGTCTCACACATTGCTAGTGGAAATGCAAAATGGTACAGCCACTTTGGAAGACAGTTTGGTGTTTCCTACAAGACTAAACATACTGTTAACATGTGATCCATCAGTTGGGGTCCTCAGTATTTACATAAAGGAGTTGAAAACTTACATGCGTGCAAAAGCTTGCACGTGGATGTTTATAGCAGTTTTATTCATAGTGGCCTAAACTTGGAAGCAATGAAGATGTAGGTGAATGGGTGAATAAGCTGTGGCACATCCAGACAGTGGAATATTATTCAGTGCTAAAAAGAAATGAGCTATCAAGCCACCAGAAGACATGGAGGAATTTTAAATGCATATTACTTAGTGAAATAAACCAATAAACCAATCTGAAAAGGCTGTGTACTATATGATTCCAAGTATATGACATTTTGGAAAAGGCAAGACTATGGACACAGGAGAAGATCGGTGGTAGCCAGGCTTTGGGGGAGGAGCAAGGGGTGAATCAGCACAGCACAGGGGATTTTTAGGGCAAAGAAAACAGACTGTGTGATACTGTGATAGATGCTTATCATTCTACATTTCTTCAAGCTGTAGATTGTACACCACCAGAGTGAACCCTGATGTAAACTATGGACTGTGGACAATTATGATGTATGCATGTAGATTCATCAGTTGTAATAAATGCTGAGATGTTGATAATGGGGGAGGCTATATATGTGTGGAGTAGGGGGTGTATGGAAATCCTTGTATTTTCTTCAGAATTTTGCTGTGAACCTAAAACAGCTCGAAAAATGAAACTCTTAAAAAACCTAACACCACACATTGTGTTTTTAATTCTGTTGAATCCTGTTTATGTGGATCTTAAATAATGTTGTTCACCTAACTTTGGTCAGTCTACTTGAAGACGACTTGAATTTAGCTAATTATGAGGAATAGAAATCTCATCTGCACATTCCTTAGAGCTGAAGATATCTATTCCTAATACCCCATCTTATTGGGCTTAAAAGATAGGCGTGAGCTCTTTTCCTGGTGGGAATGAGTTTGTGGTACAGGTATGGGAGTGTGTCCACGCATGTGTTTGACAGAAAACATTTCAGAACCACTGCCTTAAATTATTCATTCTTAAATATTTCAGAAACCTCACCTGGGCTCTTGAGAAAAAGAGGAAAGGAGATGAAGGCCTAGGGTTAGGGGTTGAAATGCAGTACTATATTTGGTGTTGGTGCGTTAGCAAAGCAATCTATCTTAGACATGCAACAGACACAAAACTGACATTTTCTGCTGAAAGGTCAAAGAGCCTGACCTGCGTTTGGTTGGGAAAAATGGTCATCTTATTTCACCCTTTTTTTTTGGCGGCACCTCGGAGCTTGCGGGATCTTAGTTCCCCGACCAGGGATTGAACCTGTGCCCCCTGCAATGGAAGTGTGGAGTCCTAACCACTGGACCACCAGAGAAGTCCCTCATTTCACCTTTTGTGAACAGCAGACGCACCCCTCTGTAGGGCAGATCATTCTTTAAGAATTTGCTTTTGATCTGCTGGTAATTTAAATAAGTGAACAGTGACATGTTCCCTGTATGCCTGGTACAATTCTAAGAATTTTTACACTGATCCTTTCATTTAATTCTTACAATAACCTTGTAGAATTCATACTGGTTTTTCCTCTCCATAGCGAATGGAGGCATGATGTGATTAAGTAATTTGACCAAAGTCACACACACGTGAGTGGTAGAGCAAGGATTTTTGTTTGTTTGTTTTTGTTTTGTTTTGAATATTTATTTATTTGTTTGGCTGCGCCGGGTCTTAGTTGTGGCATGCATGTGGGATCTAGCTCCCTGATCAGGTATCGAACCCGGGCTCCCCTGCATTGGGAGTGCAGAGTCTTAACCACTGGACCGCCAGGGAAGTCCCTAGAGCAAGGATTAAACACAGACTTTTCAACACCCCCCTCCCACCAGTCTCTATTCTTAAGCATTGTATTATGCTGCCTTGGGGTGTTTGAATAAAACCTCAACCAGAGCTTCCAAATCTGTGTGCCATTGCACAGTGGACTTGGTGTGGATAAATAGATCCTCTCAGCTGGTGGGAGCTCCCAGGCCAGTTTGCCTATCTCAGTGAGCAGCCTTTATTCCTTACCAGGAGTGCTAGTCTAAATATTTTTTTCTATATGTATCAAGAAATGTAAAAGGTCAGGAGACTCTGCCATAAAGCTCTGTAGGAGAGCTTTGATCTGAAGGATCTCTGGGCAGGTGCTCTAAGTAGACTATACACCCACTAAAAAGAAAGAAAAATACATACATCAATTTGTTGAATGAAGTTATTAATATTGTTTATCTGAATGGTGAAGCAATCTGTATGATTTAATACAGGAGTTATAAAGTAGTGGCCTGTGGCTAGATTTAGCCTAGAAAACTCTATAAACAACCTACTGGGATAGCCCAGCATAATTATTTAAACAAAATTAGAATTTGCTTTCCTCTTCCTGGGGTAAGAACACCCTCACCAGCGGTCTGTACTGCTGCTGTATACCTAGAAGCTTTATACTTTTACGCTTTCTTGTCTGGCTTCTGGAGGCTTTTGGGTGTGCAGCTCTTATTAAATTAATCAAAAAAGTGGTAGGTCTGGGACTTCCCTGCCGGTCCAGTGGTTAAGACGCCCCGCTTCCACTGCAGGGAGTGTGGGTTCGATCCCCAGGGAACTAAAATCCCACATGCCTCGCAGTGCTGCCAAAAAAAAAAAAAAAAAAAGGTGGTAGGTCATGCATGGTTGGTAGGCTGTGATAATTATCTTTTGGTTATTTTCACCAGAGGTTTGGACTTAACCAACAGGCAGATTAAAAACTCGCCTGAGCACCAACACAACAATAAAATCCTCATTCCTTTCTTCCTCTTTTTGAAAAATGGTTTGGAAAAAATTTACTTCATATTTCATAAAAAATATCAAAGTAGTTTTAGAAAACTACATTGTTATATAAATAAGTACTCAATAAGTTGTGTTGTTTTCTATAATTATTATTGGTAAAATCAGAGCTACTTTGGATTTCCTTAAGCCGATCTCGCAGTATTATTTTTTATTTGAATTATGTATTTTGAGAGGCAGGGATACCATAGATCTTGGACAGGAGAAGTGACTGTCTTTCTTGGGAAGGTGGTTTCTGTACAAGGGTATCCAACCTGTAAAATCACTTCATAGTGCAAGTCTGTATAAGGTACCTGCCTTAATTATTAAGATGGGTTGTGAATATTTAGTATATCACATTACCCTATTTTCCTTTAAAAAATCTTTTCCTAAGCTTTTCTAACATATACATTTAAAGTGAGTATGATAATAATCATCGTGAATCTACCAGTCAGCTTTATGAGATCATGCATTTCTTTGGCCACATTTGCTCCAGATAGTTCTTTAAAAATAAACTATGTTAATATGGTTAATCCCTATTATTTACCCCATTCTAATCTGATTGTTTTCTTTGCATGCCCAGAATTAGTGTATCTTAAAGTTGGTATTTGCTATTCTCAAGCATGTTTTCATACCAGTGTGGCATGTTTGCATCTATAAAGAATGTATAGTATTGTATCAAATGTCATATAAATGGTTTCATGTTCTACATATGATTCTGCACTTTTTGTTTGCTCAACATCATGATTTTGAGATTTATTCATATTTTATACATGGCTCTAGATCATTCATTTTTAACTACTGTAAGTGATTTCATTTTATAAATATACTTTTATATAGGCATCCGTTCTCGATAAACATTTCTTTTTTTTTAAATTAACTTTTATTGGAGTATAGTTGCTTTACAATGTTGTGTTAGTTTCTACTGTACAGCAAAGTGTATCAGCTATACGTATACATATATCCCTCTTTTTTGGATTTCCTTCCCATTTAGGTCACCACAGAGCGTTGAGGAGAGTTCACTGTGCTATACAGTAGGTTTTCATTAGTTATCTATTTTATGCATAGTATCAATAGTGTATATATGTGAATCCCAATCTCCCAATTCATCCCTCTCCCTCCTTTCCCCCTTGATATCCATCCGTTTGATCTCTGCGTGTGTTTCTATTTCTACTTTGCAAATAAGATCATCTGTACCATTTTTCTAGATTCCACATATATGCGTTAATATACGATATTTGTTTTTCTCTTTCTGACTTCCTTCACTCTGTATGACAGTCTCTAGGTCCATCCACGTCTCTACAAATGACCCAATTTCGTTCCTTTTAATTATTATTATTTTCGCTGTACCACGTGGCATGTGGTATCTTAGTTCCCCACCCAGGGATTGAACCCGCACCCCTTGCAGTGGAAGCGCGGAGTCTTAACCACTGGACCACCAGGGAATTCCGATAAATATTTCATTTGTTTTTCTTTTTCTGCCAATTACATTAGGAACTGAGAGTTAGCATAGTGTAGAGGCTAAAAGCAGGGACTCTGGAAGTCTTTTCTGGTTCACATACTTGTCGTATCATTAACATAATTAACCAACTCACTAATAGGTAAAAGTGGGTGCTGCGTGGATCTATAAGGAGGCGGTGTCATGAACAAAGCATACTGATTAATCCAATGTTGTGTACACGAGGTCCAAAATTGAATTTGAAAGTAAACAGGTGATAATAATAATGCCTAACTCGTGGAGCTGTAATGAGGCTTAAATGGTTAGTATTTATCAACAAACAGAATAATGCCTGGCACATAGTAAGTACTACGTAGATATTTGTTATGTAAAAATATAAAATAATTCACAGCAATGAAAGGCCTTGAAAAAAATCTCTCCTTGGGTACTTGAGATCGAGTTTTTCTAGGATATATAACTAGGAGTAGGTAGAATTGCTGAGTCTGAGAGTATACACGTCTGTTTGTGTTAAAACCATTGAGAGGTTTTTTTCCCCAAACTTTATTGAAGTATGGTTGGCAAAAAAAATAGTACACATTTAAGGTGTACAATGTGTTATTTTAATGGGTATACGCACTTTAGCTTTACAAGATGTTGCCACACTGCTCTCCAGAGTATTGGTACTAATTAAGTTTTCTGTCCTCCCGCCATCACCCGAGTGTATATGAGAGATGACACTTCTCCATATTCCTTCACCACCTGAAATGATGAGGTTTTTAAGTTTTTGTCATTGTTTGTTTGTGAAATGAATGTCTTTGTGGTTTAATTTGCAACATTTCCCTGATTTCAAATGAGACTGAACTACTTTTATATGTTTAAATTGGCCATTTTAGTTTCCTCTTTTATAAAGTGCCTAATTATGTTCTTGACTCTTCCCCCCCCCCCCTTTTTAAGTTTCTTTGTGTTTTTCTCCTTGATTTCTTGGCCATCTATAAAAAGTTTTTCTTTCCACATTTGAGTCTTTAATCCATCAGGAATTGACTTTTAGGGAATCCCCTGGCAGACTCTGCGCTTTCACTGCCAAGGGTGCGGGTTCAATCCCTAGTAGGGGAACTAAGATCCCGCAGGCTGTGTGGGAATGCAGAAGGTTTGGCTTACATTTATGCAGGATGTGCCCCCTCCTTTCCTCCTGCGTAGCACAGCCAAAAAAAGAGAAGGAATTGATTTTTGTTTATAGAGTAAAATGTATATGTGTATAGTTGAATCCCAACTTTTATATATACATATTTTTTTTTCCATTATGTATTCCTGTTTGTTCTTCCCTCATTTATTTTAATTCTGCTTTGGTCACAAATCACGTTTCTATGTATATGTATTTGCGTCTGTTTTTGGCCTTTCTGTATGGTTTTAGTGGCCTGTTTGTCCCTGTTTTAATACCATATTGTCTTAAATTCTGTGATTTTAGAAATACACTTGTTATGTAGGGCAAACTCTCCTCATTTAAAATTACCTTAGCTATTCATGGTCTTTTACAAAATTCGATATCAGTTTGTCAATTTTCATGAAAAATTCTATGTTGTTATTTATTAAAATTGTTTTGCATTTATAGATTAATTTTGGGGAGAATTGATAATGCTATTTATTAGATGGTCTCATTCATGAGAAAATATTTACTTAGGACTTTTTTGCTCTATATTAAAATAAATCTACAATTTTCTTTGTTCTGCATGTTAAAAATTCTGATTACATATTACTTTCCATCCTTACATGCTTGGAGCAGATGTGGTTAATTGGTGGGTTTATGTCTTCACTAGAAGTCCTCTGTTCTTTCTTTACATTTTCTCCTTCACAGATATGACTGGCTTTCAGGATTCCAAATATCACCTCTGTGTCAGTGAACCTGCAGTGTCTCTTCATAGTTTGTCTAGTACTGCTCTTAATTCTTAGGATCATCATTCTGGGCTTATTTTCCATTTCCGTTTTCAATTCTGAATAACATTGTTCATTCTAAAATGTATTATCAATGCTTTTTAGACTAGCCGAAGTTTTGCCAGCCTTCTCTTTATTAGTGTTGGTCATTTCTACATAATAAACCTGTGGCAGATGTTTAGCAAATGCAATAACTTAAGACTGACTGTACGTTAAAGCCTCTTAGACTAGAGTCGGTACAGTGACCACGTCTTTTATCAAGGGGAGTGAAAGCACTTTGACATCAGTTATTGTTGACCACTTTGCCTTTATATTGATGTTTGAAAGTGTGTTTGGCTCTTATGAATCATGAACAGATTAGACTTTCAGACCCATCTCTGAATTTCTTTTCTTTTCTTTTTTCTTTTTTTTTTTTTGGCCACACTGTGCTGCTTGTGGGATGTTAGTTCCCCAACCAGGGATCGAACCCATGCCCCCTGCATTGGGAGCACAGAGTCTTAACCACTGGACCACCAGGGAAGTCCCTCTGAATTTCTGCATAAAGGAAAAATACAAACAATATACTCAAGACTGTGATTCTTTCCTCCATTCCTCAAAATGATAGAACTTCCTTTGTGCTCTTTTTAAGGCAGCTGTGTTTTATCTAAGTGGATGGAGCAGCTGCATTTCTCCATAAGAGCTTTGAGCAGTATTGCCAAGAAAAATTTAAATGATTTAAAACCCACTCTCTCAGTCTGGAATGTTAACAAGCATTTTCTAATAATTGAAGGAGGGGCACTAAAAACACGCCACATCTTTAACATCTTAAGCTTTTTAATCTGGCAATACCCTGTCCAGGAGAATGACAATATAATAATGAGGATGAGTATTAATCAACATTAAGGGCTATCATATCTGTCAAACTGCTGCCCCTTCTTTTCTAAGAGCGTGACCATTAGTTCTCTATTTAATGTGTTAATACTTTTCTTGCTACCTCCAAGACTGCACATGTATTTTAACCCCACACAGTGACTTGATACATTATTCTATGGTTAGTGTTGACTAAACAAACAAACAAAAATAACTGAGGACACCTAACTTGAAAATATTCTTAGAGAATTAGGGTATTTCCATGAATTTTATTTATTTTTTAAAATTATTTTATTTAAAAAAATTTTTATTGGAGTATAGTTGATTTACAGTGTTGTGTTAGCTTCAGGTGTACAGCAAAGTGAATCAGTTATACATGTACATATAACCACTCTTCTAGATTCCTTTCCCGTATAGGTCATTACGGAGTATTGAGTAGAGTTCCCTGTGCTATACAGCAGGTTCTCATTAGTTATCTATTTTATATATAGTAGTGTGTATATGTCAATCCCAATCTCCCAATTTATCCTTCCTCCCCCTCCTTTCCCCTTGGAAACCATAAGTTTGTTTTCTACATCTGTGACTCTATTTCTGTTTTGTAAATAAGTTCATTTGTACCATTTTTTAAGAGTAAGTTGATTGGAATTAAGTATATCATGCCCCTCTCCTTTTTTGTAATTAAAAGAAATGCCTCTGTAAGTTGTGTAGACGGGGCACATTGACACGGGGAATTGAAGACCTGGTCTGTGGTTCTGGCTTGGCGACTTACTTTTATTTTCTGAGCCTCAGTCTGTTAATTTGGAAAGTGGGGATGATGCTTACGGTAACTAAAGGAAGAAACGAGTGTAAAGGAGTTTAGAAAAGTGGAAAGGGAGAGCGGTCTGGTGATTTTGCCCTTTATAAATTCAAAGCAGACTTCTCACAGCTTTCTGGCGTTTAAGGTGAAGTTGGGAAAAGGCAAGCTCTGTTTCTGAAAGGAAACCCCACTTGCAAAATATCTTCCCAGTGAAATTCAAGAACATGTATCTAGTTCATCTTCTTTTTGGGGGATGAGGACGGGGTGCTCGACTATGTCACGTGGTGAGGGTGCTGAGGCTGCAGTTAGCCCCCAGGAATTAACAAGTCTGATGTAGTTGGTTTGACTTCTCTTACTACTCCATTCCTGCCACAAAGGGCTCTGCTTGGTCAAAGTTGATGACTGTCCCAGATATGGCTGGATTGTTTTAACACGTACTGAGCACTTTCTGAAGGCCCCAAATTCTCATTTTTTTTTTTTATTATTTTTAAAAAAAATTTTTATTTTTGGCCATGCCGCATGGCACGCGAGCTCTATTTCCCCGACCGGGGATGGAACACGTGCCCCCTGCAGTGGAAGCGTGGAGTCTTAACCACTGGACCACCAGGGAAGGCCCTCATTTGTCGCTTTTTAAAATGTTAACAATGAACTTCCTAAGTAGGTATTATGATCACCATTTAACTGAGGTTAAAAAAAAAAAAAAGAGCCCTACAGAGGTGTTGCTTACTTAAAATCCGCGTGTCTTAAGTGGCAGAATCAGGATTAGAGCCAGGATATCTGATGCAAAGTTGCACGTGCTTTCCACTGGAAGACATTTTGAGTTGGTCTTAATAATACGGGCTTCTAGAATCTGACTCCACGACCTTGACCTTGGGCAAGTTATTTAACCTTTCTAAATCTCTGTTTTCTCATCAAGAACAGGGAGATGCTAATACTTTTCTTTTCAGGGCAGTTTCTGGGCCTCTGTCCTCCTTTCTCCCCCCTTCCCTCTCTCTCCCATCATCATTTCTGAGGTCTGAATATGTGCCAGCCAGCCTGCTCTGCCCTGGGACACAGTGCTGGATAAGGCAGCCCCTCGCCCTGCCGTCATGGACTTTACAGTTTAGTGGGGATCCTTAGTATATGGTGGTATAGGCAATTAGGGTGGGCCTAGGAGGCGCCCCTGAAACTGGGGTTGGGGGAGCTGGATAGGCAGGGAAGGCTTCCTGGTGGCTGAGATTGAAGGATGATTAGAATTTAGCCAGGTGAGGAGGAGAGAGAAGAATGTTCCAGGAAGGGAAAACGATATTTGCAAAAAGTGGGCGGTGGGAGAGCTCGTGGTGTTTTTCCAGGAACCGAAAGTTCAGCCTGTGCACATGTGGGGAGTGTTGAGAGTTGAGAGGAAACGGTAGCAAGGGCATCCCACGAAGGGCCCTGTTAAGGGTTTGGGCCTTGGTTCTTTTTTTTCTTTTTAAATTAATTTTTATTGGAGTACAGTTGCTTTACATGGGATTTGGTTCTGAGGGCAGTGGGAAGCCGCTGTAGGAGTTCAGGGACATTGCCAAATGGTAAGATTTGTACTGTGGTTACTGTCTGGAAAAATAGATACGAGGAGGTCAAGCACGGAGGTCGGTTTTCAGGCAAGAGATGGTTGAGCCCCAAATGGGAACAGAGGAAGCAGGAATAGGAAGAAGTAAATATCAACAGATATTTAGTTCGTAGAGCAGCAGGCTTGGGTGTGGAAAGTGGAGGAGAGGGGGAAGTTGAGCCTGGGTGCCAGGTTTTTGACTTGGTCACCTGCCGAGTGGGAGGTGGTGTGTTTCCTTGAGTTAGAGAATGCCAGGACGGGGGAGGCATAGTATTACTTCCTCCGAGACCAAACACTTGCTGTGTGCCAGGTGCTGTTCTAAGTGCTTTACATTTACCACGTTGTCGAATTCTCACCTTGGCTCTAGGACGTGGGCACTTCTGTTGATTCCCATTTTATATGTGAGGAAACTAAGGCATGGAGAGATGAGCAGTCTGCCCCAGAACACATGGCCAGAAGGTGGTGGAGCCAGAATTCAAGCCAGGCAGTGAGGCCGGGAATCCAGGCTCTTAACCACTGCGTCCCGCTGCGTCTCACCAGCGGGGCAGATGAGTTCCCTTTCGGTCATGCTGAGTGGGAGGCACCATGAAGACATCTAAACCCAGTGGTTTGGAGTTTAGGAAAAAAAAATTTAGGACACGGCATAGATTTGGGAAACACATGATGCGCCTGGTAACTGAACTGTGAAAGGAAGCGGAGATAGAGTGAAAAGAGGAGAAGGCCTCTGGGGACACCGGTGTTTTTAGTCGTTCCCAGAAGACTGAGGTTAGGCAAGACTACAGAGGTAGGAACAAAACCAGGAGGGTATGGGCTAGACATTCAGTAAATCTTCATGGGGGTAACTGGTTTTTGCAGGGCTCCAGTCCGCCTTCTGCACTCCCTCTGTGACCTGGGGCCACTGGGCTCTGCTAGCGCTCACCCCTCCCTGGCCCTCGAGACAACCCATCTTCTACTGTGGTGTGTCCCTTCTACTCAGGTTCCAGTTACACATTGCTGGATTATTTCATCTCATACCACGTTCTTTGCCTGCCTGCCCCATGCATCATTTTGTGTATTTTACTAGCGTGCATGCAGTCTGTGGCACTTACTCAGATCATTTCTCTCCCTGGTCATATAATCCAAAGACCTGTGTTTTAGCTCTGTGTCAGGCTGGGGACCCTGTATTTCCCTACCCTGCACATTCTCCTTACCCACCATCTGCCCTGTTCCCCCAAATCCTCTCTGCTCTGTGATCTCCACCCTTGCTTTCCAGTTCAATCTGATTTCTGTGATCAGCCATCCAACCTTTTAAAACCCAGTCTTAAGACTCCTTTCATTAACCGACTTCCCTGTCTGAGTCCCAACATTGAATTAGGACTATGGTTGGCTTGCTCCTTTGTTTTCTTCTTTGGGCCCTCAGAGCATTATTGGAAAAAAAAATCATATAACTGCATTGATTCAATCTCCAAAAAAGAACCTTTTTATATTTCTGAAACTTTGAAGTGCTAATCATGTATTTAATTTTGTCCTAATATTCAGTAATTCATAAATGAATAATTTACACAAAGATTGAATAAAGCAGAATAAAATAATGTTTGCTAGTAGTAGCCTAATAGCATTATTCATGATAGCTTTTGTAGATTTTATTTCATAATTATCTTGAATTCTAGTAAATAAGGCATTTTATAAATTAAACATTTAAAAAATATATTTTAATTTCAAGAAGAAGAAAGCTATATTCAGTGTTTAAACTAGATAATAAGATAAATCTTGCACTTTGCTTAAATATAGACTCTTATGTACAGTTATGCATTGTGGTTCTAAGGCTGCCCCAGACTTTCTTATTTTTATTCTTCTGACTCAGTGTTTTGAAATTTTGCCTTCTCAATTGTTTCTTAAGCAATCATCTGTTTTCCCTTGTGAAAACCAATATAACCGTCAGCATGAGATATCCTGTTTTACTAAGCTGACAATTTAATTCTCGCAAAAGCCTTATCAATTTATTTTCTTGTTGGATTCTGCAACCTGAACGTACTTTAAAATACCGTTTCCTGAGGGTTTTTGACATATTAAAACTAACTCTTAGAGCTCTGATTATTGCCTTCATGTTCATGGAGAGTTAGAAAATTATTCTAAAGTTATCTTTCCTTTTTCTCAGCTTGTGTCTTACATCATTTGTTCTCCGTCTATGAGGATAAAACCACCAGCTTACAGATAACTGCCTCATTTCCATTTCTTCCCTAACTTAGTGTGGCGAAGCACTGTCTGCAAGTAGGGCAGTCTGAGTGGATTTGGGTAGCTGGGATGGAATTGAGCTTCTCTGACAAAGGACCAGTAGAAGTCTAACAGAGTCTGGCATTTGGAAGGAGTACTGTGCTCCATCATGTAAGGAAAAGCTAGTAGTGTTTGGTGTCTTTTTTTTTTTTTGTAGTAGGAAAGGATTAATTTGGGATTTGGTCTCTAGGTGAGGTTGTAAGAAACAGCTTGGAATTTGAGAGTCTCTGGAGACCAAATTTCATGCTTGATTGGAAAAGCTGGTGCTTTCATCAGTCATAAATAATTTTAAATCTTCCGTAACCATTTCCAAATCTAAGGCATTCAGATATTCCAAATACACTTGTTTCTTTGAAAACTGGCATAGCAATGATGCAGCTTTGTAAGCTGCTTATTTGAGTAGGAAAACTAAATGAAATATTTAAAATCAGTTAAAAAAATTGTATAACTGCAGCCTCCAAACCAAAGATTTTCTTTGCTTGGAAATTTTAAACATTTAAATGTATACTAATGTCTTTGGACAGTAACATGTACTGATTCAAATCTAGAAGTAAAGTGATATGTTTTTACTGCCATGTGACTACAAATACGTATCATTCCTCCTTTTCTTAGCTCATCTTCCACTTGAATGCCTTACTAAGTGTGTTATCTTATTATATTGGAGTCAATTCTTGGAAAGAACAAGATACTTAGAATGTTGCTGCTGTTTCTTTGCTGTAATTTGTTTAGGAGTATTGCTGATCTGTTTTCTCTGGACTATAACATTATCGTTACACTCAAGGGCACCAGGTCTGTGCCAAGCCTTTGCACTGGGAACCTGTCCTCAGCCATGAGCAAGCATCGTAAAGACATCGCTTAACCCTCAGACACTTTTGATGGATAAGGAATCGCTGTGCTTATATTCTTTCATCATTGTTAGGTGCCTTTCATTCTCAACGTTTTGTACCCTCTCTAGTTTTCCTTTTTCAATATGCCACTGGAGGAATCATAATCATTAATGATTCTATAAGTATATTGTAGCCTGAGATTTGGAATTTATGTTAGTGTTTTGTGATTGGTAAATATTTTTACTCTAGAAATGCAGAGAGAGATTCTTCAACAAATCGGTGACTCGCTGCTATGTGTCATGAACACGTTACTGGAAATGTGTATAATAGATGTTAATTAATTAATTTATTGATGTTAATTTAGAATTCTATTAGCATATACCTGTAATGATTTTAAAGAAAATGGAGAATATAAGATTGTATATTAAAGTGATTGTCTAAGGCATATTTGAAAATTTAACAAGCTTAGGGACACCCTTTTAGCTAATTTCAATTAGTTTTTTTCCATTTATTGATAAAAGGTAAAACATTTTCACATTACTTTCAAGAATCATCTGCTGTTAGTAATTTAAATTTTTCATTTTAAAATTACAACACCAACTATTTTTCTTTGTTATAGCATTTGTCATTTATTTTATTGACTGTTTTATGATGTTCTATATCAGAGTTAAATAAGCCTTATCTTTTGTGGTAGTCATAATTTTTATAATTTCTAGTGTACAGATGAGATGTACAAAAAAGGAATGTTTTTGTTTTTGAGGTGGACCTGTGTTTAGATAAAAAACATGCGCAGTTTGATTTTTAGGTTACTGTAGATTCTGCCTCCCCCTGCAAGGTATCTCAGTACTTCCACTTCTTTGTTAGCTATATTCATGGGGGACTGTGGCCCCAAAGGCATAGAGGAATGTGATAGCTAATTGACTTCTTACCATCTTTTGGGACTAGAGTTCAATCTGAGATCTGAAGAAAGCTATGGACCCTCTCTTGAGAAAAATGCACGTATTTATAAACACAAAATATAGTATACGTTTCCAGGCATTTTATGAACTCTGGTTTAAGGAATCTAGAAAAATGGTACAGATGAACCTATTTGCAAAGCAGAAATAGAGACACACATAGAGAACAAACGTATGGATACCAAGGGGGGAAAGAGGGAGAGGGATGAATTGGGAGACTGGGACTGACATATATACACTACTATGTATAAAATAGATAACTAATGAGAACCTGCTGTATAGCACAGGGGACTCTACTCAATGCTCTGTGGTGACTTAAATGAGAAAGAAATCCAAAAAAAGGGGATATATGTACGTATACATACAGCTGATTCACTTCGCTGTACAGCAGAAACTAACACAACATTGTAAAGCAGCTACACCCCAATTAAAAACAAAAGAACCCTTGTCCTATGTGTAGACACTGTTCCTGTCTAATTTCCGAAATTAAGTACCCAAATTTAGTGTATGTTATTTAGTATATGTTATATCCCCATTTCTGCAGAACTACTTTGTATTCATTTGAAAAATATTTATTATCAGTTTTGTACATGTTATAGAGTTTCAGTGTTGAGAAGGAGCCAGGAATTCTCAGGGAAACAAAAATTAATACTGTCTGCCGCACAAATTTAGAGAAGGACAAATGGTGTGGCCTGGAATGTTCTTAGGTACATTGGGTTGAATCAGGCTTAAGAAGATTGGGAAGACAGGTGGAAGAAGTGGGTCATGCTCGCCTGGCTGCAGATTTAATGACGACCTCAAACTTGAGAATCCTTGTCTCTTCAAAGAGAGATAGCTAGATCCTTTCAGGATGCCTGTGTAGACTAAAGAATCGTTTTTCAAATTTGTGTAATGTAATGATTCCTTTGAAAAGAAAAAATAACTATTGTGGCCTGTTAGTACTGACTTAAACTTTTAAAATTTCATGTTACTTAGATATGTTAAAGCACAAAAGTTGGCTTGAACACTTTACGCTTGTAACTCTTGTGCAACGGTAAGACCCCAAACCATTTTACACGCCCCATACAAACAGAACGACACAGACAATGGTACTGATACGTTGCTGCCTATAAATGGCCGCTTCCAATGCAGCTGTGGTTCTGGCCACTAGCCATCATGGCCTGGGTTCTTTGGAGTTCAACGTGCCCGTGCTACTAGGACTCATATGTATGATTTATGCTTTTGTTCTTTTTTGTTGTTGTTGTTCTTTTTTTTATATCAGCTCACAAATCCTTTTGTTCTTTTTTTTTAAAATCAGCTCACAAATATTTGAAATATTACTACCTGATGTCAACATGATTGTGAACATAAAATGGGCATAGCATTCAGTTGCAAGACAGTTATCCAGATGATTCAGAAGGTATTTGTATAATTTTTTAGAGATTATACTTGGTATGGTAATAGACGTCAAAACAGTGGTTACTTCTCAGGGGGACATGGCTTGGAAAGGGGGACAAGAGACATTTCTGGGGTGATAAGAACGTTTTATATCTCGATTTGGGTATTTTCATGGATGCTCACATTTATCAAGACTCATCAAATGACACACTTTAATTCACTATATGTAAATTTTACCTTCATAAGGAAAAAATTGTAATTGGAATAAAGATACAATTTAAAGATATTTTACAAGAATTCTCACATTTTGAGAATGGGTCCATGGATTTCAGTTTCAGCCGTCCCCACAATCAAGGAGGACATTCCAGGCTACGGAACAACATTCGTAACTCTATGTGACTTTGTCCCAAACCCATGTGCTGTTTCTTACTAGGTGAACTGAACTTGACCATGAATGAGCAGTGAAGACTGCGCCCCGAGTAGAAAGACTAAGCAGGGTGACTTACGCCACCAAGTCCCTTGTGCCATCTTGATTCCAACTCAGCCTTCTAATTCTCTAATATTCCTGTGAATAGTCCTCGTTTCATCTTTGTGGCCACATGAGAGAAGAGAGAGGAAGGAGGATAACCTGAACAAGGAAGAGGGGAAGAAATCGAGGAGAGTAGCTGTCAAAAGGAGATTAGAGTTCATTCGATGCTTGTATCCTCAAAACCTTTATTTTCACAGTGAACACTTGTGGGAGAAGTCAAAATGTAAAGTTTTCTGAGGAGAGGTCAGATTTGAAGGTAGACCCCAATCCTCTGAGTTATTTCCTGTTTCATGATTTTTCAACTTGTTGAGGTAGGGGGATGGGACCTTACAGTGTCTGAGGAGTGTCTTTCTTTCTTTCTTTCTTTCTTCCTTCCTTCCTTCCTTCCTTCCTTCCTTCCTTCCTTTCTTCCTTCTTCCCTCCCTCCCTCCCTCCCTCCCTTTCTTTCCTTTTCTTTCTTTTTGGCTGTGTTGGGTCTTCGTTTCTGTGCGAGGGCTTTCTCTAGTTGTGGCAAGCAGGGGCCACTCTTCATCGTGGTGCGCGGGCCTCTCACTATCGCGGCCTCTCTTGTTGCAGAGCACAGGCTCCAGACGCACAGGCTCAGTAGTTGTGGCTCATAGGCCCAGCTGCTCCGCGGCATATGGGATCTTCCCAGACCAGGGCTCGAACCCGTGTCCCCTGCATCGGCAGGCAGATTCTCAACCACTGTGCCACCAGGGAAGCCCTGTCTTTCTTTTTTATGCCTATTAAAAATAACTTTTTTAGCAAAACATGTTCATAGCAGCAATTTAAAAAAATCAACAATTGTTTCTTCATCCTATCACATAAACTCTTTGAAGTTTTCCAGGTTTTAGATAGGTGGATATCATCTACATGCAAACATGATTGTTGCCAAATTTAAATGATAGAAATATGTATTAGTCTTTTGTTGAGTAAAAAATTACACCAGAACTTAGTAGCTTAGAACAATAAATATTTATCATCTCACACAGTTTCTGTGGTTTAGGCATCCAGGAGCATCTTAGCTCGATGATTCTGGCTCATGGGCCCTCATGACATTGCTGCCAAGATGTTAGCTGGGATTGCAGTTTTCTGCAGACTTGACTGGCGATAGTTCACTGACGTGCCTGACGAGTCAGTGCAGGTCATTGGCAGAAGGCTGCTCTTCCTCACCACACTGACTTTATAGGTGCTCGAGCATCCCCACAATGTGGACCTCTCCACTGGGCTGCTTGAGTGTCCTCACAATATGGCAGCCGGCTTCCCCCACAGTGAGTGATTCAAGAGAGAGTGAAGATGGCAACTGCAGTGTCTTTTATGATTTGCCCTCCCAAGGCACATTCCTTCATTTTCACTGTATCCTTGGCTGGAACTGGGTACTGGGTTATATTGGTGAGCAAGAGGCACATAGATACACATTCCTGGCCTTGCGACTTACAGCCCACCCAGGGGAGCATGTACCCAGGTACCTCTTTAAGTTCAATGACAAAAAAGAATATCTGTTAAGGCAAAAAGTGCTGCGACAAAGGCGAATGGTACTGGGTTAGAGTGTAACCAGGATGACGCGCTTAGAGGGGGATACCAGGGAAGACCTCTGAGAGGAAGTGACCTTGAAGCTGAAACCAGGTGGGTAAGAGCTAGTCGCGAGAAGTACTGGGAGAGGAAAGGGAAGAGCCTGTGCAAAGGCCCCAAGGAAGGAAGGCATTTGGCCTCTTGGAGGAATTGAGAGAGGCCAGTGTGACTGAGAGAAATATAGTGGAAAAGAGGAGGGAGGGGCAGGCTGGAGCCTGATCATGCAGGGCCTGGTCGATTATAAGCAGTTGGATTTTAGTACACATGCCATGGTGTGTTCCCATTTAGGTTTAGCTGCATGTAACTGAACCCCTCCTCCTGAAAGAGTGGTTTATACACGATAAAAGTTTATCCTTTCTGTCTCTTATGAAAGGAGTCTTACGATAGAAAATCCAGGGTAATCTGAGACCCAGGCTTCTCCTGATTCATTTATTTATTCAACTATTTTTGGCCTCACTCTTCTATTGCATGGTTTCCATCCTGGAGGTTGCATCATGGCCTAATATAGCTGCTGCAGCTCCAGGCATTACATCCTTGTTCCTTGCTATAGAGCAAAAGAAAGATAGTCAAAAGGGCGAAACGGGGACCTCATCCCAACCAGTTTCCTGAAATAGCATCCCTAGAAATCCCACACGACACTCTCACTTAAAGCCAATTGGCCAGAATGTATTCACATGACCTTCCTCAGTTGTAAGAGAGAATGTAAACTTTTATTTTGGGGGAAGATCACACAACTAAATATCATTTCCCTATTATTTAGGGGAAGGAGAAAGTGGATGCTGGAGCAGACAGTCAGCAGCTCACACCACCGATGGAAAGCCACTGAAGCAACATGATGCTTTATAAAAGATAACTGTAGCTCCTGGTGGAAAATAGCTTATGCGAGGGAAAGAGTGAAAGCAGGGTGTCCAGTGAGGAGCCTGCTGGCGTAGTTCAGAAGTGAAAGAGTGGACCTGGACTAAGTGAGTGGCAGTGGTGACAGGAGTGGGTGGATCTCCTCGGCTGTGTGTCGGAGCTCAAATCTACGGGTCTTGATAACAAGGAAGGTGTGAGAGAGGGGGAGGAATCAGTCTAGGTTTCCTGTTTGAGCAGCTCTGAGGATGGTGACGCCATTTATGGAAATAAGGAAAACTAGCCAGGGAGCGAACTTGGAGGGAAAATTAGGAGGTTGGTGTTGAGTTTGTTAGGGTTGAGATATCTATGGAAGGTGTTGAGTAAGCAGTTGACGATAATATTTCAGGAATTCAGAAAGGAGGTCAGAGTCTGTGCATTGTGTTTGTAGCCATAGAGATGTTTAAAATCACCCAGAGAGAGAGTAGAGAGAGGGAAGGCAAGGGAGCGGGGCCACGACCCACCTCCAAGGGATGCTGACATTTAGAGGTTGGATAGGGAAGGAGCTGAGGGAGTGAGAAGGAGTGGCCAAGGAGAACTGGGGGCTCTATTGTCATGGAAACCTGGAAAGGCAGGGCTTCAAGACGGAGCGGTTCAATTGTCCAAGGCTGCTCAGAGGCTGAGTTAGATACGGCCAGTAAAGGATCCATCAGACCTGGCAACTTGGAGGTCATCGGTGCCCTTGACGAGAAGGTTTCAGTGCAGTGGTGAGGATGGAAGCCCAGTGGAAATGGGTTCAAGTGTGAGTGGGGACCCAACAGCTCCCAAATGCTGTATATGGAGTATAAGTCTCTGAAAAATGGAGAGTTCCTCACCACAGGAAAGTAAGAACCCTCAGTAGGTCATTGGGAGGGGCAGGATGGAGCCTGCCAGAAAGCAGCCAAGGAGTAGCTCTTGGAACAAAAGAACGGTTTTCACCTTCTTTGCTCACCGTTGGCGGGGGTGGATATGGTTGTGAGGAAGCTGTTCCAGTGAAGTGCCCTTTTCTGCTTGTAGCTCACAAGTACCATCCATTCAACCAGGGCCTGAAAGGAGAAAATCCTGCCGGACATGTTTGTGGCGAACCACAAGCCTGATCATTTAGACCCCGTCTCAAGACCAGGAGATCATAGGCGAAAAGCTGCTGGCCCTCAGAGCTACAGCCACTTCATTTCCTGTGTCTGAAGAGTTGTTTTTTTTTTTAAAAAGAGTCTTGGACAAAGATTTCTTGATGACAGCGAGCTGGGCCTGGCTGATATGCACTTGCTTGAAACTGTCCTCTTGCAGTGATAAGAGAAGTTCCCCAGTGTCCTTTCCACATTTCTCCTGTCCAGCAGGAGTGAAAAACATGGCTATGATTGAGAAGTTCCTGGCACCTGGCAGCAAGAAGAGCCCACCCTGTGATGCCAGTGACGTGAAAATGGTCCAGCAGATCTTTATGTTGTAAAGCTGGTACTTATTTATATCTGTGAGTTGGTCGGCCTCTGTGGGTGGCTGTATCCCTTAAGCACTATAATCACTGCCACACTGCAGTGGTCCCCAGACCTATGAATAGTTACTTCCTAAGTCGTTCTTACATTTCAGGGGTACCTTCTCACTCAGAATCTAAATTGCGTCGCGAGTAACTGGGTGAGAAGGGAGGTCAGACTTTACATCCCCTAATCTGGTGAGTTACTTCTGGCTCCTCTGGATACGTCCTGCACTGGAGAGTGAGAGCACTTATGTTCCCTGAGCTTCTTCCTTCTCCCTCTTCTTAGGAAGTGAAATAGTGTTGACTGGAACAGACCAAGGAACAGGATTGCTCATATGCCGTGGTCTTCAAAGTGTAATCCCCAGACCAACAGCATCAGAGCCACCTGGGAATTTGCTACATGTGTAATTTTTTCACTCTAACCCAGACGTGCTGTATCCAGAGCGTGTGGTGGTAGCGGGGTGCTTCCTAGCAGGCTGTGGTTTAACAAACTCTCCAGGTGGCGCTGTTGCGAGCTGAACATTGAGAAGCACTGTCTTAAACGGAAAGGGGAGAGACTCAGGGTCACTCCAGAATGGGCGAAATTAATATCACTTGCTGAGAACAGGGTTGACTATGTTGCGCGGCAATACAGGCTCCAAACCCACTCTCTGAGGCCCTGGAGACGTCCCCAGTGTGCGCCTGTGCTCAGTAGAAAGGAAAGAGAGGCAGTCGTGGTGGGAATATGAATCGGAGTGGTAGAAACAGAGACAGCTTGAGTAAGATGTGTCAGGTTACAAGGAAAAGAGAAAAATGAAAATATATATTAAAGATGTTTCCAGAAGATGGCCCACAATCCTATATCTAAGACTTTGATGTGTCTTTAGAGATGAGATATTTAACTTTTTCTTTTTTTAAAATTTATGTAGTTAACTTTGTCTGCACTGGGTCATCGTTGCTGCGCGCAGGCTTTCTCTACTTGTGGCAAGCGGGGGCTACACTTCTTTGCAGTGCGTGGGCTTTTCATTGCGGTGGCTTCTCTTGTTGCGGAGCATGGGCTCTAGGTGCATGGGCTTCAGTAGTTGTGGCATGAAGGCTCAGTAGTTGTGGCACATGGGCTTAGTTGCTTCACGGCATGTGGGATCTTCCCAGACCAGGGCTCGAACCCGTGTCCCCTGCATTGGCAGGCGGATTCTTAACCACTGCGCCACCAGGAAGCTCCGAGACATTTAATTTTTATGAAAAATTTTTTTTCATTTCACTGGTTTGGTTTCCTTTTTTAATACTCAAAAATGGTAAGAATTGTTCTGTTCTGCAGAAATTGCTTTGAACATGTTAATGTTTTATTTAACTCAACAAGATCTGTAACACATTTTTGCTTTTATTTGAAGTTGAGAACATTCTTGTTTGACTATGAGGAGAGGAACTTTCTACATTCTTTTAGGAGGAAAGGCGGATCCCTTTCTATCTCTAACATCTGGTTCTCCTCCCACCCCTCATCTGTGATGGATGATAACCACAAGCCTGTCCTGTTTCCATGGGTGTGACTGGGTCTGAATCCCTCTCCACCTGTGTAAGGACATGTAACAAAGGAAGCTGTAGCTGCTGCTGCTTCTTTGGCAGGAAGGAGGGGAGGGGATAAATTACCTCACAGCATTTTTAAAGTGTACAGGCAAGGAAATTAGCTCTCTAAAGATGTCAGTAATTTGCCGAAGAAAATATAAATTGGCAAATGGAAATTTAAAATTTTTTATTTTATTATTTTATTTAAGTATAGTTGATTCACAATGTTGTGTTAATTTCTTCTATACAGTAGTGACTCAGTTATGCATATATATGTGTATATATGTATTATTTTTCATATTCTTTTCCATTGTGGTTTATCACAGGATATTGAATAAAGTTCCCTGTGCTATATACAGTGTGACCTTGTTGCTTATCCATCCTATATATATTAGTGTGCCTCTGCTAATCCCAAACTCCTATTCCTTCCCTCTCCTACCCCTGCTTTCCTTTTGCAACCACAAGTCTGTTCTCTATGTCTGTGAGTTTGTTGTTGTTTTGTAGATATGTTGATTTGTATCATATTTTAGATTTCACATATAAGTGCTATCTAATGGTATGTGTCTTTGTCTGACTTACTTCACTTAGTATGATAATCTCTACGTCCATCCATGTTGCTGCACATGGCATTATTTCATTCTTTTTGATTTATATATAATATTCCATTATATGTATATATATACCACATCTTCTTTATCCAATCATTTGTCGATGTGGAAATTAAAAAATTTTTAAAAGTGAACTTTGATCTTACACCCAGAAATCAAATCCATAGCTAACAGCATAAGTGAAGAACATGAGTTCTTAAAAAATATGCATAAGTCAACTTGTTTTCTGGTTAAAATAACACAGCACTTGTACATTTCCATGACTTTAGTATGAGAAGTGTTGTTGCATCGTCACTTTGCCGCCTTTGATTTGCTGAGTATAACTCGTGTTAAGAGCACATGCATCACTTTCCTGTGCAACATAGATGATTCAATTTACTTTTGACCTTTTCCTCATTAAAATTTTTATCCAGGAATAAAATTATGAAATTGGGGTAGGCTTGCCAGCTTTAGCAAATAAAAATAGAGGGTGCCTAGTTAAATTTGAAATCAGATAAATAATGAATAGGTTTTGTTTTTCTTTTTAATAGAAGTATGTCCCATGTAATATTTGGAACATATTTAGGTTAAAAATTTATTTATTCTTGTCTGAGATTTAAGTTTAACAAGGTGTCCCGTATTTTATATATCAACCCTAAATTCCTAGTAACTCTAGAATTATGTCTCTAAGCACTATAGTCATTGCAAACTGCCTGAGCTATTAATTTAAAAAGTTTCTTGAATTACTTATAGCCTTAGGTAAGATTGGCTGTGGGCTATGTACAGTTTTAAGCACCCACTATTTTCACTCCTCAAGAAATGCGGTTAGAATGCAGGGAATGAGAGTGATAGACTTATAGGGATCAACCCGAAGACGTTCTACATTTTTTACAAAATAACTTTTGAATAGGTAATGCATACACACTTCTTCTTTCCTCTCTCTTAGGTTTTCTAAGTTTATAATAAGTGACCCACTGGTGTATATTTTTTTGTTGTGATGAAATGTACATAACTTGAAATTTGCATCTTAACTCCTTTAAGTGTACAGTTCAGAGGCATTAAGTCCGTTGACATTAATGGGCAACTACTAGCACCATCTACCTCCAGAACTTTTTCATATTGCAAAACTGAATCTCCATACCTGTTAAACATTAGCTCCTCATTCCCCCCTCTATACAGCCCCTGGCAAACACCGTTTTATTTTCTCTCTGTATGAATTTGACTGCTCTAGGTGTTTCTACCTTTCGGCTCTTGTGAATAATGCTATGAACATGGGTGTACAAATATCTCTTTGAGGCCCTACTTTTAACTTTTTTGTGTGTACACCCAGAAGGGAAATTGGTGGGTCATGTGGTACTCCCGGGTTTCCTTTTTTTGAGGCACTGCTGTAGTGTTTGCACCTGTGGCATTTTACATTCTTACCAGCAGTGCTCGAGGGTTCCAGCTCCTCTGCATCCTCGAGGACACTTGTCACTTTCTGGGTGGTTTTTTTATTTTTTATTTTTTTGCGGTACGCGGGCCTCTCACTGTTGCGACCTCTCCCGTTGTGGAGCATAGGCTCCGGACGCGCAGGCTCAGTGGCCATGGCTCACGGGCCCAGCCGCTCCGCGGCATGTGGGATCTTCCCGGACCGGAGCACAAACCCGTGACCCCTGCATCGGCAGGCGGACTCTCAACCACTGCGCCACCAGGGAAGCCCTCTGGGTTGTTTTGATCGTAGCCATCCTAATGACTGTGAGGTGCACACCTCTTATTTTGTTCAGTGTTCATCAGACAGGATGATGAGCGTGTTTTAGGTTCTCACAAGATGCTTTTTGAATAGAATTGCGTTTTGGTGTTTTTGTTGTTGCGTGCTGTCTCCAGTAGTTAAAAAAGAGAAAACAGTACTACCTCTTTACATTTCTTTAAATACTAATAAACTTGAAACATAAGTTCTTACAGTGTCTTATAGCCTCTGACAGTCCTCAGAGAAGATTTCTTCTCATTTCATTGATGAGGAGACAGAAACTTGGTGCCCTTAGGTACCTTTGCGTATAGAAAACCTGAGCACGTGATTGGTCTGGGAGAGCTACTGAGTCATTCGAATCCACATTCTTCCTCTTCCCTTCTGGATAGGAACACCTTCTGTGTTCCTGTTTTATAACACGTTCCCGTAACATTTATCATTGATTCTGTGGTTGTCTTAAGGTTTACTCTTTTTTAAGTGAATTGTATATTAGATATAAAAATAGTTTAAATTCCTCCTATTTTACTCTTCTTACATTCTGTTAATCAACATTTGGCATCTGTGGACTTAAAAATATTTCAACTTGATTTCAAAATGCATTATTACTTTGTGATTAAATTGAGCATTATCATATAATGCCTTTTGGAAATATTTTTAGGTACTTTCTTCAACAAAGGTCATTATTAGAATTTTGAGTTTTATGCTTTTTAATGGATCCTGGAGTCAGCGATTTTTTAGATTTTGGGTCGTCTGAATTCATGAGCGCTGTGCTAACCATTTTGGCCTGCAGTGGTTTCTTTTAAGCTAATTTATTCTGGTTTCTCTCTGTGCTTTGAGACTTTAAATGGCTAACTTTGCATGAAACAAGCTTGCACCAGGACCATCTGGCGTATCAAGGTGACCGATTCTCAACTTATTTAATTAAATGTTTCTTTCTTGAATGTTCTCTGCTATATGCGTAGGCGCATACTTACCTTTATCTAGATATCTTGGATTGCATCTTAGATTTAAGATAAGGTCGTCGCTTCTCAGTTTTTGGCTCCTTGTTTCACAGAATGTGATGACGATGGTCATTTCAGGCAAATTATAAAATCATGCCATGATAAAACCTCTTTTTTTACTTTGTCCTAACTTGCCAGTATTAGTACAAGAAATGTGACCCTAAACTCTTCTCGTTACCGAGCTTTGAAATTCTTGGAAGTGCTGGGTTGGGTTTTAGGCTGAGTTAGCGTCAGGGTTTGTGCAGCCTCCTGTGTTCTGTTCAGCCTTCTCCCTGACGGCGCCCGTGGGAAGCCGCGTGGGTGGCTCAGTGTTAGATCGCATTTATGTTCCCAGCATGGCTGTTTGTTCGGCCTCGGGAGCCGGCAGAGCACAATGCGGGAAAAGCACTACAGTAAAAGGTGGTTTTGAGTTAATAGCCCCTTTGTCTTTCTTCATTTCCTGATTTTAAATAGTACCATCTGCCCTGTTTTAACTACCTCACTGCTTACTGTTGCAAGGATAAATAAGATATTATTTGCAAAGACTTTTTGTAAATTCAGAAGCCCGATACACAAGTAATTTTTATGTATTAATTTGGAGAAATGGGTTAATATGCCACCTACTTAAGATGAGAGAATTAAAATAATTTACATTAAGTGGTGTTTTTATGATTTCAAAGTGTTTTACATATAGGCCTCATTTGAACATTTTAACACTGTCCTGAAGTAGGAAGAGATGCTGATGTTACCAGACCTGTTCTGGGAATAAGGAAACTGAGGGTGTTGGTACCCTAGGCGACATTCCAGCATCAGGAGACTCGGGGTTAAGACCCCAGGGCTTTGCTCCAGCCCTGGGTCACTGTCACCACCTCTGCTTTCCCGTAATGCTCCTGGATAGGTGTAAGAAAGTCATCATTTGGTAGTTTTGTATTATTTGCTTTCAGCTGAGCCCTGAAACATAGGCAGAGGTAGAGCTGCTTGGGTTGAAGCAAGAGACAAGGGACTGAGGGGCCTGTAGTTTTAACCCTGGAACCATTTCAGTGGACTCTGTCTCTGCTTTGTCTCTATGACCATTCTAGGAAAATAAGTAGCCAGTGGCCTTTCCATATATGATGCTTGTAATAGCTTCTTGAATCAGAAATTTAAACTTCCTAGTGGCCAAGAATACATATCAGGAAGGGCTTAGTGGCTGCAGTCTGCTGGGGCACAGGGGAGGAATGTGGGCTGTTTGCATGGCAAACACTATTTTTACGTGGATTGGCCGTTTATTGGGGGGTAACGTGGTGGGAGGAGTTTCTGGAAGGAGCAAGGGGACAGGAAGGCTTGGAATTACCATGGCCTCTTGTATTATTTAACTTGACTTGTTTCCCCAAATAGATTGTTCTTCAGGACTTTTCAAGGACCTTACGTAAGGCTTATTTGGATATCTCACGAGGTCCTACAAGGTGTTCTGCAAATATGCGAGTGACCAAATGAATAAAACATAGGAGGAAAGTCCTGGAATACTTTAATAGTTTATCTTAAAGACTAATTTAGTAGTAGACTTTACTCTAAATTTTTTGAGTACCAGTTATATGCTAGATACAGTTCTAGAGACTCAGGATAATATAGTTAACAAAACAGGTTCCTATCCTCTTGGAACTTGCGTTTCTGTTTTAGTTTAAAACATACAGATACAAAAACCAGGAAGGAATTAATTGTTAAAGATGTTTATTCTGATTACAACTTGCTTGAGGAAACTGTCAGTATGTTTTATATATTTACCTTAATGAATGACTTAGGTACTTTTTAAAAAGCGATGGTAATAACGAATGTATATGTAAATATATGTATGTGTATTTACCAGTAAATTAGATTGTTAGGATTTGGTTCTAGGGATCATACAGCTTTTAGTTTTTCAGTTTTCTCCAGGATTTTATGGCAGAGAGATTGATAAAGGGTCCATTGTGTTCCATGAGCTCCACGTTATCCATTTATTGCTTAGTGCATAAGAAGTATATTAATCAGATACGAATTAAGCACACACTAATTTAACTTTAAATCTCAGTGTACCAGTGGGACAGTTGAAAACATTTCTGTGTTCCCTTTTATAGCAGGGCAATCGCACAATTAAAATTGGCAAGCACGTCACCTGTTTTCTTTTTTTCTTTTTTTTTTTTTTGCTGTACACGGGCCTCTCACCGTTGTGGCCTCTCCCGCTGCGGAGCACAAGCTCCGGACGCGCAGGCTCAGCGGCCATGGCTCACGGGCCCAGCCGCTCTGAAGCATGTGGGATCTTCCCGGATCGGGGCACGAACCCATGTCCCCTGCATCGGCAGGCAGACTCTCAACCACTGCGCCACCAGGGAAGCCCTGTTTTCTTAATCCTTTATTTTTTTCTTCATTTTTCTCAAAATACAAAAGATCAATAAAAAAAGGAGATAAAGAGTGTGTTCACAAATTTTCTGATTTGTTTATAATTCATATTATTTTAGGATATGTTCGAATGGATTTCATCTAAAGGGTTCACTGGATTTATATAAGATAGCATCTTAACCCTTGGTCCGTACTCCTGACAGCCTGTGTGGTATAGCAGTTTAGAGCTAAGTCTGGGAGCTGGTGCAAATCCCAGTCTGGCTTTTTTTGGGGGATAAAAGTGCACACTGGTGTTAGAGTCAGCTCAAAAAATTGAATTTAGAAAAAGCAATAATGCTTTTGTAGCCCGACTGAGCCAGATGGAAGGCGATGGTGCCAAGGGACTCCCAGCGGGTGGCAGAGCATCATTCGTATAGACCTGCTTTGGGGATGCCTCTTCTTGCAGCTATACCTGGAAACAGACTATTTGCCATTCATCTGTGAAGTGGCTGCTTGGCTCTTCTAAGTCTGCAAGGTTGCAAACAGTGAGCAGGTCCTTAGTGTGCTGAGAGTTCAGAATCCAAAGTTAAAAGACAATGGGAATAGATAAAAAAGGATAAAAGTTAGTAAAATCTCCCTGGAATTGACTGGTATCTATAAACAAAGGTATAGAATAGACAGCTGCAAACAATGAAGTTTTTATAGGTTAAGGAAAAAGAAAGAAACTAGAGGGGCTAATGAGTAGAAACTTATAATCTGTATCTCTGGACATGGTGCCTTTTAAAAACTGAAGAGACTCCCTAAAGACTATTATCTTGGTAAAAGAAAAAGGAATGCCTAGAAATTATAGTAGTTTTATTTCTGGCTCTTGTTCTTTCATTTTCTGAGAAGCTGTTTCTTGTTTTATTATTAAGGATTTAGAAGTTTACATATAGTATTTCAGTAACATTTGCTTATATATTTTTATGTTATATTGACAGTTGAACATAAAACTAACCTAGACACTAATTACAGTTTCATTTTAGAGAGTCTTTCAGAAAAAATCATCTTCCCTTTTTCTGCCCAACCTCCATCTCTATTACTTCTCCCTTCATAGTCCTTTACATTGCCACCAGAGTCATCTTTCTGATTATTTCACTTTCTTGCTCAGAAACTTTTCTTGGTGGTTCTCTATTTTCTATAGAACTAAGCCTGAACTCCTCGGTATACTTTCCAACTTGGTTGGTAGGGTGTGCTGTGGTATGTGTGTGGTTTATTTATTTATTATTTTAAAATATTTATTGATTTATTTTTATTTTGGTTGTGCCAGGTCTTAGTTGCAGTACACATGCTGGATCTAGTTCCCTGACCAGGGATCCAGTCTGGGCCCCCTGCATTGGGAGCACAGAGTCTTACCCACTGGACAACCAGGGAAGTCTTCCTTTGTGTGTGTGTGTGTGTGTGTGTGTGTGTGTGGTGTTTTTTATCTATTTATTTAAAAATTTTTTAAACTTAATGTTATTTATTTTTTTTATACAGCTGGTTCTTATTAGTCATCAGTTTTATACACATCAGTGTATACATGTCAATCCCAATCTCCCAATTCATCCCACCACCACCACCAACACTGCCACTTTCCCCCCTTGGTGTCCATATGTTTGTTCTCTACATCTGTGTCTCAATTTCTGCCCTGCAAACCGGTTCATCTGTACCATTTTTCTAGCTTCCACATATATGCGTTAATATACGATATTTGTTTTTCTCTTTCTGACTGACTTCACTCTGCATGACAGTCTCTAGATCCATCCACGTCTCATCAAATGACCCAATTTCATTCCTTTTTATGGCTGAGTAATATTCCATTCTATAAATATACCACATCTTCTTTATCTATTTATCTGTCGGTGGGCATTTAGGTTACTTCCATGAGCTGGGTATTGTAAATAGTGCTGCAATGAACATTGGGGTGCATGTGTCTTTTTGAATTATGGTTTTCTCTGGGTATATGCCCAGTAGTGGGATTGCTGGATCATATGGTAATTCTATTTTTAGTTTTTTAAGGAACCTCCATACTGTTCTCCATAGTGGCTGTATCATGTTACATTCCCACCAACAGTGCAAGAGGATTCCCTTTACTCCACACCCTCTCCAGCATTTGTTGTTTTTGATTTTCTGATGATGCCCATTCTAACTGGTGTGAGGTGATACCTCATTGTAGTTTTGATTTGCATTTCTGTAATAATTAGTGATGTTGAGCAGTTTTCATGTGCTTCTTGGTCATCTGTATGTCTTCTTTGGAGAAATGTCTATTTAGGTCTTCTGCCCATTTTTGGATTGGGTTGTTTGTTTTTTTGATATTGAGCTGTTTATAAATTTTGGAGATTAATCCTTTGTCCGTTGATTCATTTCAGAATATTTTCTACCATTTTGAGGGTTGTCTTTTTGTCTTGTTTATGGTTTCCTTTGCTGTGCAAAAGCTTTGAAGATTCATTAGGTCCCATTTGCTTATTTTTGTTTTTATTTCCATTACTCTAGGAGGTGGATCAAAACAGATTTTGCTGTGATTTATGTCAAAGAGTGTTCTTCCTGTGTTTTCCTCTAAGAGTTTTACAGTGTCTGGTCTTATATTTAGGTCTCGAATCCATTTTGAGTTTATTTTTGTGTATGGTGTTAGGGAGTGTTCTAATTTCATTCCTTTACATGTAGCTGTCCAGTTTTCCCGGCACCACTTATTGAAGAAACTGTCTTTTCTCCATTGTATATCCTTGCCTCCTTTGTCATAGATTAGTTGACCATAGGTGCATGGGTTTATCTCTGGGCTTTCTATCTTGTTCTATTGATCTGTTTCTGTTTTTGTGCCAGTACCATATTGTCTTGATTACTGTAGCTTTGTAGTATAGTCTGAAGTCAGGGAGCCTGATTCCTCCAGCTCCATTTTTTTCCCTCAAGACTGCTTTGGCTATTCAGGGTCTTTTTTGTCTCCATACAAATTTTGAGATGATTTGTTCTAGTTCCGTAAAAAATGCCATTGGTAATTTGATAGGGATTGCATTGAATCTGTAGATTGCTTTGGGTAGAATAGTCATTTTCACAATATTGATTCTTCCAATCCAAGAACATGGTATATCTCTCCATCTGTTGGTATCATCTTTAATTTCTTTCATCATCTTATAGTTTTCTGCATACAGGTCTTTGGTCTCCTTAGGTAGGTTTATTCCTAGGTATTTTATTCTTTTTGTTGCAATGGTAAATGGGAGTGTTTCCTTAATTTCTCTTTCAGATTTTTCATCATTAGTGTATAGGAATGCAAGAGATTTCTGTGCATTAATTTTGTATCCTGCAACTTTACCAAATTCATTGATTAGCTCTAGTGGTTTTTTGGTGGCATCTTTAGGATTCTCTATGTATAGTATCATGTCATCTGCAAACAGTGACAATTTTACTTCTTCTTTTCCAATTTGTATTCCTTTTATTTCTTTTTCTTCAGTGATTTCCATGGCTAGGACTTTCAAAACTATGTTGAATAATAGTGGTGAGAGCGGACATCCTTGTCTTGTTCCTGATCTCAGAGGAAATCCTTTCAGTTTTTCACCATTGAGAATGATGTTTGCTGTGGGTTTGTCATATATGACCTTTATTATGTTGAGGTAGGTTCCCTCTATGCCCACTTTCTGGAGAGTTTTTATCATAAATGGGTGTTGAATTTTGTCAAAAGCTTTTTCTGCATCTCTTGAGATGATCATATGGTTTTTATTCTTCAGTTTGTTAATATGGTGTATCACATTGATTGATTTGTGTATATTGAAGAATCCTTGCATCCCTGGGATAAATCCCACTTGATCATGGTGGATGATCCTTTCAATGTGTTGTTGGATTCTGTTTGCTAGTATTTTGTTGAGTATTTCTGCATCTATATTCATCAGTGATATTGTAATTTTCTTTTTTTGTAGTATTTTTGTCTGGTTTTGGTATCAGGGTGATGGTGGCCTCATAGAATGAGTTTGGGAGTGTTCCTTCCTCCACAATTTTTTGGAAGAGTTTGAGAAGGATGGGTGTTAACTCTTTTCTAAATGTTTGATAGAATTCACCTGTGAAGCCATCTGGTCCTGGACTTTTGTTTGTTTGACGATTTTCAATCACTGTTTCAATTACATTACTTGTGATTGGTCTGTTCATATTTTCTGTTTCTTCCTGGTTCAGTCTTGGAAGGTTATACCTTTCTAAGAATTTGTCCATTTCTTCCAGGTTGTCCATTTTATCGGCATAGAGTTGCCTGTAGTAGTCTCTTAGGATGCTTTGTATTTCTGCGGTGTCTGTTGTAACTTCTTTTTCATTTCTAACTTTATTGATTTGAGTCTTCTCTCTCTTTTTCTTGATGAGTCTGGCTAATGGTTTATCCATTTTCTTTATCTTCTCAAAGAACCAGCTTTTAGTTTTATTGATCTTTGCTATTGTTTTCTTTGTTTCTATTTCATTTATTTCTGCTCTGACCTTTATGCTTTCTTTCCTTCTGCTAAGTTTGGGTTTTGTTTGTTCTTCTTTCTCTAGTTCCTTTAGGTGTAAGGTTAGATTGTTTATTTGAGATTTTTCTTGTTTCTTGAGGTAGGCTTGTATTGCTATAAACTTCCCTCTTAGAACTGCTTTTGCTGCATCCATTAGGTTTTGGATCGTTGTGTTTCCATTGTCATTTGTCTCTAGGTATTTTTTGATTTCCTCTTTCATTTCTTCAGTGATCTTTTGTTTATTTAGTAATGTATTGTTTAGTCTCCATGTGTTTGTGTTTTTTACGTTTTTTTCCTTCTAATTCACTTCTAATCTCATAGCGTTGTGGTCAGAAAAACTGCTTGATATGATTTCAATTTTCTTAAATTTACTGAGGCTGGATTTCTGACCCAAGATGTGATCTATCCTGGAGAATGTTCCATGCGCACTTGAGAAGAAAGTGTAGTCTGCTGTTTTTGGATGGAATGTCCTATAAATGTCAATTAAATCTATCTGGTGTATTGTGTCATTTAAAGCTTCTGTTTCCTTATTTATTTTCATTTTGGATGATCTGTCCATTTGTGTAAGTGAGGTGTTAAAGCCCCCCACTATTACTGTGTTACTGTCGATTTCCTGTTTTATAGCTGTTAGCAGTTGCTTTATGTATTGTGGTGCTCCTGTTTTTGGCGCATATATATTTATTATTGTTATATCTTCTTCTTGGATTGATCCCCTGATCATTATGTAGTGTCCTTCCTTGTCTCTGGTAACATTCTTTACTTCAAAGTCTAGTTTATCTGATATGAGTATAGCTACTGCAGCTTTCTTTTGATTTCCATTTGCATGGAATATCTTTTTCCATCCCCTCACTTTCAGTCTGTATGTGTCCCTAGGTCTGAAGTGGGTCTCTGGTAGACAGCGTATATATGGGTCGTGTTTTTGTATCCATTCAGCGAGCCTGTGTCTTTTGGTTGGAGCATTTAATCCATTCACGTTTAAGGGAATTATTGATATGTATGTTCCTATGACCATTTTCTTAATTGTTTTGGGTTTGATTTTGTAGATCCTTTTCTTCTCTTGTGTTTCCCACTTAGAGAAGTTCCTTTAGCATTTGTTGTAGAGCTGGTTTGGTGCTGCTGAATTCTCTTAGCCTTTGCTTGTCTGTAATGCTTTTGATTTCTCCATTGAATCTGAATGAGATACTTGCCGGGTAGAGTAATCTTGGTTGTAGATTCTTCCCTTCCATCACTTTATCATGCCACTCCCTTCTGGCTTGTAGAGTTTCTGCTGAGAAATCAGCTGTTAACCTTATGGGAGTTCCCTTGTATGTTATTTTTTTGTTTTTTCCCTTGCTGCTTTCAATAATTTTTCTTTGTTTTTAATTTTTGCCAATTTGATTACTATGTGTCTTGGCATGTTTCTCCTTGGGTTTATCCTGTATGTGACTCACTGTGCTTCCTGGACTTGGGTGGCTATTTCCTTTCCCATGTTAGGGAAGTTTTCGACTATAATCTCTTCAAATATTTTCTCGGGTCCTTTCTCTCTCTCCTCTCCTTCTGGGACCCCTATAATGCAAATGTTGTTCCGTTTAACGTTGTCCCAGAGGTCTCTTCATTTCTTTTCATTCTTTTTTCTTTATTCTGTTCCTCAGCAGTGAATTCCACCATTGTGTCTTCCAGGTCACTTATCCGTTCTTCTGCCTCAGTTATTCTGCTATTGATTCCTTCTAATGTAGTTTTCATTTCAGTTATTGTATTGTTCATCTCTGTTTGTTTGTTCTTTAATTCTTTTAGGTCTTTGTTAAATGTTTGTTGCATCCTCTCGATCTTTGCCTCTATTCTTTTTCCGAGGTCCTGGATCATCTTCACTGTCATTATTCTGAATTCTTTTTCTGGAAGGTTGCCTATCTCAACTTCATTTAGTTGTTTTTCTGGAATTTTATCTTGTTTCTTCATCTGGTACATAGCTCTCTGCCTTTTCATCTTGTCTGTCTTTCTTTGAATGTGGTTTTTGTTCCATAGGCTGCAGGACTGTAGTTCTTCTTGCTTCTGCTCTCTGCCTCTGGTGGATGAGGCTGTCTAAGAGGCTTGATGGGAGGGAGTGTTAGTGGGTAGAGCTTACTGTTGCTCTGATGGGAAGAGCTCAGTAAATCTTTAATCCACTTGACTGTTGATGGGAGGGGCTGGGTTCCCTCCCTGTTGGTTGTTTGGCCTGAGGTAACCCAACACTGGAGCCTACCTGGGCTCTTTGGTGGGGCTAATGACAGACTCTGGGAGGGCTCACGCCAAGGAGTACTTCCCAGAACTTCTGCAGTGTCCTTGTCCCCACAGTGAGCCACAACCCCCCCCTCACCCGCCCGCCTCTGCAGGAGACCCTTCAACACTAGCAGGTAGGTCTGGTTCAGTCTCCCCGGGGGTCACTGCTGCTTCCCCTGGGTCCCGATGCACACACTACTTTGTGTGTGCCATCCAAGAGTGGAGTCTCTGTTTCTCCCACTTTTGTCGAAGTCCTGCAATCAAATCCAAGTAGCCTTTAAAGTCTGATTCTCTAGGAATTCCTTCTCCCGTTGCTGGACCCCCAGGTTCGGAAGCCTGACGTGGGGCTCAGAACCTTCACTCCAGTGGGTGGACTTCTGTGGTATAAGTCTTCTCCAGTCTGTGAGACACTCACCCAGCAGTTATGGGATTTGATTTTACTGTGATTGTGCCCCTCCTACCGTCTCACTGTGGCTTCTCCTTTGTCTTTGGATGTGGGGTATCTTTTTTGGTAAGTTCCAGTGTCTTTCTGTCGATGATTGTCTAGCAGGTAGTTGTGATTCTGGTGTTCTCGCAAGAGGGAGTGAGAGCACATCCTTCTAGTCCGCCATCTTGGTTCCTCTCGAGGGACCCCTATAATTCTAATGTTGGTGTGTTTAATGTTGTCCCGGAGGTCTCTGAGGCTGTCCTCAATACTTTTCTTTTTTCTTTATCCTGCTCTGCGGTAGTTATTTCCTGTATTGTATCTTTCAGGTCACTTATCCGTTCTTCTGCCTCTGTTATTCTTCTCTTGATTCCTTCTAGAGAATTTTAAATTTCATTTTAAACTTCATTTCATTTTTTAATTTCAGTGATGTTGTTCATCATTGTTTGTTTGCTCTTTAGTTCTTCTAGGTCCTTATTAAATATTTCTTGTATTTTCTCCATTCTATTTCTAAGATTTTGGATCATCTTTACTATCATTACTCTGAATTCTTTTTCAGGTAGACTTCCTATTTCCTCTTCATTTGTTTGGTCTGGTGGGTTTTTTCCTTTCTCCTTTATCTGCTCCATATTTCTCTGTCTTCTCATTTTGCTTAACTTAGTGTGTTTGGGGTCTCCTTTTCATAGCCTGCAGGTTTGTAGTTCCCATTGTTTTTGGTGTCCGCCCCCAGTGGGTATGGTTGGTTCAGTGGGTTGTGTAGGCTTCCTGCTGGAGGGGACTGGTTCCTGTGTTCTGGTGGATGAGGCTGGATCTTGTCTTTCTGGTGGGCAGGGCCGTGTCCGGTGGTGTGTTTTCGGGTGTCTGTGAACTTGGTATGATTTTAGGCAGCCTCTCCGCTAATGGGTGGGGCTGTGTTCCTGTCTTGCTAGTTGTTTGGCATGGGGTGTCCAGCCCTGGAGCTTTCTGGCCATTGGGTGGAGCTGGGTCTTAGCATTGAGATGGCGATCTCTGGGGGAGTTCTCGCCGTTTGATATTACGTGGGGCCGGGAGGTCTCTGGTGGACCAATGTCCTGAACTCGGCTCTCCCACCTCAGAGGCTCAGGCCTGACACCGGTCGGAGCACCAAGACCCTGCCAGCCACACGGCTTCTCTAGGAGACGGTCCTTTGGAGGTTTTAGGAACAGTTGGCCATTGCATTTCATAGGACCAGCTGCATGTTACGTAGGACCTACCAGCAGCAGAGAATCTTCTACTAGCCGTGGCCCAGGGGTTAGAAACTTTGGGAGCTTCCTGTATAAAATTTGAAACTTGCCAAATACACGGAGGACATGGAGAGATGGAAGAAGGAGACAGCCACTCCAGATGGGTAGGAGGCAGGTTTGACAACATGCAAGGGAATCTACGAGGCTTTTCTTGGGCGCCACAAACCAAGTAGATCTTGGCATCCACCCGCCAGAATCTCAGCAGTTTATAGAGGCCTTTATGCAGTTCAGTCGTGTATCCCATCCAGATGGTCTCAGCAACACCTTCCCCCCTCAAGACTGCATTCTTGAACCACAAGATGCATGTTTAATAAAAATACACAGTTATCATAGTAGGATATGTCTGGTAAATGATGTACGATGCAAACAGTAAGCCAAAGAAAGTTGGAGTGGCTGTCGACTTGAAAACAAGAAGTAGTGTTAGCGGTTAGGAGGAATATCTCATAGTGACTAAATGGTCAGTACAATAGGTAGGTGTAACAGTTGTAAGTGTATGTGTGTCTAATAATAGAGTTTCATAATAATATATGAAGTCAGAAATGACAGGACTGAAGGGAGAAATAGATACATCATAGTTGGAAACACTAAATCTCTAGTAACTGATATAACCAGACGAAAAAAATCAGTAAGGATATAGAAGATCCAAACAACATTCAAAGCCATCTTAATCTAATTGATATTTGTGGGACACAGTATCCAACAACTGCAGAATACTCATTATTTTCAAGTGCATATAGAATCTTCCCCAAGTAGACCATATACTGGACTATAAAACTTGTTTCAGTAGATTTCAAAAGATTGAAAACTTAACAGAATATGTTCTCTGACCACAGTGGAGTTAAATTAAAAACCAACAATAATGAAACATCTAAGAAGGCCCCAGATATCTGCCAAATATTCATGAGTCAAGAAATCGAAAAAGAAAATTGGAAATATTTTGAATTAAACAATAAAAAACAACATATCAGAATTAGAAAAAAACTTATGCTAGATGGAGCCCTAGTAGTCCTTAGAGGGAAAGTTATAGCTTTAAATGTTTATGTTAGGAAAGAGAAAGAAAGGTCTAAAATGCTTGATCTAAGCTCATACCTTCAGAACTTAGGAAACTGTTTAGCAGTCGTAACAATCAGAAGGATAGGCTGCACCATGGTAACAAAACCCCAAGATCTCATTGGCTTTAGCCACCGAAGTTTATTTTTTGCTCCTACTTTCTGTCCAATGGGAATTGAATTTTTGCTCATTCTAGACACTCAGGTTCCCTGGCTGATGGGCTCTTCAGCTGCACATGTGCTCCTGTGCAGCAAAGGAGGGAAAAGGTATCAGATCATGAACTGTCCCTCAAAGCTTCCACCTGGAGGTGTCACATTTCATTGGGGAAAACAAGTCCTATGGCCACACCTAACTTCCAAGAGAAAAGGGAGATGCAATCCTATTGTAAACCTAGAAGGAAGAGAAATGGAATATTTGTGCATAACTCAGGAAATCTTACATGGAAGATGACAGATAAAACATAAAACAGCATGAAAACATATGAACGAGAGTTGCTCAGGCTGAAGCTCGGATGGCGGGGCTAGAAACCCTCCTTGAAGGTACCCTCAGGTGTCTGCTAGGGCTTTGTAGCTTATAGCTGGAAAACCTCTGCTTTAAAGAAAATCTGGAGAACAAAATCCTAACAATCCGGAGAACTAGTTTTAGGGTTCAAAGGTGTGTACCAAAAACGTATTGAGCTGAATTGATTTCACAATAGATACTGTCGATTTTGAAGCAATTCATTGACTTTGTTGAATTTTTTTTTTTTTTTTCCCGGTACGGGGGCCTCTCACTGTTGTGGCCTCTCCCGTTGCGGAGCACAGGCTCCGGACGCGCAGGCTCAGCAGCTATGGCTCACGGGCCCAGCCGCTCCGCGGCATGTGGGATCTTCCCGGACCGGGGCACGAACCCGCGTCCCCTGCATTGGCAGGCGGACTCTCAATCACTGCGCCGCCAGGGAAGCCCCTTGTTGAATTTTTATATTTCTTCTTATCCTTGGTATTTCATTATTATTTTATTAATATATAATATTAATATAATATTGTTATCTATGCTTTAATATGTTAGACGATTACTATGGTAAAATAAGTGCACTGTTAAAAGGTAGAGACAGTGTACTTTTTCCAGCTTTATTGATGTATAATAGGTATACAAAATGCACATAATTAACGTATATAATTTGGTGAGTTTGGACATATGTAAACATGTGTTACTGTGACTACAATCCAGGTAGTAAACATGTCCATCAACTTCAAAAGTTTCTTTGTGTCTTTTGTTGTTGTTTTGTTTTTGCCCTCCCTCCCTCCCTCCCTTCCTTCCTTCCCTTCTTTCCTGATAAGAACACCTAACATGAGATATAAAAATTAACAAATTCCAAAGTGTGCAATATCTTCTTGTGAACTACAGGCTATAGGCAGTATGTTGTACAGCAGGTCTCTGGAACTTACTCCTCTTGTGTAACTATAACTTTGCGTTTTAAAATCTATGTGTTAGAGGTTGGTGGTGATATGGGTGGTATTTGGCATATGGCAGGGCTCATCAGTGCCCAAATCCCGGCTTGCTCTCTGTTCTCCCTTCTTGTGGAGTTCCTGGGACAAGCATAGACCAGGAAAATGGCAATCTGAGAAGCAAAATGCCATCTCTTAATAACCAGGAGGCTGTGTTGGAGTGGCTTGAATCTGTGTCTTGGGACCAGTGAAGTCAAGTGGTTCTGCATAGAAAGTTAGCCAGGAATGATGTCCAGTTCCCAAGAAGAACACTGAGTCGCATCACACACTCTGATGCACAGAACCAAGAAAAGAGACATGAGAGGATGGGTTTATACCTTCTTAAGGTGCACTGACCTGGCCTGGTAGGCTGATTGCCCTAGGCTTTGGCCAATTAGATTAGCAAATTCTCCTGGGCTGGAGGATGTGGGAACAGGCAGAGCTTGGAGATAGGTGGATCAGAGTGTATCTAATGTGGGAAGAAGGGCAGAAGTGGTACCTCTCCCCGCAAGATTTTAAGGAGATTTCCCCAAAGGCAAACGATTTGTTTCTTTCTTTTAAATTTCTAAAATCTGTTTTCAGTTAAAAGGGAAAGGTTTTCCTTTATTCTATGATATATAATAAGCTTGACATATTTTTATCCTCTAATTTGTTATTTTTATCATTTATCATTATACCGTAATTTGTTTATCATTATGAGCAGTAGTAAAGACAATTTTTCCTCCCTTTTAAGAGTCTACACAGTATATGCTGTAAAACTTCATCACAACAGGTTTTTTTTTACTATTTTTAGGCAGTATGAATCCGAATATTTATTAAAATGGAGATTTTTAAAATAACATCTAAGTATTTATATTATGTTTAAACTTTATATGACATTTGTCAGATATTTTACTGTCCCAGTTCATAGTCAATGGTGTTGTCCAGTGATATATAACTAAAAAAAACTTTCAAAGGAAATTTAAGGAGCAGCCAGTAGATGGCAGCGTGGCATTGCACTTGAAATGAAGCTCGGCAAACGACATTATTTCAGCTGCAATTTGGCACTATTGAGGCAAAATGACTTCGTATTTCACTTAGAAAGCTACATTTTAATCAACAACCAAATAGCTTTTAAGTGAGTTCCGAGCAAGCAGTTTCTTCCCTGCTTACAATCTGTATTTGCATCATTTTAGGCATAGTAGCTTTGCCTACGAGATAGCCAGCATCCTGCGGTTAGGAATAACATGCTATAACTTTTCTCTCTTCTTTCCACGATGCTTAGCACAGTGCAAGGCACATAATTGCTCAACTGCTTGATCATGAGCACTTCAGCTCAAAAATTATTCAAATGTTTTATTTATTTATTTATTTGGCCGCACTGTGAGGCACGTGGAATCTTAGTTCCCCGACCAAGGATCGAACCTGTGCAGTGGAAGCGTAGAATCTTAACCACTGGACTGCCAGGGGAGTCCCCTGTTGTTATGCTTTCTATTCAAAGTATAGTCCTGTAAATTCCTATATGGTCTGTAAAGACACACACATGCGTGCAACACACACAAATGTAGCTCTGTGACCATGCTGCATAATAGAATTTTATGTTAGAAACTTTAACATATAAGCCTTCCTTGTTCTTCTACCCCATCTCTCCTCTGCTTTCAGGCAAACTTAATACAAGTGCTGGCTGCCTGCCCTTGTCTACACTTCTTGCCAACCACTGACTGCCGTACATCCACTTCCATTTGTCTTTTGCTCTCATCCCGCTACCAAACTGCTCTTGCTGAAGTTCACGGTTATCTCCCTGTGGCTAAATCCAGGGGACACACTGCAAGCCTCATCTTCCTTGCCCTCTGTGACTTCCCATACTTGGTCCCTGTGCTTACCACTATTCTACATTTTCCTAAATTTCCTTTTCTAGCAGCAGCTGCTCAGCATTCATGAAATTCCTTCTCTTCTCCTGTCTGAGCTAAATGTGTAAGTCCCTCAGGTCACTGTCATCTCTGACACCTTTCTCTCAGGTCCCCCATCGTGCCACCAGCTTCTCTCTCTCTCCATCACAGTGGCTCCCCCCAGCCACGCCCCCCTTTGCACCTAGGTCTCTTAACTGGCTCTCTAATGTCCAGACTCACTTTCCGCCAATCCCGTCTCTGCATCTCTCCAGAGACAGCTTTTCAAAAGCAACCTCACTTCTGTTAGTGAGACCACTCCCAGAGCTCTCCATTGCCCCGAAGAACGACTGTCAAATCCTTACCGCTGCAGTGTATTCTAACCGACCTACATTTTTAGCTCAAGCCTGAGCCCTTCTCCTCCACTCAGGGCGCTCCAGACCCAGTAGCTGTTTTTTCCATTTCCAGGAACGCCCTCTGCTACCTGCCTGCAGAGCTTGCAGCAGTTCTCTCTGCCTGGTTCTCTTTCAGGGGCCCCAGCCCTATCTCAGTTTAAATGTCTCCTTCTCAAGAACTCCTTCCCTGTCTCTCACAGGCCACCTCAGGGCCTCCTCCTGTGACAAGTTCTCATTTCATTTGGCTTTTATTTCAGAGCCTTCATCACTATTCCAGTTAAATAAAATTTTATATTGTCATATGTTCCTTCCTAGACTGTAAGCTGTTACTACCTGGTTCTCTGTTGTATCCTACCTCTTAGCAAAATTCCTGGAACAGACCAGGCTGGTATAAACATAGGATAAGCTGCATTTAATAAATACCTCAGGAATTTTAGAACATTTTATTCTCAATTTCTAAAGCTTAGCTTTTCATTGTTTTTTGTTGTTGTTTAATTTTATTTTTTATTTTTATTTTTGGCTGTGTTGGGTCTTCGTTGCTGCGCACCGGCTTTCTCTAGTTGCGTTGAGCGGGGGCTACTCTTTGGTGCGGTGTGTGGGCTTCTCACTGCAGTGGCTTCACTTGTTGCGGAGCACGGGCTCTAGGCGCACGCACTTCAGTAGTTGTGGCACGCGGGCTCCAGTAGTTGTGGCTCGCGGGCTCTAGCGTGCAGGCTTGGTAGTTGTGGAGCACAGGCCCGGGTGCTCCGCGGCATGTGGGATCTTCCTGGGCCAGGGCTTGAACCCGTGTCCCCTGCATTGGCAGGCAGATTCTTAACCACTGAGCCGCCAGGGAAGCCCAGCTTTTCATTGTTATAGATTATGTATCAATTTATTAGACCAATAACTTTGTTAAGAATATTGTTACTAGAAATTTATTCAAAATTATTCATGTCAAATTGAACTTTTTAGAACCAAGTGTATTTTTTAAGAAGTAGCTTAGTTTTTATATTTATTAAAAGGTGACAATTTTTATGGAATATGTACCACAAACTTTTATTTTCTTTTGGCTTTTTTGGTAGTAGCTGATAACTATGGACAATGTCAGTTAGATGACAAAAGAGAATTTCAAATGCTGGGCATCCAGAAAACAAAAATGAAAACCTCATTAGGAGAAATTTTTTGTTTTGTTTCACTTAAGTTAGGATATATGAGACTTATATACATCCTAGCCCACATTTCCAGACATATTCTAAAATTAAATGAAAAAGGCATTAAGATATTTGTATAAAGGCCCCATCAGTTTTAAAGTAAATAACATTTAGTCCTAATCAATTAGTCCTTGTAGATGGACAATTACTTCTAAAAATATACCTAACTTTTAATGTCTAAATTTGAACACCAAAGAAGAGCAGCAATGACTCATCATTTTTTTTTAAACTGAATGTATCTAGTTCAGGCCTCAATCTGAGAGCATTCTTCCTTCTCACTCAACATCCTTGGATAGCTTTTCTTATTGATTTTAGAATCGTCTGTCTGCATAATAAGTATTGAATACCTCCCTGCTACACTACACACAGTTACACTTTTCTGTAAGGTACACTATCTCCTTCATTATCAAATGTAGGAGAAAAGGAAGGGGATGCATGAAGAGGATCAGTGTGTACCTGGAGGATAATTATTTGCCAAGAATAGTGTAACCAGTCCCATAAACCAAGCTGCAGTGATCAAGAACTCTGATGGTGATTAGCTTAATCTCTTTGCTACATTTTTTTCCATATTAGAGAAATACAGTACTTTTAAAGAGAGTTGTTCCTTCATTTGGTTCAGAGAATAATTTAAAACATTCTGCTTCCTATTGGGGGCATATTTATTTACTTAGAAATCTGTATAACTTGAAGGAAGAAATATTCATGGCTTTATAATGGAAGTTAAGAAATCTTATTTCATGCTACATGAAAGCATTTTAACAAATGAGTAGAGATATATTTTAAATGGTGAAATAACATTTGGAACAATCTACCTTGTTCTTATTGTTGTTGTTGTTTTTTGGTTTTGTGGTATACCATGTTCTCCTTATGTTTAATGCTGTTGTGTATATCATAGAGGTGGTTTATTTTTTCTGGGATCTTCTATCAAGAGAATAGCCATGCCGTCTTATATGACAAGCCCACAGCTAACATCATACTCGATGATGAAGAGCTGAAAGCATTTCTTCTAAGATCAGGAACAAGATAAGGATGCCCACTCTCAGCACTTTTATTCAACATAGTATTCGAAGTCCTAGACACAGCAATCAGACAAGGAAAAGCAATAAAAGGAATCCACGTTGGAAAGGAAGAAGTAAAACTGTTACTATTTGCAGATCACATAATACTATATATAGAAAACTAAAGATATCAGCAAAAAACTAATAGAACCAATAAATGAATTTAGTTTTAGCATATAAAATTAATATACAGAAGTCTGTTGTGTTTCTATACATTAACAATGAACTATCAGAAAGAGAAAGTAAGAAAACAACCCACTTACAATCACATCAAGAAGAATAAAGTACCTAGCAATAAATATAACAAAGGAGGTAAAAAAACCTGTACTTGGAAAATTGTATGATATTGATGAAATAAATTGAAGACAACACAAACAAATGGAAAGATTTTCTGTGTTCATGGATTACAAGAATTAATATTGTTAAAGTGAACATAATACCCAAGGCAGTCTACCGATTCAATGTAATCCTTATCAAAAACCAATGGCATTTTTCATAGAACTAGAAAAAATAATTCTAAATTTTTTATGGAAACACAAAAGACCCTGAGTAGCCAAAGCAACCTTGAGAAAGAAGAACAAAGCTGGAGGTATCATGCACCCTGTTTTCAAACTATACTACAAAGTTATAGTCATCAAAACAGTATGGTACTGGCACAAAAACAGACACATAGATCAGTGGACCAGAATAGAGAGCCCAGAAATGAACTCATACTTATATGGTCAATTAATTTACAACAAAGGAGATAAGAAAAACAATGGGGAAAAGATAGCCTCTTCAATAAATGGTGTTGGAAAAACTGGAAAGCTACATGCAAAAGAATGAATTTGATGGACTACTTTCTCATACCGTATACAAAAATAAACTCAAAATGGATTAAATACTTAAATATAAGACCTGAAACCGTAAAGCTCCTACAAGAAAGCATAGACAGTATACTCTTTGACATTAGTCTTAGCAATATTTTTTTGGATATGTCTCCTCAGACAAAGGAAACAAAAGCAAAAATAAACAAATGAGACTATATCAAACTAAGAAGCTCTCGTACTGCAAAGGCAACTATTAGCAAAATGAAAAGGTCACCTATTGAATGGGAGAAGATACTTGCAAATGACATATCTGATAAGAGGTTAATATCCAAAATATACAAAGAACTCATACAACTCAACATCTAACAAACAAACAAACAGACAAGCAACTCAACTGAAAAATGGGCAGATGACCCAAATAGACCCAAATAGACCCAAATTTTTCCAAAGAAGACATACAGATGACCAATAGGCAGATGAAAATATACTCAGCATTGCTAATTATCAGGAAAATGCAAATCAGAACCACAATGAGTTATGACCTCACATCTGTCAGAATGGCTATTATCAAAAAGACTATAAATAACAAGTGTTGGCAAGGATGTGGAAGAAAGGGAATCCTCATGCACTGTTACTAGGAATGTATTGATAAATTGGTGCAGCCATTATGGAAAATAATGGAGGTTCCTGAAAAATTAGAAATGGAACTATCATATGATCTAGCAGTTCCACTTCTGGGCATTTTCTAAAGAAAACAAAAGCACTAATTCAGGAAGATTTATGCACCCTGATGTTCATTGTAGTGTTATTTACAATAGCCAAGATAATGGAAGCAACTTAAATGTCCATTGATAGATGATTAAAGAAGATGTTGTGTGTGTGTGGTGTGTGTGTGTATGTGCACACACACACAATGGAATATTAGTCATACAAAAAAATGAAATCTTGCCATTTGCAAGAACATGGATGGACCTAGAGGGTATTATGCTAAATGAACTAAGAGAGAAAAAGACAAATACCGTATGATTTCACTTATATGTGGAATTTAAGAAAACAAAACAAATGAACAAACAGAATACAACAGAAATAGAGATACAGAGAACAAACAGGTGGTTGCCAGTGGTCGCTAGAGGGGAGGAATGTGGGGGGATGAGTGAAATAAGTGAGAAAGGTTAAGAGGTACAAACTTTCAGTTACGAAATAAATGAGTCACAGTGATGAAATGTACAGCATGGGGAATAAATATAGTCAATAATATTGTACTATCTTTGTGTGGTGACGGGTGGTAACTAGACTTATTGTGGTGATCATTTTGTAATGTATAGAAATATTGAATCATTACGTTGTATACCTGGGACCAACAGAGTGTTGCAAGTCAAACTTCAAAAAAAAAAAAAAATAATCCACTGCCAGTGTGATGGGCATAGACAAAACCAAGAAAAGGGAAATCATCTTACATTCATTACTGTTTTCTCAAAAAAAATACAGATAAGCAAAACAGAAGTTAGTTGAATTTTTCTTTTGCATTTTTTTGTTTTATTTTGTATTAGTCAGGGTTCTGTGGTTGGCTGTGGCAGAAACCACACTCAAATTAGTTTAGGCTAATTTCCCTTTACCCTGAGACTCCAATTACACATATGCTAGACTACTTGATATGGTTCTACTGGTCACTGATGCTCTGTTCAATTTTTCAATGTCTTTCCATCTGTGCTTTATTTTGGATAGTTTCCAGTTCTAACTTTATATTCATTTGTCTTTTCTTCTGCAGTGTCTGATTTGCTGTCAGTCTCATCTAGCATATTTTTGACTCCAGAAGTCCTCCAGCATATTTTGTATAAATTCATCTGTATAAATTCCATCTGGCCTTTATGTATTTTACCATTTCTCTGTTTTGTTTATCTTTTCCCTTACGTCCTTGACAATATTAATAACACTTATAATAGCTTTGTTAACATTTTTGTCTGCTAATTCTGTCATCTCTGTTATTTCTGGGTCGGTTTCTATTGATTGACTTTTTTTTCCTGTTAATGGCTCGTATTTTTCTGCTTCTTTGCGTGCCTGCTAATTTTTGATTAGATACCAGACATCAAGGATTTCACAGTGTTAAGTGTTGGATTTTGCTGTATTCCTTTAAAAATGGTTGATCCATTTGTTCTGTCATGCAGTTAAATAGCTTGCAGGTCAGTTTAATCTTTTGAGGCTGTTGTTAACCTTCGTTAGGGTGGGTCCAGAGTAGCCTTTCTCCTTGAGCTAATTTAGCCCCACCTACTAAGGTGTTATCCTCCTGAGGACTCTACCCAATGCTCCATTTATTACATGGTCTCTCCACTCTGGCTGGTAGGGGCATGAGCTATTTCCAGCCCTGTGTAAGCTCTAGGAATTTTTTAATCTATTGGTTCATTTCTCTACCTCATGAAATTACACCCCATACATGTACAGATCTGTAGTCATTAATGATTTAGTGAACCTTTTGCACATCTCCAGAGCCTTCTGTGCAGCTCCTTCCTCTCTTGTAATTCGTCTCAAATTCTAGGTGTCTGTTTTCTCCACCTAGTAAGTCTGCTGTGCTATGTTTGAGATCTCTCTTCCTGTTCTGTGGCCCAAAAGTACCCCCAGAGAATGTGTTGGAGCAATTGCAGGGCTGAACTCACTTTCCGCCTTCACTAGGGGATCATATTTCAGCACTGCTTATTTTCCAATGTCTGAAAAACATTTTTTCACATATTTTGTCCAGTTTATGAGCAGAAAGAAAATTTCTATAGCAGTTAATCCTATCAGGGTGGAAGCAGAAATTAAAAAATTTTAGGATATTAAACCTATTTCCGGTTTTCTACCATTTCAAAGAAGACTGTGTTAAACATCCTTGAATATGAACCTTTGCTTTTTTATATCCAGTTATGTCTTTGTGATATATTTCTTTCTTTTTTTTTTTTTTTACTAACGACATGTTTTGATTTTTATTTCTTAGTGTTCAAATGTCCACCATTCACCTTGGTCTAAGCTTAAGAAACCATTCAAGGGGATACAATGCAGATGGGAGGGGAAAACAGAACCCTCACACAAGCTGTGCCGTGTCGCAATCGGGCTTCCGTTTGAAAAATAATCTTCTCTATAGCTTTAAAGTGATAACTTTGTCCCTGCAGTGCTTCTTGTTTCAAACGGATTTTCTCTGGCTCTTCCTGAACACTTTCTGAGGAATCATCGACCTCTTCGATTTCTGAGGAGGAAGGACTCTCTACTGTCACAGTCACAGGAAATTCTGACGGACCTTTGTTAACAGAGTTAAGTCTCTCTCTCTCAGAACTAGCCCACTTAGCTCCAGGTTCCTTAGCGCACCCAACGCACTTACACAGCATTTATGAGCTTTACACAACCGGAAGGTCACATCTTTATTTCTTACCGCAGGAGCACAACTTCTGTAAACTTTATTTCTGTCAGAACACCTGAATGGGATGCAAAGAATAATCCGACTTCTCTTCACCAGGGGATGAGTTGAACTGTCCTTGAAGAAGAGATAACAGATGGTGTGAACCCCAGATCCCTGAACTTTCCCTTCGAAGATTCTGTGCTTGCATAGCACAGGGAACTCTGCTCCATATCCTGTAACAAACTGTATGGGAAAAGAATCTGTCTCGACAAGCCGTGGCTGGAAGGAGCTCTGGATACAGATCAGGGGCAGAGGGTGCTCAGGAGCGGCGCCCAGGCCACCCCGCGGAGGCGGTCGGCGTTAAGTCCAGCAGGCCCTCCCGCAGGGAAGCCAGCACGGCGGGCAGAGGCACTGAGCCCTGCAGCGCGCCCAGGTCCTCAGAGCGCGAGAAGGAGTCGGCCGCGCTGCCCGGGCACAGCTTCACCGAGTGATCATGGCCCGAGCGCGGCCTCGGGGACGCTGGCTGCGGACACGATGCCCACCCCCGCCTGGGGGCCCCGGCTCGCCTCCCGGCCCCTCGCGCGCCCACCGCCTGGCGGCTGCGGCCCCGCAGCGTGCGCAGGACCGGCGTCGCAGCCAGAAGACATAGGGCCACGGGCCCCAGCTAGGCCGGCCCCTCCATGCCGCGCTCCGGAGCCCCCGCATGGCCTAGTGTTGGTGCCGGCATCAACGCCCTCCGCGCCGCGGGGCTGGGGTTTAAGCCAGCGGGCCCTGTGATATATTTCTTGAAGTGGGGTTATTGGGTTGAAAGATTTGAGAGTGTTAACACCCTACAAATGTACTGCTAGGTACTCTCTGGAAAGATTGCTCCGATTTTCCGTTGGCATTGTATGAGAGCGCTCATTTTGCCGCAGCCTTACCAGCACAACCTATTTTATTCTTCGAAGGAGCACATATTGAATGCAATTACAGTGTGGAGTCTATTGCCAGGAGGATAAAGTACAGCCTCTTTCCCCAGAGGGCTCATAGGTGAGTGGTGGAGAGAGATGGTAAACCCATTACCAGAGTATGACAGATTTTGAAAGGAGAGGACAAACTCTGCCTAAGAAAACTTCACACGTCTTCGTTAAATATTTGAGGATAAGCGGTTTGTAATAAGGTCGCAGAAGAAAATGTTAGAAGTGTTAATAGGACATTTAAGGTGGCTGAAGTATGAACAGCATAGCATAGTCACTGAATAGTTTTGCTGGTACCAAGGGTGTGTTTGGAGTGTGAATGTAGTAGGAAATAAAGTAGAATTTGGAGGCAGAAAGCAGATAGGGAAGGGCTCTGTATGGCCTTGAGCTAGTGAAACACACACTCCAATCTTATACATTTCATGGGTGTACTGGAATGCTTATATGTAGTCAAATTCAACTTGTTACCATTGGCTTTGTTTTTCTTACTCCTTATAGAGGTTTCCAAAGTCTTTTTGTACCATGAGCCCTATTTCATCTGCGAGTTAACACCAGCATCTAAATACTGCAGCGACCCTTTTTTTTGTTGTTTGTTTGTTTCTTTAGAGAACAGGTTGAGGCCTTCTCTGCTCTTGTCAATTCAATAGGCTTGATTCTTTCTTGTCTCCTAAACAGCATACAACCCACTCTGTGCAGGCATGACCCTGCCTGGAGCTGTCCTACCTGCCATCCTTGAGCTGAGCATGCAATCTGCTCTTTATCCTGCGTGCGTGTGCTCTCTGGGCCAGTTCTTATTAACTCAGTCTCATTGTCACTGTCTGCCTCATTAGAACAAAGACAAACCATTGGTATTTTGTCCTATAAAACAAATGTACTTTAAGCAAAGTTTAGTCATCGCACAAAAAGGAGGCCGTGGAAAACTGTCAACAACAGAGTTGCACTGGGACTTTGGAGATAGGCCTAGTTTCCAGCCTGCTGAGGGACTAATAGATTGTATGATCTTGGTCGAGTCACTTAGCTCTTTGGGCCTCTTTAATGAAATGAAGAGGTTTAATGAAATGATTAAATTGATTAATGAAATGACTTTTACATTCTCTTCTAGTCCTAAGCTTTGAATCTATAAACAAGGGTTAAAAAAAGTTTAAAAGGCTTTTAAAGGAATCAAAACCACATTCCTTCATCGTGGGTATAGAAATTAAATTTGTGTTTTATACTAAAAGCAACATTTAGCTATATTCTGTAATGATCTAAGTTTCCAGATGACAAAAGACCTTTAATAAACACAATTCTAATTTTTTAATTAATTATCTGCTCACCATGATGTGTCAACTTAATTTCTGAACAAAATAGATTGGGTTACTTTTCATTTATCTTAGATGCATAGCAGGTATTTAAACTTAAGATGTTTCACTAGGAATATAGTTAAAGTTCTTAAACAGGTGTCAAATACTTCCTTAAGAGACCTCCAATTACAAGGGTTAAAATCAGAATAGCTGTCCTGGTTGTAAACATTTGTGGCCTCTTTCCATTTCTACTTCTGCCATAATTCTAAGGCTTTTACTTGTCTTACAATGTGAGATGAGAAAAAAAAAGGCTCTCTGTGTATTATAATTTTTCTTTAAAGTACTATTAATCTGGTACTTCAGTTATTTTTGGCTTAAATAGGCTTTTTTGTGCTATTTTGGGCATAAACCATAATAATTTTTTAATAACTAAGAACATTTTGAGTCCTATTACAGACTATGCTTGCGTTTTGGGCAAATGCCTCATAGTAATTTAGAGACTGCTTGTGTAGGGAGCATATTTAGAATGTCCTGTGAATGATTTGGGGCCACTGGTAGGAAATCAGTTAGAAACTGATATGGTGTTCAGAAACTTTTTTTTTTTTTTAACATCTTTATTGGAGTATAATTGCTTTACAATGGTGTGTTAGTTTCTGCTTTATAACAAAGTGAATCAATTATACATATACACATGTTCCCATATCTCTTCCCTCTTGCATCTCCCTCTCTCCCACCCTCCCTATCCCACCCCTCTAGGTGGTCACAAAGCACCGAGCTGATCTCCCTGTGCTATGCGGCTGCTTCCCACTAGCTATCTACCTTACGTTTGGTAGTGTATATATGTCCATGCCACTCTCTCGCTTTGTCACAGCTTACCCTTCCCCCTCCCCATATCCTCAAGTCCATTCTCTAGTAGGTCTGTGTCTTTATTCCTGTCTTACCCCTAGGTTCTTCATGACATTTTTGTTTTCTTAAATTCCATATATATGTGTTAGCATACGGTATCTGTCTTTCTCTTTCTGACTTACTTCACTCTGTATGACAGACTCTAGGTCCATCCACCTCATTACAAATAGCTCAATTTCGTTTCTTTTTATGGCTGAGTAATATTCCATTGTATATATGTGCCACATCCTCTCCATCCACTCATCCAATGATGGACACTTAGGTTGCTTCCATCTCCGGGCTACTGTAAATAGAGCTGCAATGAACATTTTGGTACATGACTCTTTTTGAATTATGGTTTTCTCAGGGTATATGCCCAGTAGTGGGATTGCTGGATCATATGGTAGTTCTATTTGTAGTTTTTTAAGGAACCTCCATACTGTTCTCCATAGTGGCTGTACCAATTCACATTCCCACCAGCAGTACAAGAGTGTTCCCTTTTCTCCACACCCTCTCCAGCATTTATTGTTTCTAGATTTTTTGATGATGGCCATTCTGACTGGTGTGAGATGATATCTCATTGTAGTTTTGATTTGCATTTCTCTAATGATTAATGATGTTGAGCATTCTTTCATGTGTTTGTTGGCAGTCTGTATATCTTCTTTAGAGAAATGTCTATTTAGGTCTTCTGCCCATTTTTGGATTGGGTTGTTTGTTTTTTTGTTATTGAGCTGCATGAGCTGCTTGTAAATTTTGGAGATTAATCCTTTGTCAGTTGCTTCATTTGCAAATATTTTCTCCCATTCTGAGGGTTGTCTTTTGGTCTTGTTTATGGTTTCCTTTGCTGTGCAAAAGCTTTTAAGTTTCATTAGGTCCCATTTGTTTATTTTTGGGTTTTTTTCCATATCTCTAGGAGGTGGGTCAAAAAGGATCTTGCTGTGATTTATGTCATAGAGTGTTCTGCCTGTGTTTTCCTCTAAGAGTTTGATAGTTTCTGGCCTTACATTTAGGTCTTTAATCCATTTTGAGTTTATTTTTGTGTATGGTGTTAGGGAGTGATGTAATCTCCAAAAACTTTTGATGAGGTTAGGTCCACCAGTCCTTAAAAGAGTGGTCCTAGGTTGTTATATTACTAGCTGTGCTATCCACTTTCACAGATTTTTCTCACAGGTATGTTTTCTGTTTTTACAGTTTTAATGTGATTTGTGCTGGGACTCAAGTTACTGGAGTTTATTCACATTACAAGGAAAGCAGATGCAGAATCTGAGGAAGTCTTTGAATGATGAGAGGTCTTTCCACCAAGACTGTATCTGGAGGTGTGGAGTAGAGTGGAGAGTTGGGGGAAACTACAGTGTGCCTGAGATGTAACCCCTAGGTTAATAAGGTATTAGAAATGCCTGAGCTCCCAAGATTGTGAGAAAACTTTACTATTCAAACAATCAAATTTCTTACTAGCTGATTTGTCTACTCAGGGTATAAATCATCAAGTTGGTTTCTGGGAGAATTTTGGAATACTTGGCTGACAATCTTGTTCTATTTCCCCCTTCTTTCTGAATTATCATGTGCCTTCAGAAATTTCAGCCCAACCAAACAAAACCCAAACAGAAATAGCAGGCGAAAAACTTCCAAAGTAATTTCAAAGACTCTAAATTATTCTGTAGTTGTAAAGCTTTTTATGGCTTGTTATACAGAATGAGTGAATAAATTGCAGCTAACCACTCCCCATTCAAGTAGTTATAATTGAACCCAGTGCAGATTGTATTATAATTGAGATAGATATCTTTTTTTTTATAATTCAAGTGCTAGAGTTTATTCAAGTTTCTTTAAACTCCTGTCCTATTTCTTTGCCCATCTTGTGTTAAACTATGTTCTCCTTTGTACTTGACCCTATGGCAGGAGACATTGGCAAAATTTGTTAGGCAGAAACAACAGTCAACATCAGTGGAAAGCATAGGCATTTAAACTCAGCTGCAAATGAACATTTGAAAGTTAGGGAAAAAATAGAATTAGATTTGAGCAGTTCAGGTGGTGTGGATTTGTAGGATAGTGGTCTGCCGATGATTCTTTTTACTATGTTGTATGTTTGTAAATATCACCCAGAAAATCAAACACCTTCACCCATCCCCACCCCAGCTCAGCTCCTTTTTCCTTGTTCAGTTTCAGTGGATTGGCCAGCTAAAATTTAAAGCAACAAGACATGACCATGTTTTGGATTGTATCCGAATCTGTGCATTTGTTTAGATTTGCTTAAATGTTTATGCCCATTATATAAGTTTACGTGCTTTGAAATTCTGTAGTCCCTAGTGTTACCTTTGCATTGATGTGTTTTTTTTTTTTTTTATTTTTAACTGATTATATAATGATTCATTGTGTTTGCTTTAAAAAAAGAAACCCAGGGCTTCCCTGGTGGTGCAGTGGTTGGAGGTCCGCCTGCTGGTTCGGGGGGCACGGGTTCGTGCCCCGGTCCGGGGGGATCCTGCATGCCGCAGGGCGGCTGGGCCCGTGGGCCGTGGCCGCTGGCCCTGCGCGTCTGGAGCCTGTGCTCCGCGGCGGGAGAGGCCGCAGCGGTGGGAGGCCCGGGTACTACAAAAGACAAACAAACAAAAGAAACCCAACAATCTATTGTTAGAAATAAATTATTCCTAGCCATAGGATAGCACTTAAAAATAACCTTAAAGGAGCCTTTATGACTTACATTTTTTTTCAACCTACTGGAGTAAATTTTCAGCATTTGTTTAATGTGCAGCTACTGCATGAAATAAAATGTCCTAAGCTTTGCTGTATTTTGTTCTTTCACTAGTCATGCTAACGATTATTTTTAAAGGGTATTTGAATGTGTTGTTTTGCATATCTGTTAAAACTTGATTTAATCTAGGTAGAAATCCCATTTTATTTTTTTGCTTTTGTTATTAAACCCAATGTGAGTAACATTAAACTTCCAAACATGATTTTATTAGAATTTTTAAAATTTGGGCTTACTGTGGAATCTATGAACACTATTCTCTCTGGAAATACTAGAGATGATAACTGCAAAATAAACTATTAAAAATAAAAAAGAGTCATGTACCAAAATGTTCATTGCAGCTCTATTTACAATAGCCCGGAGATGGAAACAACCTAAGTGTCCATCATCGGATGAATGGATAAAGAAGATGTGGCACATATATACAATGGAATATTACTCAGCCATAAAAAGAAACGAAACTGAGCCATTTGTAATGAGGTGGATAGACCTAGAGTCTGTCATATAGAGTGAAGTAAGTCAGAAAGAGAAAGACAGATACCGTATGCTAACACATATATATGGACTTTAAGAAAACAAAAATGTCATGAAGAACCTAGGGGTAAGACAGGAATAAAGACACAGACCTACTAGAGAATGGACTTGAGGATATGGGGAGGGGGAAGGGTAAGCTGTGACAAAGCGAGGGAGAGGCATGGACATATATACACTACCAAATGTAAGGTAGATAGCTAGTGGGAAGCAGCCGCATGGCACGGGGAGATCAGCTCAGTGCTTTGTGACCGCCTGGAGGGGTGGGATAGGGAGGGTGGGAGGGAGGGAGACGCAAGAGGGAAGAAATATGGGAACATATGTATATGTATAACTGATTCAATTTGTTGTAAAGCAGAAACTAACACACCATTGTAAAGCAATTATACTCCAATAAAGATATAAAAAAATATTATATATATGAAAAAAAGGGTAAACTGCTAAAAAAAAAGCAACATTGCATAGCGTTAAACTAAAATATACTGCCTTAAACATTATGCTTTTCTAATTTTTATTTTCCCTTCCTTTTGTTAATACTCAAGTTTTAAAAAAACAAACGTTTTGAACTCGAACTCTACTGAACTGTGGTATAGAATTTTAAATACTGTATGTGTTGTCTTATAAATAAATTAGAAGAGATTGAAGACATAATTGAAGGGCCAGTGTCTTGCTGGCTGTAGGAACAATTTGGCTTTCATCTAAATGAATGTGTAGTGTATGAATTACAAGGTGATATAACACTAAGTTTAAATGGTGTTTTTAAAAAGAAAGCGTACCTTATTTGCACTGAATGTCTAATTTGGTAGCTACAGAGTTTCAAAGTGGGGGCAGTTGGTAGTGGGAAACTGGTTGTGGGGAAGACGAATATAGCAAAAGGTTGGCTTGATCCTCTCCAAGGATCTGCTCCATCCTTATGTCTGAAACTAGACCCATGGCCAATGCTAGACTTTAAAGCACTTGATAATAATTGGGCATCTGGGTGTTACCCCTTAGTCCATTTAAGCAGTTTTGAAATGTAAATTTTAGTTTTCTATAGCTTTATTAAAGCTAATTAAACACACAAAGATAAACAATTAGTCTTATAATCACCAAATATTAACAGAATTTATCCCTGATGATAGGATTAGAGGTAATTGTTATTTTCTCTAAAGTTTTCTATTTTTTCCAAAATTTCTGCAATGACTCTGTATTAGTTTTACCACAGAAAAGATAGTTACTTTAAAATGTATTTATTTAGATGTATATTCTTCCCTATGTTTTTTCATTAGCACACAGGTATTATTAGTCTAAACTACAATTTAGTTTAATTTTATAATTTTGATATACATGGTGATTTTACAGTTTTTACGTATAAGTTGTTTTAGTTTTGCTTGTTTTTTTATGTATAATTTTGATGCATATTTTAAAAGAGTCTATGTTTGGATTTGTATAAGTTTTGTAGTAATGGGCACCAATTAATGAAATAGTATTAACAGTATGTTGAAGGAAATTTATGTCTGCAGACAGAAAATATTTAATGGGCAAATCAGTACAAAACAGAGCCCTGATTCTTGTCTGCCCCTTCCTGTTACCCCAAACCTGTTTACTCCTTCATATTTTCTGTAGTAGAAGATGGTGTCATCAGCCACCCAGTTGTTTGTGTCAGACACTTGGGGGTCAAAATTGATTCCCTCTCACCCTGTCTCCTAAATCCATTAGCAAATCCCGCATTCTCTCCCTCCAAAATACATCTCATCCACGTGCACTTCTTGCTGTTGCCATCACCACTGCCATAGGACAAGCCGTACCATCATCTCTAACCCGGAGCGCGTTGCAGCCTCCTCTCTGGTCTCCCTATCCAGTCCATTGTGAACGGTCATAGATACATTTGCCTCCACTGGTAAGACCCATTATACTAGTAACAACATTTATATTCTTACCAGGGCCTCACTATTGTCCTGCCCCCCTTTTGGTTTTCATATTGTTTATTCTGTCCCCATTGTGTGCTCTTCAGTCCCACTGACCTCTGTGCTGTTTTATCAACCCATTAAACTCTTTCCTACATCAAGGTCTTCTGATGGCTTTCGCCTCTACTTCACCATCCTTTCCTCCACCTGGCTGACTCCTTCTCATCTTGGAAGTCTCACTTCACAGTCCCTTCTTCCTTCCTTTGGGAGGGCTGACTACAAACAGACCTACACTAGCCCATCTCTTCCCCCAAATCCTTTCTCATAGCTTAGCTCTGATTATTTCCTCTGTGGCACTTTCATAATCATTGGTCATCTTTGTTTATTTATTGATTTCCTGATGTTTTCTGCTAGACCATAAGCTTTATGAGTGTCGGGATCTACCTCTGTCTTGTTCTTTGCTCTAACACGACTGGCAGCATAGTAGGTGCTCAATAAATAATTGTACGTCAGAATTTTTTGTAATGTGCCTGGATTTTTGTATGCATCTTTATAATTGAGTCCAACCTTTTACAATAAAAATATAAAGAGAAACATTTTAGTTCTTTTTTCTTTAGCCGAGATGATAAATTTCATCTTTTCCCTGGGAGCTCATATATATCTAGTACATTTTGTAGCAAATCGGCATTGACGAGGAGGCAGATAAGACACTGACACTCAGACGAAGTGACTTGTGCACATTTATTTGCTGGTAGCTGATAGAATAGGAATCTTAGAGGTTTTCATGTCCTTTAAATATAACATTCTTTTTGAAAAAGAGAACCCGGGGCTTTTAGAGGTTAAGTGATCAAGGTTATGCAGCTGGAACTCTTGAAAAGAATAGGAACTAGGAAAAGAATAAGATCTAAACAAAGTGGTCTTGAGTTGCTTCTAGGACTCACTTTGCATTATATAGCATGTGAGACTTCTGCAGCTGAGAAAATATATCCATTTGTATAAAAAATTATGATTCTGTGCTTTAAACTATGAATTACATATTTTCACATTTAATAGTACATTGATATGAATCCTTTAAATACCATAGGCATTAGGGTTTTTTTCTTTCCAGAAAATACTTCAGTTATGCCTTTTATATCTTCTAGCTGGTATGTCTTTGAACACCGATATTGTTTGTTAAATATATAGAGGCATCCATAACATTTGTAATAAATGTTACATGAGCTTTTTGGTTTCCAGACGTCACCTCTCTAACTCTCTGTTGCTATGGGTTTTCATTAGTATTCCGTGGAGCCTGGGTTGCCATAGAAAATGAGTAGTTGTAGAGGAGTTACCATGGCAACAGTCCGCCATTATGTATTTTTCAATATCAGCTCGCTGGAGATGGTAGTGAATCTGAAGGATATTTGTTTAGGGAGTCCAGTAATAAAAAATAAAACAAACAGAATATTTCAATATCTTAGTTATCTCCAACAGATACTTTAAATATGATGCTAGTTACCCTTTATTCAAATAAATTAAATAAAAATGAAAGCTGTTTTAAAGGCTAACGTTCAGCCATTTAACTTGATTTCTGGAGATGCTAAAAATTTTAATTGGCTTAAATGTTTGACACACACATAAACTCCCATGTAATAAAGCTACTGTCAAATAAGCATAAGGTTTTGTTTTAATCGGCTCCTGCCTCCTTCACGACCTTGAACAATAGGCACTCAGGTACATGTGAGAAAAAGGAAGAGTAGCTTTTGTCTTTGAAGTGGAGCTCAGAAATAAAGAAAGGAAATCACCTGGTGACTCAGTGCTCAGTGCAGCTTTTCAAAAGAAAGAAAAAAGCAGAGAAACTGTTTTCAGTAGAATGGCAAATCCCTTAGTTGAAGGGAAGTTTTAAGCATACTATTTAAACATAGTGTTTAAAACATACTATTGGAAAGGTTTTGGCATATCCAACCCTTTAGCAATCATTTTGAAATTCTTCATCTATTAGACATGTTAGGCATGTTATGTTAGTTGTCTTCAATTTACCTTCCTTATTTTTACCTTGATAGAGTGACACCCGTTATTTTGTCACAGGGGCAAGTAAAAAGAAATGTAATCACAATTCAGCAAATTAGATATATGTATATTAAGAGATTTTGAAAAGATGAGTGAACTTCGAGTTTTGCAATCTGGCTTAAAGATTTTTCTTTTTGGTTCTTAATTGTTGCTGTGATCTGAATGTTTGTGTCCCCTCTAAATTCATATGTTGAAACCGAATGCCCAATGTTATGGTGTTAGGACATGGTACCTTTGGGAGGTGATTAGGCCCCTGATAAAAGAGACCCCAGAAAGCTCCCTTGCCTCTTCTATCATGTGAGGACATAGTGAAAAGATGGCCATGTATGAACCAGGAATTGGGTCCTCACTAGACACCCAATTGGCCGGTGCCATGAGTTTGACTTCCCAGCCTCCAGAACTGTGAGAGAGAGAGGTGTCTGTTGGTTATAAGTCCCCCAGTCTATAGTATTCTGCTATAGCAGCCCGGATGGACCAAGACAGTTGCCAAGCCTCTCTCTGAAGTTGTGGGAAGATATGACATTGGGGCTTCTTGTTTTTATATTCTTGAATCCACGTACTATTGGAGCTTTCCAACATTCTTCCCTGGAAACTTTGTCTTGTGGGACATGTGAAGATAGCTGCTTCTGCAGCAGAGTAGAGACTCCGCACAGAATGATGGGTCATAATTCAGTATTTCGGAGAATCAATAAATGTATGAATTGCTCCTGGACAAATGTGGGGCAGCTGAGAGAAAAATATAAGCCCAAACAGTGTTTTACCAGGTATAGCTTGCATGGAGGAAGTAGGTAGAGTTTGATAGAAAACATTTAAAAAGCTGATCTTCTAATCGTGGTGTCATTGTATCAAGGAACCCTTCTGCAAAGAGTAGCTTTAAGTAAAATCGAGAATAAAATACTCTGAATTGCCAAGCTATGGAGTTCTCAAACAATGATGTTCATCTATAAACTGACACATAGTCCTGACAGTTTTACAGATGAGGGAATTAGTAGCTTAATGGATATTATCAATCTAGGATGGGCATATTGAGTTTAGGAAAAGAATAAAATTAAACATTTGGCATTTAGTGAATGAAACGTTTATTGTTGAGAATGCATTCAAAATATTATTGTGTGCATTCATTTTCTCTGCCACAGGATATCTTGAGCAGTGGGTAACAGAACGCCGTGGTTAAAAGCATAGACTTTGGAGTTAGACTGCCTGAATATGATTTCTGGCTTGATCAGTTACTAGCTCTGTGATATTGGACAAGTTAATTAACCTCTCTGGGCCTCAGCTTCCTTATTCATACAATGGAGATAGTAACAGTAACTGTGTTATAGGTTGTAATGGTGGTTAAATGGATTTACATTTGTGAAGTACTTGTGACAGAATGTGCTATTTAGGTGTATGTTAATTAAAATGGAAAAAAGTAGGAAGGTTGGGGCTCAGAGTCACCCAGCTGATGACAGCTGATCAGAGGGCGAACTTCAGACCGAATCAAAGATGAATTGATGTCAAAGTAGTCAGATAAACAATACCATAAATAATGAGCTTGTTTCATTATTTTTAGATTTAAAATTACATGCAAGACATTGATATAACATTAGTAACCTTTTACACTGTATACCAAAGTTCCATTTGCTAGCAAGCCTACGCAAGCTCAACAAGGATTCATTAACCTTGACCTTTATGATCATAAAGGTCATGACCTTTATGACCTTATGACATTTATGACTGAAGATCATAGAGAGGTTTTTGGCATCAGAATACAGGCACCTTTTCTTTCTTTTAATGGAAGAAGATAATGAAATCAAATAGAATTTGTTATCATCATATACTACCCTCCTGCATGTACCATTTTTTTTTCCCCTTGATGGAATACTTAACAGAAAAATTAAACAGAAGATAAATATAATTCTTTCTAGAAGTTGCAGTTTGATTTGGTAAATTTTATTGTAATGGATCAAGGTTGTTCAGGCTCCGGACGCGCAGGCTCAGCGGTCATGGCTCACAGGCCCAGCCGCTCCGTGGCATGAGGGATCCTCCCGGACTGGGGCACGAACCCACGTCCCCTGCATCGGCAGGCAGACTCTTAACCACTGCGCCACCAGGGGAGCCCAAGTTTGTTTATTTAAATCAGATATCATAGCTAATCCACAGCCCTGATCAGACTCCTGGTTTCTTGTCTGGTGTGGCCCTGGACTGAATGAACTATTTTCTATTTCTCCTTCACTGCTTTCAAGCTTTTCTGTCATCAGTCCTTCGCCTTTCCCCCTAAATTTGGTGAATATAAAGGCTCTGATCTCCTCTGTCCTATCCTTTCCAGATTTTTAGTTTCCTTCATCCAGTCTCATGGCCCTACTTTTACCTCTACGTGGATATCTTGAAAAACTGCCCTGTCATCATCCTGGTCTGTTTTTAGTTGGCCCTCAGTCTAACTGTACGCTATAGTGTTTACACTTGAGTACCCTGCTCTAAACTTCAAATAGACATGCCATCCCAAATCCTTTGTCCCGCTTAACTCTGCCCAACTCTACCTCTTAATCCTATTCCTACTGTTTTTTAAAACCAGTGGGCTCTCTTACCTTTGCAGTTCTGTCAGGGCATCAGCATCTCCCAGGCACCAAGGGTCAGTATTTGGAAGATCTGTGAATTCAGTATAATTAACAATAGACATGCCAAAGCTTTACTTCAAGGAATTTTAATCAACTGACTCTGAGTAGAATTTCCAAGGCCCCTCAATTTGGATGGGGAAAAATTACTTCATTTCAGTAATCTCTAAGTCAAAATTTAGCTTCTCCTTTTATGCTGAATATAGGTAAGAAACCACAGTAATGTTAATAGTACCCATGACTTTGTCACCAATAGTAGTTATGAATATTTTCAGATTATATTAAATTTGTTGAGGATATCTTGATATATCTTTTATATTTATAACTTTTTCAAAATTATAGTTGTTATTAGACTGGCCACTAGATTGTACAATTTAATGCATTAATAATGAAGCACCTTTATAATTTTATCCTGAATTTGTTTTTAAAAACATTTCGATAGCTGTACTTCACTGTGTTTGCTTTCCTTTTAATAGTATTTTATTTTATGCCTTTATACGCATTATTTTGAGAAGTGCTACAGAGGCTTTACCAGTCTGCGAAATGGGTCTATGGTCCAAAATATGGTGAAGAACCCCTGCTTTCCCGTAACATGTGCTCATATAAAATTTGAAAGCCATTGTAAGCTTTGAATGGTACTGCATGTTTATTTTTCATTGAGTGTTTTAAAAATACCTTCTCATGTCTCAGGCATATTTTAACCAGTACTTTTTCTTAGTTTTTAGAACCAAAATGCCATTATTTTATAAGAACCATGGATTCTTTTGAACAGTTTTTAATATAGCAAAATAAAGATTAAGGAATAGGTTAATTTATTCACACTGCTGTGTGTGTGTGTGTGTGTGTCTGAGCAAGCTTTCCAGCAATTTATCAAACAGGATTAGATTGAAGGTATTAATAAACTGCAAAAGGGGAGCTAGGAAGCAAAGGGGAGGATGAGCCAGGTATAATCGGAGACCTGACTGAGCTCATTCCCCTTAGCAGCTCCTTATATATAAATTGGGTACTTTGGAAAATAAAGTGATTTTGATCATCTCTAGCCACATAGTAAAATGTCCTCAAGCTCTTTGGGTTGTCCACGGATTTTAATTAGTTATACTTCTTACTCCTGATCTCCATTATCTTGGAGGATTGTATACTTTCTAAAGAAAGAAATTAGCTAGGGAGAATGATTTCATTGAATTATGTTTACTGCCTTGCAATTCAGTTATCTATTACTTCATAACAAACCAGCAAAGCATAGTGGCCTAAACGACACTGTGTTATTCTCTCTCATGGCTCTGAGGGGTTCTTGCCTGGGGTCCCTTGGGCTGTGGCTGGCATCTGAAGACCTCCCACTCTGCATGCTCAGGGTGCCTCACTACTTACACTTCTGGTGCCTCTGTGCTTCTCTTGTGGCCCCCTCTCAGCAGAGTGGCCTGGACCACTTTTTATGGTGGGTCAGGTACCAAGAGGCAGGAAGCAGAGCCTCCCTGTCCTCTTAAAGGCCACAACCACAGTGGGCACAGCATCACTTATGCTGTGTTCCGTTGGCGAGGAAAAATTCCGTGGGGTGAAGGAACAGGCTCCAGCTCTCGACTGGGGCATCAGCACGTGCACACAGCGAAGGAAGGAACCGAAGGTGCCCAAACTTCTTGTTTCCCCTGCTTCACCTTGCTTTCCTCTGCAAACTAGCTCTTCCTTCTGATTCCTCAATTTTTACTTATTAATTAATTGGTTACTTTCTCCCAGGTGAACGCGATTTAATTTTTAACAGCTGCTCTGGTCTGTATCCATTTTTGTTTGTTTTTTGTCTGTGGCATCAGTGCCTCTTCAATCCACCACTGTTTTTTAGGCTCTCGTAACTTTCCCCTGCGCTGTGAGGGAGGCTTTTCCTATCGGTTATTTTAAAGTTTGGAAGTCTCCAAGATCACCCTCACTGCCGACACCAACTGCAAGTTTGGGCTTACAAGCGCACCCTCAGATCTGACAATCCACTAGGAAGACTCTCAGAACTCTGAAAGCTGTTATACACACAGTTGTGGTTTATTACAGTGAAAGGATGCAGCTTCCAATCAGCGAGGGAAAGGGGCACTTAGATCGAGGTCAAGAAGACTTCCAAAAGCTTCCATTGTCCTCTCCCAGTGGAGTCACGCAGGCAGGATTTACATCTCCCAGTAACAATGTGTGATAACACATATGGAGCACTGCCAACCAAAGAACTCATTCAAGTCTCCGTGTCCAGTGTTTTCACTGAGGCTCGGTCACGTAGACTTGGTTGGTCACACAGACGTTATCTTTTATTTCTATTTTTTTAGATGCGTTGGGTCTTCGTTGTTGAGCACAGGCTTTCTCTAGTTGAAGCAAGCGAGGGCTACTCTTTGTTGCAGTGTGCGGGCTTCTCATTGCCGTGGCTTCTCTTGTTGCGGAGCATGGACTGTAGGTGCGTGGGCTTCAGTACTTGCGGCACGTGGGCTTAGTAGTTGTGGTGTGCGGGCTCTAGGGCACTTGGGCTTCAGTAGTTGTGGCTTGTGGGCTTTAGAACCCAGGCTCAGTAGTTGTGGCGCATGGGCTTAATTGCTCCACTGCATGTGGGATCTTCCCGGACCAGGAATCAAACCCGTGTCCCCTGCATTGGCAGGCGGATTCTTAACCACTGCGCCACCAGGGAAGTCCCTACACAGACATTATTAACTTACTCTCCAGTCCCTCCTGAGATCAAGCTGATAGCACAGGGTCACATTGTGAGTATAGCATATATGCTGTGGCTGCAGACACCAAGGTAAACAATGACACTGTTATCAGACAGGTATTCCAAGGGCTAGAGGCCACTGCCCAGGTGCAAGAGCAAATGCTAGACCTCTCTTCGGACAAAGTTAATCCTTTACTACAGACTTACTTTCTCTCTTGCCCTTTCCATCCCATCTCACAAGCTCTTGCCAGATCAGTCTTTCTAATGAGTAGTCTTAGTTATGCCACTGTCCTGCTCAACAACCTGTGAGGTCGTCTTGTAATTTTGTCCCTCTGCTCCAGTTTTTACACAGGTGTTTTTGATTATAAATATTCTCTTTTCTCGGCCCCATAAACCAGTAAAATATCAAAGTGGTCCCAAAGTACTTAATTGTCCTATGTGTTTCTGTTCTTTACTCTTGATGTCTTCTCAAACGCTAATGCACTTGCCCATTCAAAGTCCTTGTGGGCTCGTCTATACACCCACTATCATAAAGTCTTACTTGCTTAAAGTAGATTTATTTGATTCCTCTATGGCTCCCTTTCCTTGTAGCTCTCCATGACACTTGCCTTTCGCTGAAGTTATTTTTGAGCCTGTCTTATTCTCTTTATTAGACAGCATGCTCCTTCGGAGTAAGGATTGTGCCTTATTCCTGTTTATATTCCCTGTAGAGGCCAAGATAATGCCTGGAACCTGGAAGGGACAGAATAAGTGCAGAATTTAATTCCTATGTTTTGGAGAAGATCCAGCAGTCAATGTCACAAGAACAGACTCCTTAAAATGGTGGCTTCTCTATTGTACTTCAGTGCCAAATGAACATTATACATAGTAGACCCTCTTAGGGTTGGTAGTGGGCTGGGGTAGTTAGGGAGTTTCCTTTTTTTTTTTTTTGCGGTACGCGGGCCTCTCGCTGTTGTGGCCTCTCCCGTTGCGGAGCACAGGCTCCGGACGCGCAGGCTCAGCGGCCACGGCTCACGGGCCCAGCCGCTTCACGGCACGTGGGATCTTCCCGGACCGGGGCCCGAACCCGTGTCCGCTGCATCGGCAGGCGGACTCTCAACCACTGCGCCACCAGGGCAGCCCAGGGAGTTTCTTTTGAGGATTTAGCTTTACTTTGAAGTGAGCAGATGCACACGAGGAGCAAGCGTTGTGTTCCTTGGTCCGTCTGCAGCCCTTGGCACCATAGAGAGATCAGTGATTTGGGGAATCTAACCTAAAGGATCTGAGTGGGTCTTGTTGGTCCCAGTGTGAAAAATAATCTTATAGAATTCATCCAACTCCAGTTCTAGGTCTTTTTCTCTCTCCTGTGTTAAACCCTATCTCTTCCCCCTGCCAGGATTCCCATATGTGTTACACTGAGAGAGACAACTCTTTCAATGTATTCATTCATGTAATGATTCAGCATGTATTTCATGAACATGTATTTATCAGGCACTTTGTCAGGTGTTGGAGATACAGTGGTGAACAAGACAGAAATAGCCCTTGTCCTGGTTTTCTCCATTAGAAAAGATTGTAAAACTCTAAGGCACATTTTCTGTTGGTTTGCTTAACCTCCAACTCATTAATTTCCTTATCATGCCTGTGAAACAGGAGAGCTAAATGGATAACATCTGCAGCAGATATTAGTCGAGCACTTTTACTATATGCTAATAAGCACTCTACCACCATTACCTTATTTAATTCCTCACGACCCTTGGGGTAGAAACCTAATCATCATTACATTATAGATGAGAAAACTGAGGCTGTGTTTCAGGTCTTGCCTCCCTAGACCTTGTACTTTTTACCACTGCGTGATAGATTACTCCTAGACTGAGGAAGCCTTCCCACCTTTTGCTGTCGTTGACTTTGATCTTGCATTGTTATTCTCACCAGGTGATCAAACATAGCTCTTCCCTGTGTTAAAATTCACACTTGGAGTTGCCCCTACAGTATCAGCTGAACGGAAGGATCAAATCCACTACCTGTTCAGGGCAGCCGTTCTTATCTTTGTTCTTTACAGAGCCTTATTATATTGCTTGGCTATCATCTTAGAAAAAAAGAGGAAGAGATGATATTAGACATGTTTTTTAACTAGCTGCAAGTTGCTAACAATAATTGTGCCACTTGAAATTTTCTGGTAGTTCATTCTAAGTACATTAGTTGGTCTGAGTTCAACAAGTAAATTATGACTTCTATCAACAAGTGGGTTGACATTAAGCTTCTCAAACCTGCAACAAATCCCATGACTCCCAGAAGGTCTGGCATGGTGGTTTGTCAGTGATAAATTGTTCCCCTGCTCTCTGATGCAAGAATATTATGAATGTTCACCATCTCAGTTTATTTATTCAAGTATATTTGAAATGATATGTTTGGAGATCAGTGCATTCTGAGCTGTATGACAAGCTTATTTCCTGAAGGAGAGATAAATAAAATGTCAAATTCAGGACTAAACAATCTAGAATTTGGATTATCTAAATAAGTAAAGGAGATAGCATTGCTTTTTATTTTTCTAATGACTCTGTCTCCTAAAGGTCCTTAGAGTGCTTCGTTCCAGGAGATGTTCCTCTTGAACATATCGGCTGGTGCGTTTGTGGATGTAAGGGAACACATTACATTGTGTTGCTTTGCACAGTTGCAGTTGCAGTGGAGAAATATTTGCCCAAATTGCTTTTCACTGATTTGACCAGTGTTACTTCAGTAGAATAGATTGAGGGCAGGTTAGCAGAATGGCTAAGAGTAGGGCTCTGAAAATTGAGTTTGAGTGTTGCCTTCACTACCTATAAGCTGTGTAACTAGGCAATTTAATCTAAATGTCAGATTCTTCATCTGTAAAATGGGGACAATAATAATTCCTACCTCATTATTTAAAGAATTAAACATGTTTTGTGCTGGGCATATATTAAATATCCATTAGCTCCAAAAGGCTAGTTGTTGTTTTATTTATTTTTATTGGAGAGAGTATGTTCTCTTTCTATTTATTAAAACATTTTCCACTTTAAGACAATAAGTGGTTTTTGGTGATTCGCATTATTAAATACAAAAAAGTCACTGCAAGGAAGAAAAAAGAGAAACAACACAAATAATGGTCTCTTAACAGGGTTGTTTTCAAGATGTCATACTTGATTCTAGCGGTCAACATACAAGGGTTTTGAATTCATGCCTAATTCTTGGTAGCAAATGAAAATCTTTTGGAAACTACAAGGTACTGACATTCTGTGGACTATGAAGCCACCCCATCTGGGTTCAAATCTACAACGTGTGGAAGGCAGCTATGCTCACTACTGTACCACGTGGGAGGGATCAGCAAGGAGTTTGGGAGTAACAGCCCATATCCCCTTCCCACCAGGGAAGCCCATGGGCTAAATCTTATTGATATTTGGCTTTTGCTCCAGCAGGTACCCTCAACCATAATGGGTCTACAAAGAAGGAGGAGAGGCTACTCTACTCTGGCTTGTTCCTTCTACTCTACCTTTTATCACCGTTTCCATCTCCTCTGCTAACTCCCAACCCTGTTTTTTCAAGAGTTTCTATTTTGCTTTGAAGTCCTACCCTTTTCTACCTCCAGTGTTTATGCCCCCAGTGGACCAAAGTTATAGAAGTTCTTTTTTCTTTCTGTCTAGGTGATGACTAGGGAGGCTTCTCAGCCATGTCTCTGCATCTCCTACTAAATTCTCTTTCCCATGCAAAATCGATAAATCTTGAAATATTTCTACAAATAATAATGGATGATCTACATTTCTTCAGATCAGCTGAGAAGTTAGCCATCATGTATTACATTAGTTTCAAATACGATGTTTTATAAGGTCTAAATGAATTTATCTGGCTAAGTTTGGGACAAAAGATATTGCTGAGTTGGAGACTGACTATTACAGAGTGATAGGATGGTTGCAATGGAAAATGAAAAGGCATTGAAATCACACAACTTGGGTGTACATTCAGGCCCCACTATGACTTTGGGCAACTCCTGTTACCTCTTTAAAATTCATTTTCCTCTGTGGGGTGGAGACAAAAATATTCAATCTAAAAAAACTAAGCATAGAAGGATGCTTCTTCAGTATCATAAAGATTACGTGTTTTAAATCCAGAGCCAACATCCAGCTCATCATATGAGACCCTAGAATTTTAATATTTTAATCAGTTAAAAGATACGGATATCGGTGTTCACCGTGACTTTTAAACATTGTTTGGGAAGTTTTGTTCTTTGTATCAAGGCATGACAGAGAGAGAGAGAGAGAGAGAGAGAGAGAGAGAGAATGGGAATGAAATGTGGGAAGAAAAGAGCATCCTAAGAATAACCGAAACGAAAAGTGGGTGGGACCTATGTAAAGAAAAAACAGGGCAGGATAGCCAAGAAAATTTAGAAAAAGAGTTGGAGACATTTCTCCTACCAAATATTATGTGTTCTGTCAACTTTACACTGTGAGCACAAGAATTGACAGATGGATCAGAGGGAGAGAAATAGTCCTGAATCTGGGGTCCAGCCATTGACTTCTTTTTTTAAAAATTTACTTATTTATTTATTTTTGGCTGCATTGGGTCTTCGTTGCTGTGTGTGGGAGCTCTCTAGTTGCCGTGAGTGGGGCTACTCTTCGTTGTGGTGCACGGGCTTCTCATTGTGGTGGCTTTTCTTGTTGTGGAGCATGAGCTCTAGGCATGCAGGCTTCAGTAGTTGTGGCACGTGGGCTCAGTAGTTATGGTGCATGGGCTTAGTTGCTCTGTGGCATGTGGGATCTTCCCGGACCAGGGCTCGAACCCGCATCCCCTGCATTGGCAGGCGGATTCTTAACCACTGTGCCACCAGGGAAGTCCCCGCCATTGACTTCTTGAGCACATGTGCTGTGCTAGACACTGAAGTAAGTGCTTTCTGTAAATTATCTAGCTTAAGCCTTACAAGAAAACTGTAAGATAGGTATTGTTATCCCCATTTTATTTTTAAGGAAAAACAAGATTTAGAGAAGTTAAAGAACACTTACCCTGTTGTCAAAACTGACATTAGAGCTCAGATTGTACCTCAAAGCAAGTGTTGTCAAAGTGAATCTTATACAAATGAACCATGAAGGAATGAGTGATTTTACCAGTGGTGTTGGGGAAAAGACTGAGAGAGGGAGTCATTAGAAATCACATAAGTACTCGCCTCACACCATACCAACAGGAAATTCTACACAGATTGAAAAAAAAAAGAGGCAAGGGTAGAAGGTACTAGCAGAGTTGGAGGGCAAGTAAAAGAAAATATAAGTAGCTATTTCATTGAAATTGGACTGGAGAAAAACTTTCTAAGCATAGAAACCGTGGAAGAAACCACAAAAGAGATGACTGGTATGCTTGGTTACATAAAGTTTCAACTTCTGTGCATCAAAACCATTATAAAGCAAACCTAAATGCAAAGAACAGTCTAGGGAGGCAAATGAAAATTTATATTAATATAATATATTAAATTATACAATTATAATACACAAATGATGAATATCTTTATTGTATATTGTATAATGAACTCTTACAAATCAATAAGAAAACTACAAATTTCCTAAGTAAAAACGGTCAAAGGCAATAACAGGAGAACTCATAAATTTTAAAAATTACTCCACAGTAATAGAAAAACTAATTAAAATTAAAGGTAGATGTTATTTTCACTATGAAATAAAAGTATTTTATGAAAATTTTTAGGTACATTTGAACATTTTGAGAAATAGGAACTGAGCTGCACTGTTCATTTTCCTTTTGGTGGGCAAATTATAGACAAATGCCATGGGAAAAGTTTATGCCTTTTCTTCAGAAATTCCATTTTGGTGAGTTTCACTTAAGGAAATTAGCCAATATCATGTTGAGATTTTTATGCAAGGATATTATTTCAATGTTAGATGTACTAGACAAAAAGAAAAGCAAGACGATTTAAATAATAAATGTCAGAAAATATTTGAATGAATTTTGTGAATATGATGATTTGGATGCATGATCTATTAAGATTGTGTTTTCAAAGACTATTATATATATAAATGATTTGATGTTAAGCGGAAAAGGCAAGATACACTGTGTATGCAGTATAATTCTAAATCTCATTTAAAATACCGTGTGTATAACTTTATATATTGAAAGGGAACAAGGGAAGATGTTAATTTCCTTCTCACTGTTGTGGCCTCTCCCGTTGCGGAGCACACGCTCTGTTCGCACAGGCTCAGCGACCATGGCTCACAGGCCCAGCCGCTCCGCGGCATGTGGGATCCTCCCGGACCGGGGCACGAACCCGTGTCCCCTGCATCGGCAGGCGGACTCTCAACTACTGCGCCACCAGGGAAGCCAACGATGGGTTTTTATTCTCTGCATTTTGCATATTTTCTACAATGAATGTATATTGCTTTTATATATAATTATAAAAAGTTATTGGGACTTCCCTGGTGGCACAGTGGTTAAGAATCCGCCTGCCAATGCAGGGGACACGGGTTCGAGACCTGGTCTGGGAAGATCCCACATGCCGCGGAGCAACTAAGCCCGTGCACCACAACCACTGAGCCTGCGCTCTGGAGCCCGCGAGGCACAGCTACTGAGCCCGCACGCGACAACTACTGAAGCCCGTGTTCCCTAGAGCCTCTGCGCTGCAACTACTGAGCCCACACGCTGCAACTACTGAAGCCTGAGTGCTCTAGGGCCTGCATGCCGTAACTACTGAGCCCGCGTGCTGCAACTACTGAAGCCCGCATGCCTAGGGCCCGTGTTCCACAACAGGAGAAGCCACCACAATGAGAAGCCTGCGCACCACACCAAAGAGTAGCCGCCGCTCGCAGCAACTAGAGAAAGCCCGCGTGCAGCAACGAAGACCCAACGCGCGCGCGCGCGCGCACACACACACACACACACACGTTATTAACGTTATTGTTTTAGAAGATGTAAAGATTAAATTTAAAAATTTGGCTAAGAATAAAGTAATGTTTTAGAAATGTTAATTTTATTTTCCTTTAATGGAACCTTAGATAGAAACTTCAAATTTCAGATTTAATTATTTATGATTTGATAGTGGATTTTTAAAAACTGACAGATTAAATAATCTTTGTGGCATCAATTTGTATTGGTTTTGGTAGAACTGAGTTAACTAATGCAAGTGTCGCTAGAACTGAATGTCCAATGCAGAATGTTCCTTTCTTCATATTCTACATACATAAGCTTTGATTCCTCTTGGAATAATTTGCATCTTGCACGTATTGCTATATCCTAATAGGAAACGAGCTAAAAGTATTTCTTTTTCCCTGATGGAATAAAGTTAGCATTTTTTAAAAGCAGAAAGTCAGCCATAACCTTCATCTTGGAGTACCTGTTCTCAAAGTGGGTCCTTAGTTTTCTCTTTCGAGGCTGTAATAATATTTTAGGAGCCATGTCATCTCTTGCATAATCAGGCTTTTGGCTTTTACATGCCTTGTTATTTCTGGCTCTTGGTAAACAATATTTGCGGTAATGAAGTTTGAGAAAGAAAATGGATTTCTCATAATAGCTGTGGAGGGAAATGGTATGGAAAAATGTTTCACCGTGCCAGCATTTTCACACAGAGGAAAATTTTTTTGCTTTATCTTTACTATAACTATCGAAGCTGTATCTCATGGGCATATTCATTTCAAGTTCAGGGTCATACTTTTTGTGCATTTGGCACAACTTCGTCTTTAAAAATTCTATTCAGATTATTGATGCCATTGATTGATCGTGCACACTTCCGAGTTTTTCTTTATTGCGTAGTAATCTAAGCATTTCCTGCAGACTTCTTTCCCTGTAATCTAACATATTTCCTCTGTTTTTCTTTGTGTCCCCTTTTAAGGCATTTCCTATGTATTTTTTTAAGATCTTTATTGGAGTATAATTGCTGTGTTAGTATGTGCTGTATAACAAAGTGAATCAGCTATACATACACATGTATCCCCATATCTCCTCCCTCTTGCGTCTCCCTCCCTCCCTCCCTATCCCACCCCTCTAGGTGGTCACAAAGCACCGAGCTGATCTCCCTGTGCTATGTGGCTGCTTCCCACTAGCTACCTATTTTACATTTGGTAGTGTGTATATGTCCATGCCACTCTCTCACTTCGTCCCAGCTTACCCTTCCCCTACTTCCTATGTTTTTCTGTTTTTTTTTTTTTGCGGTACGCAGGCCTCTCACTGCTGTGGCCTCTACCGTTGCGGAGCACATGCCCCGGACACGCAGGCTCAGCGGCCATGGCTCATGGGCCCAGCAGCTCCGCGGCATGCGGGATCCTCCCGGACCGGGGCACGAACCCACGTCCCCTGCATCGGCAGGCGAACTCCCAACCACTGCGCCACCAGGGAAGCCCTACTTCCTATGTTTTTACGTCCATTAATAAAAAGCATTTGTAAACTACTGTCATGGTAAATATATGAAGTTCTTTCACATCTGCTAAATGTTGATTTCTTTGTTTTTAGGGTGACTCTGGATCCTACTATTCACAAAGCTCTAGAAAGGTAAATAAAATTAACAATGACTTCAACAAATATATTACTTTTGGTTTCCTTTCTTTGTCCTAATTGTAAACATGGACTCAAATGAATTTTTTATATGAGTTGCTACTTTTTAAAAAAAATAAATTTATTTATTTATTTTTTGGCTGTGTTGGGTCTTCGTTTCTGTGCGAGGGCTTTCTCCAGTTGCGGCGAGCAGGGCCCACTCTTCATCACAGTCGCGGGCCTCTCACTGTCACGGCCTCTCCTGTTGCGGAGCACAGGCTCCAGATGCGCAGGCTCAGTAGTTGTGGCGCACGGGCTTAGTTGCTCCGTGGCATGTGGGATCTTCCCACACCAGGTCTCGAACCTGTGTCCCCTGCATTGGCAGGCAGATTCTTAACCACTGCACCACCAGGGAAGCCCTGAGATGCTACTTTTAACTAGTTTATTAGTTTTTAAAAATGAGAGAATAAGTTGAAAGCTTTTATAGTTTGCCTAGTGGTGTGACCTGGTCACCTGGACACGTGTTCATGGTAGGATGGTACCTCGAGGTTGTTCACTGTGTTCCACATCGGGTCCTCAGCTGTGCAGTTTGAGGTTTGAGTTTATGGCACGTGAGAGTAGCCATGTCCCTTGGAGACTGATGCGGTGTCAATTTCTCCGTTTATGATGCCAGGAGAGCCCAATGCTTGGCTTACCTCATTAGTACATTCCTTCTCTCCTGTTTGAAAAGCCTGCATGGGAGTCCAATTATGATCGGTCATTGGCTACTAGATCTGGAATTAGAACAAGGAGAGCCAGTTTGAAGATTTTAATAGTGAAAGACTTTTTCGCCATGATAACCTGATGTGTCTGTCTAACCTTGAGGGGTGTTCTGCGCAGTGGGCCATGTGGGTGCCTTTTCCCCATACAGTGATGAGTAGAGGCACACCTTGTTTTATTGCACTTCACTTTATTGTGCTTTGCAGATGTTGCGTCTTATTTTTTGTTTTTGTTTGTTTGTTTGTTTTACAAAGTGAAGGTTTGGGGCAAGCCTGCATAAAGCAAGTCTGTTGGCATCATTTTTCCAACAGTGTTTGCTCACTTTGTGTCTCTGTGTCACATTTCAGTACAATAGTACTTGGATTATGTGTTTTTATTTATTATGTACTACTTTTTTATGTTTTTTTTAAGATCTTTATTCTTTTATTTATTATGTACTACTATGTACATTTATTATGTACTACTTGGATTATGTGTTTTTATAGAATGTGAATCAAATGGCAGCATTTAAGAAACCAAGGTCACTTTTTAAATCTTGTCCGCCAAAGACTTGCCTAGGCAGGCCTTTGGTTTAGGTGTTTGTAGATGTGACTTGACCTCTGCACATAGGTGTGCTGTCAGAACATTTGCTTTAGTTAATAGAGAGGATGAAGTAAAGCATGAGCTTCTCTGGTAGAATTCTTTTGTCTTTGAACTGAGGAATATGAGTCATCAGGAACGATGCTCCCTCGTGTTGCGCAGTCTGCCTCCTGATGACACAACTCTAAGAACTGTCGGAATTGACTCATGCCCGCTTTAAGGGTATGGATTACAATGAATCTGACTAAAAATACCTGGATGATTGGTGGTGTTTGCGAAAGTGTGTTTTCCTTCTACATTCGGAACAGATCAGAGCTGCCACCATGCAGATGCAGTGCTGCCCTGAAGGTCTTTATGGGAAGAGACTGACTGACGTGAGGTTCAGATGTGAGAGAGCTCTGGCCGTACCCGCTGTCACTTCCCTTAGTTCAGGACCGATCTGAAGGCTGAGACGTGTCTTTGCTCTTTGCTCCTTCACGTGGACCGTTCTTGAAGGTGTGTGGTCAGTAGGAAGAAAAGACTCCCATTTTCTCTTGGGAGTATCAGTCCTGAAACATTTCTTCATGACATTCAAGGAAGATGTGTTTGCTTTGATTTCTGTGCTAAAGAGAATTCTATTGTTGGTCCTTTAAAAAATGTGTTAGGAATACATGTGTGTATGTGTGTGTGTGTGTGTGTGTGAGAGACAGAGAGAGAGAGAGAGAGAGAGAGAATGTGATGGGGAGCGATATGGGGGTATGTAGAGAATGAAAGGGGGATTTGGAAGATTAAAGAATCATAACTCTTACTCAGAATAGTTACAAATGTATATAATTTACCTGTATCAGAAATCATCTTATGACAAGTCGTTAGTTAACTAACATCTAGTTATCCCATACAAGTAACTTACGCAAGCTCAGAACCTATGAGCTTAGAATCCTGGCCCAGCAGACCAAAGAATCAATAACCAAAACATGTTAATCTCATGCTCTCACAAAATGGTCCTCCCTAGGATCCTTCTACACAATGAGAAAATCCAATTTTTCAATTGACCCTCTGTTTTCCAGCACGCCACTTTAGAGCTGTTAAAGATTTCGAAAATGATGTCTGTTATCACAGTGTTTTCTCCCAGATCTCTGATGCTGTCTATTTACTGTCTCCCTGAAAGTTCAGAGAACAATCTATTTTATTTTTTCTGCATGTTTATTATGCTTTGCTCAAGTCATTGGTGAGGCTGTCATATTTGCCCTGTAAAAGGACTTAACATATGATGGTGACACTACTAGTTTGGATTGGTTACTAGATTCAAGAGTTTGGCAGTTGGTAAAGTTCCATTTCTAAAAATACAATATTATAAAAAAATCTTTCCAAAAGGTCCCCATCCTTTTTTTTTTTCATGCTTAGTAAACATTGTTTTATCTTAGTAAACATTTAACCTCTTCTTTTGTGAATTTTCTACCCTTGTCTTTGGGCATTATTGTTTTAGGGTATTAACGTTTCTCTCGTCAATTCATAGGAGCTTTTTATATATTAATATCCTTAGTCCTTTGACTCCATTTCGATGGAAATATTTTTCTTGAGTTCCTTTGCCTTCTAATTCTCTTTATATTATGTTTAACTTGCAAAGTTTAATTAAAAAATGTAGTAAACAATCATGTATTTTCCAACTATGATATAACTGTTAACTGTAAAATTGTTTTCAAATATGTTAATTTGTAGAAAACATGGTACGGCACAGTATTGGGTCATATTTTTGATCTGAAAATCAGAAAGTGGTAATTATGGCTGAAAAGGATGGTGAATGTGGCTGAAAAGGTAGGCTAGAGTATGCTGGGGGCTTTGAATTCTCAGCTAAGGAGATCAATCTAGTATAGACCTGCTTCACATCAAATTGAATGCAATTGCGGATCACAATATAGTAAGGTATTGAATATGTTAATATTCTCTTTGGAGCATTGGAGTAGATTCCAAGCTACCTGGGCACTGTCTTATAATTTCACTCTTTTTTTAAACCCTTATGGAAGTCCCTTTGTGGCAGACCTTCTTATGAATTAATCCACATCACATCTAAATCCATGATCACATCTGAAAGGCTTACTCTGTGAACTGAGTCTCTAGAACTCAAAGTAGTACCCTGGAATTCTAAGGTAACTTCTCACCTTACAGCTCTCATCTTTATGATGCTTTCCATGTGGTTCTAGCTTGGGGAATGGTGTGGTTCCTGATCACAAACCCCTTTCTTCCGGAGGACAGGGTAGCCTACTGGTTCAAGCCTGGCAGATCAGTTCCTAGTTGGGAATTGTGAACAAGTTACCTGACTGTTTACATGCCTCAATTTTCTCATTTCTCAAGGGGAATAATAACAGGTCCTTACCTCACAGAGTTATTATGAAGATAAAATGAGAACTCACCATTCTCTAAAAAGTTCTTGGTGCACTACATGTATTTGCTAAACGTTAAGTATCATCACCATCAACATGCAGATGCCACGTCCTCCTTCCTTTTCCTCAGTTGATGGCATTCTAAGCCCATCTTCCATGGGGTAGGTTTTAAGAGAATGGTGGTCATACCCAGAAAATTATGAGGACTTGACATTTTTAATAGCATAGTAATGAAGCGGTAGGCAAGAAGTTGCTGACAGATCTGGGCAATGATGCTTTAAAAGCCGATTTCAATACGATCAAAGTTTCTTCCCGTGGATGCTGCCCTGACCCACATGACATCCACCGTTTGTGATATTCTAAAAGTTGGACCGAAAGAGATGAACAGGATTTGAGAATGTTAATCTCATTTTGGTCTTCATGATAAATGTTTATCAGTCTGTCTATGTATCTATCCACCTATCTGATGTGTATGTTATCACTGTATATATATAGGTATCACTATATGTAATATATACGTATGTATGTATACACACGGTTGCGTGCACACACACACGTATAGTCTGTATTTGTATAATGTATATAGTGATGGAAGTTAGAGCTCTAAAAAGTCTTCATAATTCCAGTTGCTTGCTGAGCCTCTTGCTAGGAGCTGCTCTGCTAATTCATCCAGTGGGAGGACCTGGGGGGAGCCTCCGTGTGATAAATGCTGTTTACTCCAAGCTATGATGATGGGCTCCTTTCTTCACGGTAGACTGTAATGCGTATCACCCGCTGCTCAGCCTGCAGTTCCAACTCAAAAGTGATTCTGTCTCAGGCCAGAAACAAAACAGGACGCATATGTGTTCTTTTTTAAAAATTCTTTTCCATTATGGTTTATCCCAGGACATTAAATATAGTTCCCTGTGCTCTATGGTAGGAACTTGCTGTCCATCATTTTATATGTGTTCGTTGGCATCTGCTAACCTCAAACTCCCAGTGCATCGCTCCCTGACCCCCAACGTACTCATTCTTAGTTTCACGAAAGAGAAAAAGACTTCTTGATGTAGTTGATTGTAGTTTGTCTCTTGAACATATAACCGCTCTGCTGATACTTAATGACTTCAGATCGTGCAGTAGAAGAAAAGGAAACGAGCTAACATTTATTGAGTGGCCATTATGTGCTACATGCTCTTAACTCGTTTGATTCTCTCATGAATCTGTTAGGCTGGTTTCATTACCCTTAACTGAGGCTCGAAGTCGTTGGTACATAGGAGAGCTCCGATCTGAACCCCAGTTTAACTGATCCCCGAAATCATGATCTTTCCAGGGCTATGCTGTCCGCTGATATATTAGGTTCTGAATAAGGGAGGCCAGGAAAATTGTTGCGTTTTCTGTGTGTGACATTTCAAGTACTGGCCCTGGCTGGCCATGCGCAGGGACGTCGGCGGGCGCTGCTGCTGACAGTGTGAGCCTTGTGAAGTGGGTTCCCTCTCCCACGTAAGCTCCCCCCTTTCTCTGTTCTCTCCAGCTGCTCCCAGATTTGGGGGGCACAGCCTTGCTCTTCACGCCTCCCCTCGGCCTTCTGGCTTCTAACCTGCCCTCTCCCTCCCACCAAAGTTTTACCATTCACTAGATTAGCTTTGTAACTGGTAAAGCCATATTGGTGACAGCTATTTACTTCACTTATTTATTTCTACTCCGATCTAGTGTTTGGAATATCCAGCTGTAATTTGAGACGTGTATCACCTCCTGAGAAAAGAGTCATCGATTAAGATGTCAGCCGTGTCAGGATTCCTGAGCGCTGTGCTGATAGGTGCTTGGAAATGATATAGTTAGAACATATGCTAAAACCTTCTGCCATGTAAATATGTTGCTCTTTAACAGAAAGTTTCCAGCATTCAATAGGCAGCCTTTTGCAATGATTTAGGCATTCTGTGTTGGAGTGGGCCTTTCTTATTAAGATTTTTTTAATTAGAAAGGCAGGAGATGTGTAGATGAGCTTGAGAGTGTGATTGATGCAGACTCAGATTTTAGTCCCATCTCTCACTGCCTGAGTGCCCCCAGACAAGACACTTTACTTCTTCTAATTTTTTCTTTTTCGATTGTTTTTTTGATGTGGACCATTTTTAAAGTCTTTATTGAATTTGTTACAATATTGCTCCTGTTGTTTATGTTTTGGGTTTTTGGCCGCGAGGCATGTAGGGTCTTAGCTCCCCAACCAGGGATTGAACCCACACCCTCTGCACTGGAAAGCGAGGTCTTAACCACTGGACTGCCGGGGAAGTCCCTCACTTTACTTCTTGGAGCTCTGGTTACCCATCTATAAACTAGATGTGATACCTACCTTATGGGACTATTTATAAAACCCACTATGGTCCCTAGCACAGAGCTTTACTGAGAAAATATTAGTTCTTTGTGTCTTGGCCTGGAAGGTAATGCTTTTTTTTAAGTTCTTGCCTTCAGTGAACACATGTATATGTGGGAAAGACTGATTCAATAAGCCTTTCCTCTCCTAAAGACTGTATTTCCTTTGCAGCTCTGTATCTGTTCCATTTCAAATAAAGGTTTAAGCTCTCTCATTTCCCTGATACCTCTGCATGAAATAAGGCGTGAACTCAACATACAACAGCTTGTTGGGTGTATTCCATACATCTGTTCTGTGCAAGTGTTCTTCCTGCCGGATCTGGGGTGCAGGGAGCTGAGAGTCACATTTGCTAGTAGACTTAGCTATTGATGATTCAAGCACATTTATCAGGACGTAGGTGATGCTTTTAAGTTTGTGCAGGAAGCTGAAATGAGTAATGTGACAGGTCAAGGCTTATAGCCATGGGAGAAAACACTTCTCAGCTGTGTAGCGACTGTTTTCCATTTCAGATTCCTCTTCTCTCTTCTGTGATTCTGTGCTCCCTGCTACAGACTGGCCTTTCCCACCCGCCTGCCGTACTAAGTGAACTCAACAGTTTCTGCAAATGATGTTAATATGCCTAAACAAAGGTTAACCGTTCATGAGTACATGCCTAGCAAGGTTTCACCTTAAATTAATCAGCTCTTAGACACTCTCCAGCATCTAAAATTAAAGTTGACAACTCTTTTTTTAATTTTAATTCAACAGATATATGTATATATATATATATCTAAGGCATACTTTTTAATGAAAAAGTAAATTTTTTAAAAATTTGTTTATTTATTCATTTATTTAATTTTTGGCTGCATTGGGTCTTCACTGCTGCATGCGGGCTTTCTCTAGTTGCAGTGAGCAGGGGCTATTCTTTGTTGCGGGGAGCAGGCTTCTCATTGTGGTGGCTTCTCTTGTTGCAGAGCACAGGCTCTAGGCCTGCGGGCTTCAGTAGTTGTGGCTCGCGGGCTCTAGAGCACAGGCTCAGTAGTTGTGGCGCACGGGCTTAGTTGCTCCATGGCATGTGGGATCTTCCCAGACCAGGGCTCGAACCCGTGTCCCCTGCATTGGCAGGCGGATTCTTAACGACTGCGCTACCAGGGATGCCCGAAAAAGTAAATATTTTTAATCACCCAACGAGGGAAGACTTTTCTCTTTATAGAAATATATGTTTAAAAAAGGATGATGTAATACTCTGGTTTCTCTTCATAACCAATAAATCTTTCTCCTTTTACTAAAAAAAAAAAAAAAAGGATGATGTGTACTTTTTCTAAATCATCTCATGAGACCAATTAATTGGACTAATCAGAGCTTTTAAATTATTTTTAATTTTGTATTGTTATCGGTGTTCCAAAGGAGAATGTTCCCCAGCACAGTTTACAATTGTGTTTGCTTTTTGTCCTAATTCAACCATCGAAAACCTGAGATACATCATTTGTTAAAATCAGGAAATAATAGGGAACTGAAGAATGATTACTTTTTTTTTTTTTTTTTTTGCCGTACGCGGGCCTCTCACTGTTGCGGCCTCTCCTGTTGCGGAGCAGAGGCTCCGGATGCGCAGGCTCAGCGGCCATGGCTCACGGGCCCAGCCGCTCCGTGGCATGTGGGATCTTCCCGGACCGGGGCACGAACCCGTGTCCCCTGCATCGGCAGGTGGACTCTCAACCACTGCGCCACCAGGGAAGCCCAAGAATGATTACTTCTGTTTTTTTTTTTTGGCTGCACCGTGCGTGTTGTGGGATCTTAGCTCCCCGACCAGGGATCAAACCGGGGCCCTCGGCAGTGAAAGCGCAGAGTCCTAACCATTGAACCACCAGGGAATTCCTGAATGATTACTTTTTATTTTTTATGTTTCTTTTCTAGCTGTCATTGTTGCTACCCATCAACAGCTAGCACCATATTTTCTGCTGGGTTAAAGTCTAATGATAAAGCTGTGTTTTTATTTTCCCAAGCACTTCGTTATAGACAGAAATAAGCTGAAATAATGTTACCGTGTACTAATAATGTGGACCTCTGGAGATAATCAGTACCAGCATGAAACCCCTGCAACGTAATTCGAGGAAGCACGAAGTGTTGCACAAAATGAGAAAGAGTATTTAGAAGTTGTATATCTTCCTGTTACTTTATTTTATTGATTTTTTTTAGGCCATCCTCATGAAATGGGCGGAGAAGCTCTTCTTGATATAACTTTATAGACAAATGGAAGCTCAATTTATATGACTTACATAAGTCCCATAATTGACCTTCCTGTAACTAGAGCCCAGACCTTGGTCCAGTGCTTTGTTCCACTATCCCACTATCCAGCTCATTTAAGAGACCACATGCCACCATTCATGTCATTTCCCTGTGAGAAGCAGGCATGGCCTCTTCCTTGGTGGCCTGGACATTAAACATGAATGGATAGAATCTGTAACTAAGTCTAGAGAAACTAACACCAGTTCACCAATGAACACGAACTGTTCTCTGTGTGTCTCTGCTTTTCCCTTCTCTAAGAGCACCTGGGTCTGGGCTCATCACACCTTGTGTTTTCCTTTCGGAACCAAGATGGAGACAGACTGGTCTGTGCCTATCACTTGTGGTGATGCCAGTAGGTTTACTCATTATGTTTACCAGGCCCGAGCTTTTAAGATGAGTCTCTATGGAAGTAAATTGCTCATTTTAGGGATTGTCTAGTGCTGTGATCAGACAATCAAGGATGGTGGAAGATTCTAAAAGAAAGTTATAATGATGTGTTTATTGGAAAACGAAGACAGCAAAACCTAAAATAAATCTTGTTCTGTTGTTCAATGGCAATCTTGGGAGCAGCATGGAAAGTGAGCCATGCATAGTGGTGCTTATGGAGCAAAGGTCCACGGTCTACCTTCTAACTGTTGAACTTAGTAATTTAGTTTTGTGGAGCTTGGTTGTTTTGTTCCAGTGATGACACACACTTCCTATGGGTGTTGGGGCCTTTCCTTCCCAATATGGGAGTTGTCTGCTTAGAGCATTGGTGGCGAGGAATTATCATAGAGGGGCTCAAAGTATTATTAGAGAACTTCCTTCTAGGTCTTTGGCTCTAGAAACCCCAAGGGCAGTATTCCGTCTTCTTTTTTTTCTTTTGTAAATATAGGTAACCTTGAAAAATACACTGAGTAGTTAGCGTCTATTTCCGTAGCTCTGGCATGGAAATTTCTTACAGGCTGGAGCGCCTTCTTAGACCGGTTGCTAAGCAACAAGAGGAGTTCACAAGCTTTGTCACAAGCCAGCAATCAAATGAGAGACAATATTTTCTTTTGATTATGTTGTTTTTTTTTTTTTGTCAGCTCTTGTTTTTGGTATTGTGTATTTACATCCTTTGGGGAATATATATTTATAGAAATGCCTTTTACAAAGACACTTTATTTGTTGAAGGCATTTTGGGTTGATCTTTTTGGATAAAAAGGTGACCAGTAGGTGTTGAAATTAGGCCTTGAAGCAGATGAAATTGTTTTATAAAACGTGGTGGAGTCACACATACTGCTTTAGCCACTCTTGTATTAAGAAAACATACAGGTAGCTTTCCATTCTGCTACTTCTGGTTTTTATTTATTGTGCACGTCTCTGACATAAACCAGTGGCTTTGAATCTGCGGTACCTCCAGCTCTTTTGTCTTTGGAAGTCATCTCTGAATAGAAGATCATTTAAACTTTTGTAATCAGGACTTATTCTGACTTAATTTTTTGGAGCCATCTTTTATGTAAATTCTTATTTTTTTAATGTATTTTATTTATTTATTTTGGCTGTGTTGGGTCTTCGTTGCTGCATGTGGGCTTTCTCTAGTTGTGGTGAGCGGGGGCTACTCTTGGTTGTGGTGTGCGGGCTTCTCACTGTGGTGGCTTCTTTTGTTGTGGAGCACGGGCTCTAGGTGCACGGGCTTCAGTAGTTGCAGCATGCAGGCTCAGTAGTTGTGGCTCGCGGGCTCTAGAGTGCAGGCTCAGTAGTTGTGGCACATGGGCTGAGTTGCTCCGTGGCATGTGGGATCTTCCCGGACCAGGGCTCGAACCCGTGTCTCCTGCATTGGCAGGCGGATTCTCAACCACTGCGCTACAGGGGAGCCCATAAATCCTTCTTTTTAAAACATATTTGTATCCTTTTTTAAATTGAAGTTTAATTGACTTGCAGTATTATATTAGTTTCAGGTGTACAACAGTGATTTGATATTTTTATACGTTATGAAATGATTACCACAGTAAGTCTAGAAGCCATTTGTCACCATTCAAAGTTATTACAATATTATTGACTATATTCCTTATCATATACATTACATGCCCATGACTTATTTATTCTAAAACTGGAAGTTTGTGCCTCTTAACCCCCTTCACCTATTTGCCCATTCCCCCATCCTCACCCCCATTGTAAATCCTTGACCTTTACAGATTTTGTCTTTCAAATACTAACGAGTCAGCTTTTAAACAAATGCTTGGGTAAATGCTTATAACTGATGTTTATATTTTTAATTATACATTGATGTTGATTCAGTGCGGCTGGGGAGTGTGCCTCAGAATAGTAGTCTTACAGGTAGAGAAGAGGAGGTAGGGAGACTGAGTGATACAGATCTTCTGCCACTGTTCCAAGGGAGGAAATGGTGGATTGTAGAAACTGCATATCAATGAGCATGATATTGATATCTGGCCAAATAGCAGCTTGGGTTATTGAACTAATAGCTGTGATGACTACGAAGAACTGGCAATAATTAGGAGCCAAAATGATTTCACTGGGAAAAACTCGTGTGACATTAAACCTGTTTCCTTTCTGATGATTTTACTATGCTGGTGATTCATGTAAATCTATAGCCACGGGATACGGATTTTAGTAACATGTTTGATGAAATTTCTTATGATAATCAACATTTCATTACTGCAATCCCTTGCTTTTATGCTTGAAAATAGCACTTAGCAATTTTTTTTTCTGCAGATGGCTATGTAAATTATTTGAAGAAATGAAACAGAACATTAAAACTGATATAAATGTTTTTGAAATTCAGAGATATACCATTTGCATATAAACATTATCATTTGCATTTTCCCCTTGTAATTTGGCTTACTATGGGGAAAAATTGTTTTTTATTTTTTACAGTCAGTATGGAGTGTTTTATTGCATGAGGCCACGCTCATGTTTTAGGACAGAGCAATTCAAAGCATTTAGGATGAGCTTTACCACTCATGCCCTCCCAAAGCAAGTGGGGTTCTAGCTCAGGCCTTTGTCACTGCTGCGGTTTTGTGTATGAAGTGTCAGTGTACCAGTGACTGTTGGAAAAAGGACTGATACCTTGTTTTAGTTCTTTGTAGAAGTGAACTATTTTTATAGATCAAACCATACAACAGTAGTTAGGAATGCGAATTTCTTTCATTTCTTCAACCCACAAGCATTTGCTGAGTGGTGCCCTTTGCTGGTTTGAAGATAGATGCTTTCTTGTTACATCTGAACTCTCAAACTGACCTTTTTTTAGGCTTTTCTGGCCAACTGATGAAGCCTATGAACCTCTTCTCGGAAAAAAAGATTTTAAATACGTAAAATAAAATATATGAGAAGTTAGTTATATTAGAATAGTTACCAAAGATTAATAATTGTGATTAAGTAATAGATGTACTTACTAATGCATTAAGTAATAAAATCTAGCAGAGTTTAATATCAGCTATATTTTTGAAATCATGATGAGTTTAAGCAATATCATGAGCTATCTGCCTAACTATAGTATGTGATAGGAAAGTCGTTGTTATTTCTATTGGTGATAGTTGCAGGTACTGTTAATACCCTGTGGTTTGTATCATGCCTATATTTATAATGCAAGGAGATGCCAGATTTCAGTTAGATGTTCCTGAAAATAAAAATGTACTTTTCTCCATTCCTGAATCCATAGACCCATGATGGGGGGGGGGGGGGCAGGGTGTCCATATACCCCAATTTAAAAAACCCTGTTTACATGTTCACCATTAATTGTATCACAAAAGTAGTTGTCTTAAAAACAAAGTAAAATATACTAGTAATATAAGATTATGATATATTCTTTCTAGATGGTAAACTCACTGAGATTAAAATCCTTGGGGATATTCCAGTTGATGTGTATAGCTCAAACTATATTAAGCATGTGTAACAGCAGCGGCAAATGAGTTTCAAACATGTATGTTGCCCATGTGGCCTAATTATCAATGGGCAGATTTTTACAGAAGATGCCACATGCTTGGGCCCTCTGCCGGTCTTCCATTGTATTGTTGAAGGAGCATAAGAAATAAAGTCGTAATTGAAATGGAGAAGTTTCATCTCCATAGCCTGTAAGAGGCCAAGGGAAAATGCCCACCTCATTAGTGAATAATGCCAGTAGTCATATTGGAACTCTTTTGTATTCAGTACAAATATTAGCACTGATTTCCTAGGTATTTGTAAGTTAATACATACATAACACTTAGAGTCATGCCTGACACGTAGTAAGCCCTCTATTAGTGCTATTGTTACTATTCCAGCATAAGTTATTACTGCTGAGTTCTACAAAGTTGTTGTGGAGGCTTTATTTCTTATTTCAAAGAACTGTATTTAGAGAAAGAGAAATATCGTATGATATCCCTTATATGTGGAATCTAAAAAGAAAGGATACAAATGAACATATTTACAAAACAGAAACAGACTCACAGACTTAGGGAACGAAGTTATGGTTACCAGGGGGGAAGGATGGGAGGAAGGGATAGTCAGGGAGTTTGGGATCGACATGTACACACTGTTATATTTAAAATGGATAACCAACAAGGACCTACTGTATAGCACAGAGAACTCTGCTCAATATTATGTGGCAGCCTGGATGGGAGAGGAGTTTGGGGGAGAATGGATGCATGCATATGTATGTCTGAGTCCCTTTGCTGTGTGTCTGAAACTATCACAACATTGTTAATCGGCTATACTCCAATATAAAATAAAAAGTTAAAAAAGAAGAACTGTATTTACATATATGACAGTGATCACTTAGGGTCTTATCAGCCCTTGATTGTGGCTTCCTTAACTTATTTTTTTGAATAGATAATACATGAATGTAAAACTTAAAGATACAAAAGTGAATATGTAGTGAAAAGTAAATCCTTTTTGCTTTCTTTTACCCCAGTCACCCCATTCCCCTTCTCATAGCAATGGGATATATATGTAATAGATTCATCTTTGAAGGGAGATTTTATGTATATACAGGTTCATGTACACATACTTATAGTCTTTTAAATACAGAAATGGTTGCATGCGACACACCTGTACTTCACCCTGAGCATATCAATAAATACTATATCTTTGAGATTGCTCCGTATAGAGTTGCCTTGTCTTTGTAAATAAACTTTTAATTTTAGAATAATGTTACACTGACTGAAAAGTTGCAAAGATAGTACCGCGTTCCCATATTCTCCACACCCCATTTCTCCTACTCAAAACATCTTACACGACTGGGATACATATGTCATATCTAAGGAACTGGCACTGTTACTTTATTGTTAACTAAATTCCACACTCTACTCAGATTTCACTCATTTTCCCTAATGTCCCCTCTTCTGTTTCAGGATCCATGTTATATTTAGTCATCATGTCTCTTAAAGCTTCCCCTAGCCTGTGATGGTTTCTCATATTTTCCTTGTTTTTGACAACCTTGACAACTCTGAGGAAGGCTGGTTAGGTAGTTTTGGGAACGTCCTTCTGTTGAGTTTGTCTTGTGTTTTTCTCACGGTGAGACTGGAGTTACAGGCTTGGGGGAGCATGGCCGCAAAGGTGAGGAGCCTTTCTCATCACCAATATCAAGAGTACATGCTATAGGGGCTTCCCTGGTGGTGCAATGGTTGAGAGTCCACCTGCTGATGCAGGGGACACGGGTTCGTGCCCCGGTCCGGGAAGCTCCCACATGCCGCGGAGCGGCTGGGCCCGTGAGCCATGGCCGCTGAGCCTGCGCGTCCGGAGCCTGTGCTCTGCAACGGGAGAGGCCACAGCAGTGAGAGGCCCGCGTACCGCAAAAAAAAAAAAAGTACATGCTATAGACGTGGCTTATCAGTGGTGATGCTAACCTTGGTCCTCTGAACAAGATAGTGTCTGCCAGGTTTTGCCCTATAAAGTTACCCTTTCCTCCTTATCCATACTCCACTTTTTGGAAACAAGTTCCTAAGTGCAGCCCACCCTCAAGTGGGCCGAAGTTCCACTTTCTTGGGAGGAGGATGGCGTGTGTGCGTATGTTTAATGACTTTACAATAGCCCCTTGGACTGTGGCATGTAAAAGTCTATTTTGGGCTTCTATTCATTCTCTCCAGAATAAAAATTAGATCTAGAGTTCTAAAAGCTACCTCCCAAAATCTATCCTTTCCCTCCTTATGTATTTCTTATTTGGGGACACCTCTCTTTTATTGCCCCGAGATTGCTTTTTGTCTGACTATTTATAATTTCCTAGTTTTTTTGGTTACGCTTGTACAGAGAGCTGAAATTAAAATAGACCATGTACTACATTATTGGTTCTGTTGATATTCATAGACGATAATTGCTAAGCTACTTATCTGACAACAAATTATTTGCTGCAAGTGACCAAATAAGCCGTTCTTCATAGAGGCACATTTTAAAAAAAAATAAATTTATTTAGTTAGTTAGTTTTGGCTGCGCTGGGTCTTCGTAGCTGCGTGGTCTTTCTCTAGCTGCAGCGAGCAGGGGCTACTTTTCATTGCAGTGTGCGGTCTTCTCCCTGCGGTGGCCTCTCCCGTTGCAGAGCGTGTGCTTCAGGCACGTGGGCTTCAGTAGTTGTGGCGCACGGGCTTCAGTAGTTTTGGCACGCAGGCTCAGCAGCTGCGGCTCATGGGCTCCAGAGCGCAGGCTCAGCAGTTGTGGCGCACGGGCTCAGCTGCTCCGCGGATGTGGGATCCTCCCGGACCAGGGCTCGAGCCCGTGTCCCCTGCATTGGCAGGCGGACTTCCAATCACTGCGCCGCCAGGGAAGCCTTAGAGCCACATGTTGGAAATCACTAATATCTAGGGATGCTGCTGTCTTATGAAAGTTTATGCGTAACTTTGAAACATAAAACTTCAGTAGGGACCCATATTTGGGGGACTCTTTATTCAGTTAGCAGTTGTTTACTGAGCTGCCATTGCTGAGTGCTGAGTACACAAATCAGGTGCCTGACGTAAGGCAGATCATGTTTCTGGTGGGAGATACAGACAGACAATAAACACATTAAAAATTAATGGAAAAGATCATTTTAGAGAGTGATAAGTGCTTTAAAGACAATAACCAGGGTGAAGTGCTAGCACTTTACTTGGTCCTGGTGGTTGTGTAGGGGCCACTTTGATTTTGTGGCCAGTGAAGTCCTCAGGAGAAGGCGGTTGAACTGAAACCTCACTGTGCAGGAGGACCAGACATTTAAAACCCAGAGTTGGGAGGGGCTTGATGAGTTCTAGAAATAAAAAGAAGGCCAGAGTGGGATAAGTGAGGACAAGAGATAAGAGAAGTGGGATAAGATAAGACACGTGGGATAAGAGAAGGGGCTGTAGAGGTAGACAGTGCTTCACAGGCAGAATTACCTTTTTGGGGAGGTCTCTGGATGGTTTTAAGCAGAAGAGTGACAAGATCTGATATCTGTGTTTTAAAAGAACCTTCCAGTTGTTATGTGGAAAATGGATGTTAGGGGAGAGAAGTGGAAGCAAGAATAGTATGAGTTAGGAGACCATTGTAAGAGTCCATGTGAGAGATCGATGGTGACTTGGAGTAGCAGTCAGATGGACAAAAGTAGATAGATTGGGAAATATTGGGGGGACAGGACTGCCAGAATTTGTAGCTGAATTGGATTAAATTACCACAGCAGATGTGAATCAACAAGAAAGATAAGATGATGATGCCATATAAACTGCCTCAAATACAGATCTTTTCATGCAAGACTAATGCTTTAAAAGAAGAGTGGTATCAAAGATGCCATTAGTGCACTAGGCATACGTTAGGGAGCCATGTCCACTATAACTTAACTCACACATCAGTAACAGAAGAGCAAACTTGCTTAGCAAGTTAACGAGCTCTTCATTTTTATTATCTAATAACTCTGTCGTAACCACCAAGCCTACAACAACAATAAGAGTTTGTCTTTAGGGGCTAATAACAAACTGGGGGAGTTAATCATCTCATTGACTTGATCATTACCCCTCAGGAAATTCTCATCTTAGTAATAATATTTTTTGATGTAATGTTTACTGTGAATCGCTTTTATGTCATAATGATTGTAATGTTCAGCAGAGCAGAGCACATTTCAATCATATATTGATGTTTCACTTTGGAGTCATGGAGAAAATATATCATTTTTGTAGCTATTACGTGTAAAATGCCTTTTGATAAAGGGTTTTGCAAAGCTTTCTTTGGAATGAGTAACTAAATGTAGTCACAGTTTTGACATTTTGACTTTTGTATCAAAGGTAGAAATTCATTTTGTGAGGACTTGGGATTTAATATTATAGTATTTGGTTTGTTTTAAATTTTCAAGGTATTTTTATTTTTGCTGTGTAAAGAAAACATTACTGTTAATGTAATAAAAACCTCATTAGTCTCAGTTTAGTATTTTGGGGTAAAGTAGGCAAAATAAGGATGAGTTATTTTTGAATTCTAGAAATAAGGGTTTGCTAAGGAACTGATGCGGTAAAGAGAAGGGAAATATTTGTGTTTTTAATAAACTTTTTAAAAACTGAAGTATAGTTGATTTGCAACATTGTGTTAGTTTCAGGTGTACAGCAAAGTGATTCAGATATATATATATATATATACACACACATATATATATATTATTTTCCATTATAGGTTATTATAAGATATTGAACATAGTTCCCTATGCTATACAGTAACTCCTTGTTGCTTATCTATTTCTTATATAGTAGTTTGTATCTATTAATCCCATACTCCTAATTTAAACCTCGCCTCTCCCTTTTCCTTTTGGTAACCATAAGTTTGTTTTATATGTCTCTGAGTCTGTTTCTGTTTTGTAAATAAGTTCGTTTGTACTGTTATTTACATTCCACATATAAGTGATATCATATGGTATTTGTCTTTCTCTGTCTGACCTATTTCACTTAGCATAATGCCCTTCAAGTCCATCCATGTTGCTGCAATTGGAAAAATTTCATTCTTTTTTTATGGCTGAATAGTATTCCATTGTATACATATACAACATCTTCTATATCCATTCATCTGTCGATGGACACTTAGGTTGCTTCCATGTCCTGGCTATTGTAAATAGTGTTGCCATGAACATTGGGGTGTTAATAAACTTTCAAAAAGTACTGCATAAGTAGATGGATGTCACTGAAATTAAACAGGTGGGTGGTGGTGTTGTGCAAACTGTCTGTTGGTTCTTGTCTGTTTATTAGGGCAGGTGTAGCTGTACTTTAATTTGATAATACATAGTGAATTTATGTTACAGTGTACCAGATAGCCCTGTATCACTGGGTGTATATTTTTTGTTTTTGTTTTAAGAATAAGATGCTATAAGTTGAAATGGGTTTCCCTATGAAAATGTAAGTTAGTATCAAACAAGGAATTCTGTCCAAGTTTATTACTTGGAATGTAATTAACTCTGTGTGTTAAATATTCTTTAGTATAATCTCACTGAAAGTTTTAGCAGTATTTTAGTGAGCAAAGTCCAGAAATAGGAAGTAAGCTTTGTGAGCTACTTTAAAAATATATACTTTAAGAATTATGAAAATATAGAAGCAATATTAAAGCAATATTAAAGCAATATTTAATATTAAAGCAATATTAAAGCAATATTTAATATTGAAGCAATATTAAAATTGCTTCAGTTGGTATACCAAAAGAATGTTTTGGTATTTCATCTGGTTATTCTTGTTTTAAAATTAATTTTTATTGGAGTATAGTTGATTTACAATGTTGTGTTAGTTTCAGGTGTACAGCAAAGTGATTCAGTTATACGTATACATATATCCACTCTTTTTTAGATTCTGCTTCCATATAGGTCATTACAGAGTACTGAGTAGAGTTCCCTGTGCTATACAGCAGGTCCTTATTAGTTATCTATTTTATACATAGTATTGTGTATATGTCAATCCCAACCTCCCAGTTTATCCCCCTTGCCCCGTTCATCTGGTTATTTTTCAGAAAGAATCGTGGTTCTGATAGCCCAAGGCGATTCTATTCTCAAAGTGACACACAGTAAAAAATAAAACCAAACTATAAGCCATTATGAATTACGTTGCTCCTTTTAAATCTACTTGAACAAAGAGGAAAGCTCTGGAGAAGGTGGCGTGGTAGGTATGAAGATGATCATGGAGCAATCTTTTCCGAAAGAATTTAAATCTAGTTGTGGAGGGAGAGTCCTGATTACGTTCCCTTGAGCTCTTCGTGTCTGTGCCTGGAAGGGTGACTGCACCGTGCCAGGAGAGCATGCAGTAGGCAGACTAAGTCCAGCCGTGAGAAATTCCATAAAATCTGGCATTTGAGCTGACTTTTGAGGGAGCTGTAGAATTTCAGCAAGTGGAAATAACAGGGTGCAAGAGCTTTGAGGAAAGCGACGGAGGTGGGAAGTGACAGCACCTCTTTTGGCTCTGCTGTTATAGGCAGGGATCGCGTCTGTCACTTTCCTGGTCACTGGTCAACAGCTTACAAAGTGCCCTGAGCAGAGAGGCTGCTGAACAAATACAGTCGCGTGGATGCGCAGTGTAGCTTTACACTGACGGTATACAGATTACTAATGTGTATTGGAATCAGTTAAGGTAATATAATCACATAAACTATATTCACATTATGATGTCTTAGCAGTCTGTTCTGTTCACTTCACATCTCATTTGCAATTCCTGATTTCATTGCTTCAAGGCAGAAAGGGAAAGAACATCTTCGGTAGGAAAAAGAAGTGATGGTCGTTTTAATGTTTCTATTTTCCAATATTTGGGGGCTCGCTTTAGTGGAGAGGAATGCTAAGAATTTTAAATGAAGACATTTAAATGGCTGTATTTTTTTAATCAGAAAAATTCCACATTCAGAGTAAATCCTTTTGTATGACATGGAGTCAATTTTTAAAAAATGTATATAGTGTTTTTAAAAAATAATTTACGGGTGTAAAAAACTTGCTTTCTTATATATTTGATTTTTGTTTTGTGTTTCTAGTCTCCTGGTCTACTAGGAGTCTATACATGAACAGTTGATTAAATGCCGCTATTTTCTTATATTTGGGGCTCACTTCAGTGGTAGGAATCCTAATCAGATTTTTTTTTTAATTTTTGAATTTTATTTTATTTATTTTTTTATACAGCAGGTTCTTATTAGCCATCAATTTTACACAGATTTTAATTTCTATTATTTTTGTATTTATTTTTAACATTTTTATGGGAGTATAATTGCTTTATAATGGTGTGTTAGTTTCTGCTTTATAACAAAGTGAATCACTATACATATACATATATCTCCATACCTCCTCCATCTTGCATCTCCCTCCCACCCTCCCTATCCCACCCCTCTAGGTGGTCACAAAGCACCGAGCTGATCTCCCTGTGCTATGCGGCTGCTTCCCACTAGCTATCTATTTCACATTTGGTAGTGTATATATGTCCATGCCACTCTCTCACTTCGTCCCAGCTTATTCTTCCGCCTCCCTGTGTCCTCAAGTCCATTCTCTACTTCTGTATCTTTATTCCTGTCCTGCTCCTAGGTTCTTCAGAGCCATTTTTCTTTTTTTTTTTTTTAGATTTTTTTTTTTTAAGATTCCATATATGTGTTTTTCTCTTTCTGACTTACTTCACTCTGTATGACAGACTCTAGGTCCATCCACCTCACTACAAATAATTCAATTTTGTTTCATTTTATGGCTGAGTAATATTTCATTGTATATATGTACCACATCTTCTTATCCATTCATCTGTTGATGGACACTTAGGTTGCTTCCATGTCCTGGCTATTGTAAATAGAGCTGCAATGAACATTGTGGTACATGACTCTTTCTGAATTATGGTTTTCTCAGGGTATATGCCCAGTAGTGGGATTGCTGGGTTGTATGGTAGTTCTAGTTTTTTAAGGAACCTCCATACTGTTCTCCATAGTGGCTGTATCAATTTACATTCCCACCAACAGTGCAAGAGGGTTCCCTTTTCTCCACACCCTCTCCAGCATTTATTGTTTGTAGATTTTTTGATGATGGCCATTCTGACTGGTGTGAGATGATATCTCATTGTAGTTTTGATTTGCATTTCTCTAATGATTAGTGATGTTGAGCATCCTTTCATGTGTTTGTTGGCAATCTATATATCTTCTTTGGAGACACATCTGTTTAGGTCTTCTGCCCATTTTTGTATTGGGTTGTTTGTTTTTTTGCTATCTAGCTGCATGAGCTGCTTGTAAATTTTGGAGATTAATCCTTTGTCAGTTGCTTCATTTGCAAATATTTTCTCCCATTCTGAGGGTTGTCTTTTGTCTTGTTTATGGTTTCCTTTGCTGTGTGAAAGCTCTTAAGTTTCATTAGGTCCCATTTGTTTATTTTTGTTTTTATTTCCATTACTCTAGGAGGTGGGTCAAAAAGGATCTTGCTGTGATTTATGTCATAGTGTTCTGCCTATGTTTTCCTCTAAGAGTTTTATAGTCTTCGGTCTTACATTTAGGTCTTTCACATCCATTTTGAGTTTATTTTTGTGTCTGGTGTTAGGGAGTGTTCTAATTTCATTCTTTTACATGTAGCTGTCCAGTTCTCCCAGCACCACTTATGGAAGAGGCTGTCTTTTCTCCATTGTATATTCTTGCCTCCTTTATGAAAAATAAGGTGACCATATGTGCGTGGGTTTATCTCTGGGCTTTCTATCCTGTTCCATTGATCTATATTTCTGTTTTTGTGCCAGTACCATACTCTCTTGATTACTGTGGCTTTGTAGTATAGTCTGAAGTCAGGGAGCCTGATTCCTCCAGCTCCATTTTTCTGTCTCAAGATTGCTTTGGCTATTTGGGGTCTTTTGTGTTTCCATACAAATTGTGAAATTTTTTGTTCTAGTTCTGTGAAAAATGCCAGTGGTAGTTTGATAGGGATTGCATGGAATCTGTAGATTGCTTTCGGTAGTATAGTCATTTTCACAATGTTGATTCTTCCAATCCAAGAACATGGTCTATCTCTACATCTGTTTGTATCATCTTTAATTTCTGTCATCAGTGTCTTATAGTTTTCTGCATACAGGTCTTTTGTCTCCTGAGGTAGGTTTATTCCTAGGTATTTTATTCTTTTTGTTGCAGTGATAAATGGGAGTGTTTCCTTAATTTCTCTCTCAGATTTTTCATCATTAGTGTATAGGAATGCAAGAGATATCTGTGCATTAATTTTGTCTCTTACTGCTTTACCAAATTCATTGATTAGCTCTAGTAGTTATCTGGTAGCATCTTTAGGACTCTCTATGTATAGCATCATGTCATCTGCAAACAGTGACAGGTTTGCTTCCTCTTTTCCGATTTCAATTCCTTTTATTTCTTTTTCTTCTCTGACTGCTGTGGCTAAAACTTCCGAAACTATGTTGAATAATAGTGGTGAGAGTGGACAACCTTGTCTTGTTCCTGATCTTACTGGAAATGTTTTCAGTTTTTCACCCTTGAGGATGATGTTGGCTGTGGGTTTGTCATATATGGCCTTTATTATGTTGAGGAAAGTTCCCTCTATGCCTGCTTTCTGGAGGGTTTTTATCATAAATGAGTGTTGAATTTTGTCAAAAGCTTTTTCTGCATCTATTGAGATGATCATATGGTTTTTATTCTTCAATTTCTTATTATGGTGTATCACATTGATTGATTTGCGTATATTGAAGAATCCTTGCATTCCTGGGATAAACCCCACTTGATCATGGTGTTTGATCCTTTTAATGTGTTGTTGGATTCTGTTTGCTAGTATTTTGTTGAGGAATTTTGCATCTATGTTCATCAGTGATATTGGCCTGTAGTTTTCTTTCTTTGTGACATCTTTGTCTGGTTTTGGTATCAGGGTGATTGTGGCCTCGTACAATGAGTTTAGGAGTGTTCCTCCCTCTGCTATATTTTGGAAGAGTTTGAGAAGGATAGGTGTTAGCTCTTCTGTAAATGTTTGATAGAATTCGCCTGTGAAGCCATCTGGTCCTGGAATTTTGTTTGTTGGAAGATTTTTAATCACAGTTTCTATTTCAGTGCTTGTGATTGGTCTGTTTATATTTTCTATTTCTTCCTGGTACGGTCTCAGAAGGTTGTGCTTTTCTAAGAATTTGTCCATTGCTTCCAGGTTTTCCATTTTATTGGCATATAGTTGCTTGTAGTACTCTCTCATGATTCTTTGTATTTCTGCAGTGTCAGCTGTTACTTCTCCTTTTTCATTTGTAATTTTGTTGATTTGAGTCTTCATTCTATTTTTCTTGATGAGTCTGGCTAATGGTTTATCAATTTTGTTTATCTTCTCAAAGAACCAGCTTTTACTTTGATTGATCTTTGCTATTGTTTCCTTCATTTCTTTTTCATTTATTTCTGACCTGAGCTTCATGATTTCTTTTTTCCTGCTAATTTTGGGGATTTTTTGTTCTTCTTTCTCCAGTTGCTTTAGGTGTAAGGTTAGGTTGTTTATTTGAGATGCTTCTTGTTCCTGAGGTAGGATTGTATTGCTATCAGCTTCCCTCTTAGAACTGCTTTTGCTGCATCCCATATGTTTTGGGTCGCTGTGTTTTCATTGTCATTTGTTTCTAGGTATTTATTTATTCATTTATTTTTTTGCGGTACGCGGGCCTCTCACTGTTGTGGCCTCTCCCATTGCAGAGCACAGGCTCTGGATGCACAGGCTCAGTGGCCATGGCTTACGGGCCCAGCTGCTCCGCAGCATGTGGGATCTTCCCGGACCGGGGCACGAACCCGTGTCCCCTGCATTGGCAGGCAGACTCTCAACCACTGCACCACCAGGGAAGCCCCATTTCTAGCTAGTTTTTGACTTTGTCTTTGATTTCTTCAGTGATCTCTTGGTTATTAGGTAGTGTATTGTTTAGCCTCCATGTGTTTGTATGTTTTGCAGATTTTTTCCTGTAATTGATATCTAGTCTCATAGCATTGTGGTCAGAAAAGATACTTGATACGATTTCAATTTTCTTGAATTTACCAAGGCTTGATTTGTGACCTGACATATGATCTATCCTGGAGAATATTCCATGAGCACTTGAGAAGAAAGTGTATTCTGTTGTTTTTGGATGGAATGTCCTATAAATATCAATTAAGTCCATCCTGTTTAATGTATCATTTAAAGTTTGTGTTTCCTTATTTATTTTCATTTTGGATGATCTGTCCATTGATGAACATAAGGTGTTAATGTCCCCTGCCATGATTGTGTCACTGTCGATTTCCCCTTTTATGGCTGTTAGCATTTGCCGTATGTATTGAGGTGCTCCTATGTTGGGTGCATAAATATTTGCAATTGTTATATCTTCTTCTTGGATTGATCCCTTGGTCATTATGTAGTGTCCTTCTTTGTCTCTTGTAATAGTCTTTATTTTAAAATCTATTTTGTCTGCTATGAGAATTGCTACTCCAGCTTTCTTTTGATTTCCATTTGCATGGAATATCTTTTTCCATCCCCTCACTTTCAGTCTGTATGTGTACCTAGGCCTGAAGTGGGTCTCTTGTAGACATCATATATACAGGTCATGTTTTTGTATCCATTCAGCCAGTCTGTGTCTTTTGGTAGGAGCATTTAACCCATTTACATTTAAGGTAGTTATCAATATGTATGTTCCTATGACCATTTTCTTAACTGCTTTGGGTTTGTTAATGTAGGTCTTTTCCTTTTCCTGTGTTTCCTGCCTAGAGAAGTTCCTTCAGCATTTGTTGTAAAGCTGTTTTGGTGGTGCTGAATTCCCTTAGCTTTTGCTTGGCTGTAAAGGTTTTAATTTCTCTGTCGAATCTGAATGAGATCCTTGCTGGGTAGAGTAATCTTGGTTGTAGGTTTTTCCCTTTCATCACTTTCAATATGTCCTGCCACTCCCTTCTGGCTTGCAGAGTTTCTGCTGAGAGATCAGCTGTTAACCTTATGGGGATTCCCTTGTATGTTATTTGTTATTTTTCTCTTGCTGCTTTTAATATTTTTCTTTGTATTGAATTTGTGATAGTTTGATTAATATGTGTCTTTGGTATGTTTCTCCTTGGATTTATCCTGTATGGGACTCTCTGCACTTCCTGACTTGATTAACTATTTTCTTTCCCATATTAGGGAAGTTTTCAACTATAATCTCTTCAAATATTTTCTCAGACCCTTTCTTTTTCTGTTCATCTTCTGGGACCCCTGTAATTCTATTGCTGGTGTGTTTAATGTTGTCACAGAGGTCTCTGAGACTGTCCTCAATACTTTTCATTCTTTTTTCTTTATTCTGCTCTGCGTTAGTTATTTCCAGTATTTTATCTTACAGGTTGCTTATCAATTCTTCTGCCTCAGTTATTCTGCTATTGATTCCTTCTAGAGAATTTTTAATTTCATTTATTGTGTTGTTCATCATTGTTTGCTCTTTAGTTCTTCTAGGTCCTTGTTAAATGTTTCTTGTATTTTCTCCATTCTGTTTCCAAGGTTGTGGATCATCTTTACTATCACCAGTCTGAATTCTTTTTCAGGTAGACTGCCTATTTCCTCTTCATTTGTTTGGTCTGGTGGGTTTTTACCTTGCTTCTTCATCTGTTGTGTGTTTCTCTGTCTTCTCAACTTGCTTAATTTACTGTGTTTGGGGTCTCCTTTTCGCCGGCTGCATGTTTGTAGTTCCCGTTGTTTTTGGTGTCTGCCCCTAGTGGCTAAGGTTGGTTCAGCGGGTTGTGTAGGCTTCCTGGTAGAGGGGACTGGCGCCTGTTTTCTGGTGGATGAGGCTGGATCTTGTCTTTCTGGTGGGCAGGACCACGTCTGGTGGTATGTTTTGGGTTGTCTGTGACCTTATTATGATTTTAGGCAGCCTCTCTGCTAATGGGTGGGGGGTTGTGTTCCTGTGTTGCTAGTTGTTTGGCATAGGGTGTCCAGCACTGTAGCTTGCTGGTCGTTGAGTGGAGCTGGGTCTTAGCGTTGAGATGGAGATCTCTGGGAGAGCTTTTGCCGTTTGATATTACGTGGAGCTGGGAGGTCTCTGGTGGACTAATGTCCTGAACTCGGCTCTCCCACATCAGAGGCACAGGCCTGACAATCAGCCAGAGCGCGAAGACTCTGTCAGCTACATGGCTCAGAAGAAAAGGAAGAAAAAAAGAAAGAAAGATAAAAAATAAAATAAAATAACGTTATTAAAATAAAAAATAATTATTATTAAAACTTAAAAATAAATAAGAAAAATAATAAAAAGAAAGAAGAGAGCAACCAAACCAAAAAATAAATCCACCAATGATAACAAGAGCTAAAAACTATACTAAAAAAAAATAAATAACTGGACAGATAGAACCCTAGGACAAATGGTAAAAGCAAAGCTATACAGACAAAATCACACAAAGAAACATACACACTCACAAAGAGAGAAAAGGGAAAAATATATATCTATATATATATTAAAAAAAGGAGGAAGAGAGAAAACAAATAATAAACAAAGCTACCGATGATAATAAATTTTAAATACTAAACTGAGATAAACATAAAACCAAAAGCAAATTAGATGCAGAAAGCAAACCCCAAGTCTGCAGTTGCTCCCAAAGTCCACTGCCTCAATTTGGGATGAGTCGTTGTCTTTTCAGGTATTCCAGGGATGCAGGCACATCAAGTTGATTGTGGAGCTTTAATCCTCTGCTCCTGAGGCTGCTGGGAGAGATTTCCCTTTCTCTTCTTTATTCGCATGTCTCCCGGGGCTCAGCTTTGGGTGTGGCCCTGCCTCTGCACGTAGGTCACGGAGGGTGCCTGTTCTTCGCTCAGACAGGACGGGGTTAAAGGAGCCGCGGATTCAGGGGCTCTGGCTCACTCAGGCCGGGGGGAGGGAGGGGCACGGAGTGCGGGGCGGGCCTGCGGCGGCAGAGGCCGGCGTGACGCTGCACCAGCCTGAGGCGCGCCGTGCGTTCTCCTGGAGAAGTTGTCCCTGGATCCTGGGACCCTGGCAGTGGCGGGCTGCACAGGCTCTCAGAAGGGAGGTGTGGAGAGTGACCTGTGCTCGCACACAGGCTTCTTGGTGGCGGCAGCAGTGGCCTTAGCATCTCATGCCCGTCTCTGGGGTCCACGCTGTCAGCCGTGGCTCGCCCCAGTCTCTGGAGCTCTTTTAAGCAGCGCTCTTAATCCCCTTTCCTCGCGCACCAGGAAACAGAGGGAAGAAAAAGTCTCTTGCCTCTTCGGCAGCTCCAGACTTTTCCCCGGACTCCCTCCCAGCTAGCCGTGGCGTACTAACCCCTTCAGGCTGTGTTCACGCTGCCAGCCCCAGTCCTCTCCCGGCGCTCCGACCAAAGCCCGAGCCTCAGCTCCCAGCCCCGCCCGCCCCGGCGGGTGAGCAGACAAGCCTCTTGGGCTGGTGAGTGCCGGTCAGCACCGATCCTCTGTGCGGGAATCTCTTCGCTTTGCCCTCCGCACCCCTGTGGCTGCGCTCTCCTCCGCTGCTCCGAAGCTTCCCCCCTCCGCCACCTGCAGTCTCCGCCCGCGAAGGGGCTTCCTAGTGTGTGGAAACCTTTCCTCCTTCACAGCTCCCTCCCACTGGTGCAGGTCCTGTCCCAATTCTTTTGTCTCTGTTTTTTCTTTTCTGTTTTGCCCTACACAGGTATGTGGGGGAGTTTCTTGCCTTTGGGAAGTCTCAGGTTTTCTGCCAGCATTCAGTAGGTGTTCTGTAGGAGCTGTTCCACGTGTAGATGTATTTCTGATGTATTTATGGGGAGGAAGGTGATCTCTGCGTCTTACTCCTCCACCATCTTGAACGTCTCTAATGAGATTTTTGAAGAATACATTTAAGAAGCTTTATTTTTTTTAGTCAGAAGAATTCCATGTTCAGTGTGAATCCTTTCTCGTATGAAATGGATCCTTTTTATTTTTTAGCTTAAATAGTTTTCTTAGAATGAACTGGTTTCAAAAAGGTTGTACTTTTGTGTATTGGATTCACTTCATGTAGAAACTGTTCAGTATTCTGCTGCCTTTATATTAATCCCATTAGAGCATCCAGTGGAAAAGTCTATGGGTACCTCTCAGCATTTTGTTCTAGAACCCTATCAGGCTTGGAGAATAATCTGGAAAATTGTTTTTTGACACAATATAAAAATATGAGTTTGTTCAAACGGAGTCCATGGTAAGCTAATGACTGTGAGTGTAGATCTACTTCCATGTTTGATGAGAACAAGCATATTTGACATAGAAAATATGGCTCTTGTAAATAATCATGACAATGGATTTTTGGGGGGCAGATTTTAATTTCAATGTTGGTATTTCATTATGTTGAGTGTTCAGCCATTTCGCAGCTTGTTAAAGATCTATTTCAAGCATTTGTTTTTCCTTCTGAACAGTTTCCCAGCACCTAATTATTAAGTGAGCACACAGTATGTAGAACAAATTCACATGTGCAGAACTGACAATCCCACAAGTGTTATATTCTTATTTGCATTACAGTCTTATTCATGTTGGGTAAAGTCCATGCATTTCTCTAAATTTCTCTTCCTTTCCTCATGGAGCCTCTTAGCAGGGATGCAGTACATGATATTGCAGGCATGCTGTCAGGAATATTAAAAAGGCTAATAAGAACCTCACACTGCAGAATTACATGGAAAGAAAAGATTCAGCATGAACTGTCAATCTTTTTTTTCTGGTCTTTTAGGTTCTTTGAGTTTCTTGTTGGCAAAATGTGGATCTCTTTCACCTGCCATTTAAAAAAACTCAATCTTCCAAGGATTTGTTTGACAGGCCCTATGCTTAATATCAAGGTCTGAACATTTAGTTTCTTTCTCTAGAATGTTCCATTCTCTCAGATATAAGAGTTTTCAGTGGGTCCTTACCTTGTTGGAAGTAGTAACAATCTAAGGGATGCCATTAAGCCAGAATCAGCCTGCGTTTGCTAATGATTACGAAAGGAGCAATTACCACTCCCTGTAAGGTGATTGCAAAGAAACCAGAGAGCATGTATTTCTCAGGCAAAATCAAGGGCTAACCCTGTAAGCTTCAAAGACCTCATCACAGTGAGGCTATTGCTGTGTCATCCTAGTCCAAACAAAAGTATATCTGGAATAAAAAGAGGCTTGCTATGAATATAAATTTTCTGCAGATAAAATACAGGCCACAAAATGGCAAAGATGTGTTAAAAGTTATCTGTATGTGCATTGTACTTTTATAGATATGTATCTATCAGAAGAGGCATGTCCTTCTCCTTATAGGTAAAATGCAGAAAGTATGATAGTGACTAGGTTAATAACATTGTTTTGCAAAATGGGTGATAATGAATGACTTTGAAACCTAATTTTGAAAGAATGAGACTAAAAACATCAGGTACATGTGGTGATCCATTCTCTTGGAAGAAGTTAATAAAGTCTACCACTGAAACATGGACTTATTTTTCAAGAAGGCACCTTCTGGACCGAGCAGCATACACTGGATTAGTGAATGCTGCCGAGTCTGGTAGAAGTGAAAGCAGTGGCCCAGGGATTAGCCTTAGGTTGTGTGAGTCTTTCCGTGGCTACAGCCCCAGCTTTAACGCTCTTCAGATGGAAAGATTGAGGGGACTTTTTGGGAAAGAGACAGAAAGGTAGATAGCATTATATAGGTAAATGGACCGATAAGAGAGAGAGAAAGAGAGAGAGAGGACAGATTATTTTAGATTATTTTCATGTTTCATATAAAAATTAAAATAGATAATTCCTTGATAAACTTGATTTATATAAATCCCCTCTATGGATTTTGGTCACTTACCCAATGCCAGGATATAGGGAAGAAAGCCTCAGAGGGAGTATATCAACATGTGATTTATCCAAATTTGTATTTTAGAGTACGGGGGAAATTGATATTAGTTCCATGTCATTTACCTTTAATGTATAATGTAAAGCACTAAGTAAGTGCTTTCGCTGTAATAGCTTTTGAGTCAAAACTTACAGGCATTTCACTCACAGAAACCCGTGAAAACAACTGCATTTTTTTTCAGTGTCTATTTCAGTGTTTTATGTCAGCAGAAAAATAAAGGGATTAAAACTCTAATGAGGAAAATCAGCAGTTCACCATACTTCCCTTGAACAAGAGTATTTTTCTTAGAATACTTCCATCAAAATTGCCTCCAGGACATACTTAATTTTCTTGTAGCAAACCCACATTTGGCCAGCCAGCCTTAGAGATCCTAAAGGAAATTAATAAACATTGTTTATACTTGTGGAAGTATTGAGAATGGCCAGAAAGCAGTAGGAACCTCAAAAATTATAATTTGCGTATCATTTTCCTTTTCCTGGTTATGGATTAAAGAATTTTCTTTGTGACATGAAAAAGATTTGGAGCTGCTGTTTGCCCTGTATATCTGCATTTTACACTTCTCTGGCACCCTCACGTACTTGATTCTCTTTACAGTGAGTTCTTAGAGATCAAGGCAAGGTATCCTGGGGAAAAAAATCTAGGAATAATCTTTTACATAAGGCAATAATTCATACATTTTGACTAAAACATGTTTTTTTTCACTTCCTAACCGCAAGATAAGCACAAGATGTTTTAAAAGGGTAGGGAAAAAATTGTCATCAATTCCTTAGATGGGGTGCTACCTATAATGATGAGAGTTAATAAGGACATAAAACTCCTTAAGACGAATTGTTATGTTTACTTAAATATCAGTTATCTTTCTAGGCACTCCTGTAGCCGTTGGCAACTGTAAAGATTTCTGTGTGGTGTTGATCTCAACAAGGACCTAGGCGTCATCCATACAGGTTGATGAACAGAAATGCTAAGTAGCTTCCAAAGAGAGAGAAGCAAAGGGAAAAGAGCCCCTCGTTTCCTTTCTGCCCCTTCTCTCCACCAGGATCTGTGCCTTTGGAAAGAAAGTCAGAGGGCATTTTCCCTGGGTTAGTTGTAGAATGCTGTCTTCAGCCATAGCTTCGTAGAGCATTTAGCCAGCCAGCAGGCCAGAGAGCCTACCAGAACTGTTGGAAGGAATATGTGAGGGGAACACTCTGGTCTCTCTTGAAGTAACTCGGTCCAAATTTTGAGTAGCTCAGCTACTCTGGTATTCCCTGGACTCCCCTGCAGTCCCTCTGTGCCTTACCTTGCAAGTTGACCGAATATGGTGTGCTCTCAGGCGCCATCATGCACACTCATCTTTGGTTTACCTTCTAGTTCATAGCCCTATCAATTCTATACTCTAAAATCATTTAGTATCTTGTTCTCGGTTGCAAACAACGAACTGATTCTGGCTAACTGGGGCAGAAAAATAATCTGCTGAAGGATATCTGACAGCTTGCAGAATTGAATGGAAGCCTGGACAGCAAAGCTTGGAGTTATGGCAGAAGCCTGGGAATGTGGACAAGCTGAGTGAGACAGCCACTCATGCCACAGAAAATGTTCTGGTTAGGACTTTACTAATGGAATTTGCATGATCATTGCCGGACACTAAGCCCTCTCATCGCTTCTGTGAATAACCCCGTTAGGCCCCTATGCTTTGCATCTGTGGCACCCATGTGTCCTATGAGGCGTCTAGGATAACTGCTGGGTCTTCAGGAACTCTCAGTATGGTGTCATCAATGTCGTTAACCACTGTGATTTCCTGTAGGTTGGCAAGATGGTCAGAGTTCTTGCAGACTAAATGTTGGAACACGGCCAGAGTGTAGAGGTGATCCTGAGGCAAGACGCTAAAGGCGTTACAGCATCCTTGCTAGGTAAAGCAGGCTGTGTCTGGTGTTTCTGTTTTTTAGGATTCAGCGTTTGCACAGCCAGTGGTTGCCTAGTGGGTTTCAGGGGCTGAAACAGCTTGTTCTGGTGAGCAGACCATGACCGGCATGGCAGGCAGAAGTCCCTTCCCCACCTGATTAAACATATGACAATAGACTGCCCTTCAAGGTCCATTTTCTCTCTGCACAAAGGAGGACTCACCATCCCTGCATGTCTCAGGTCTTTCATGCTGTCGTTAATCCCTGCCCTTCCTTCAGGGATGTTATATTACTTTGATTACAATTTTGACCCCAAGGAAACAAAGCTCAAAGGGCTTCCACTTGGCTGTTCCTACCGAGGTAACCCCTATCTCATGCTTCAGTGGGTTTTTTTCTTAGGAATATCTCTAGCAACTCTGTACTCGAGAACTGGGGAGATAACCACAGCGTGGGTTTGAGGTGCCCCTGGGCTTCATGGGAAGTAGATTGGGTCTAAACTTCACTTATAACTTGACCCCCAGAAACCTCCATCCTGACTGTTAGACTGCAGTGTTATATGCCCAATAATTCCTAAGAGGCCTGGGTATTTTCCTTCCCCCAGTGTCCAGGTCTGCTAAACAGCCACAGAGTCCTTTGAAGAAGGCTGGATAGAAGATTCATGAACTGTGTTTATGATGTTACTGAAGATTTATAAACGATATATATCTTTTGTTAATGTCATTCATCACTTTCAAGTTGACCTTAAAAATATAGTAAGATAGAAGCATTAAATCTGAAATACTCAATTCCCAATTATTTGTGTAAATGGACTGGCATTTCCATTTATCTTGGCCAGTCTTCTTTTCAAATGGTTCTTGACATGAGATCTACTTTCACTGTAGCCTAGAAGAGGTTGGATAGTATAGACGTGATTCTTACTTCCAAACAGGTTGGTGGCCGTAATCATCTGGGGAGGTGGTGCTTTCCATTCTTAGCAAGTGAATAAGAAACCAGGAGTAAAGAAGATGGAAAACTACTACACTGTCCTATGATTAATTCTTTTGAGTTGTATCTGCACAGTGTTGATTTATTATTTCTTTTGACTCACTTATGAGCAGCACACTCAAGCCTTAGATTTGAGATGCAATATTTCATGTGGCTAAGAACAGGGCCAGACAACCTGGCTATGAACACCAGTAGCCGAGTGACCTTAGACAAGTCATTTAATGTCTCTAACCCTGTTTTTTCATCTACATAATGGAGGAAATACTACATGTCTTAGAGGCTTGTTATATGGATGTAATTGAATAATTGTAACATATAGCGACCGTTCAATAATATTAGCCAATATATATTTAAAAGCTTATACAATTTTTAATTATAGAAACAGAGAGTAAGTAATGCCAAATGTAAATGCTTTTAACTTCCATATTGGATTTTCTGTGCTGCTGATTTCCTTAAGAATTCATTTATCTGGCATGTATTTCTTTAATACCTACTACGAGCAAGGTTCCATGCTGATTTCTTTTTGGTTTTTTTTTGCGGTACGCGGGCCTCTCACTGTTGTGGCCTCTCCCATTGCGGAGCACAGGCTCCGGACGCGCAGGCTCAGCGGCCATGGCTCACCGACCCAGCCGCTCCACGGCATGTGGGATCTTCCCGGACCGGGGCACGAACCCGTGTCCCCTGCATCGGCAGGCGGACTCTCAACTACTGCGCCACCAGGGAAGCCCACCATGCTGATTTTTACATGATGTGCTAACCTTGACCTCAGGTTTATAGACCCCATTGTTATAGGACACAGAGTAGTGGGAAGCTTTGTTGGTAAAACACTGGGCACATAAAAGTTGTTCCTTTTCTTCCCCCATCTGGGTTCCCTCCTATCCTGACTTCCTCAATGCACTAAGATTTAGCCTATGTAAAATCATCAAACACTAACTACATTAATATTATTTAATAGAAATATAATATAAGCCACAAATATCATATATATAATTTTAAATTTTCTAGTAACTACATAAAGAAGTAAAGTGAATGAGATGAAATTAGCTTTAATAATATATTTTATCTAGTCTGCCGTATCCAGAATAACATGATCTCAACATGTAATAAGTATGTAGAACTGTTGATGGGATATTTTAGTTCCTCTTTTCATGCTAAGTCTTTGGAGTTCAGTGTGTGTCTTACATTTCACATCTATTCACACCACCTTTCAAGTGCCTAATCTCTACACCTGTTGGTGAGTGGCAACTTACAGTGGACAGAGCAAGGCTAACCTGTGTTACTAGATTCTAAAACTTAGCCATGAATTCTTCAGTAAAGAGCTTTGGACTATTCTCAGATCCTCACCTTGAAGGAGAAGTACAGAAAGAGAAAGAATGAATTGAAGTTATGTAAAGTGCATTTTCAATATGTGCTTTTTATAAAGCTTATTCATGGTAAACCTAAAAAAAAGAGTTTGTGGATCAAAGATCGTGTCGGCTATTTGCAGAAATCCAAGTAGCAGTTAAGAATTGTTAGGCAAGATCTAAATTGTGGAAACTTACAGGAAGGTTATATCTTTAGTTATTATTGGTTGGGAAGAAAATCAACAGCTATTTAGTGATGTTGAAAGGAAGCTGGTTGAAATAGCAGTTTTTAAAAAATGAGTATGATAAATTACCCATATAGTCAATGAGAAATTACAGTGTTTTTTCCTTTCTGATTGGGGGTACCACTGTCTTTTTTTCTTTATACTAGTTATATGGTCTACAGTGGAATGAAGTCAGTTGTCTAGAGATCAAGGCACTCTCTTCTTTCGTGCCATCTGTTGCTAGAATTTTTTCATGCTTCATGCCACAGTCATCTGTAACTTGTCTTTCATATGGTTGGTGACCCAAGTCAACGTGCCACCTGAAACTTTAAAAAAGCCTCTATTAATAACTTAATTTATTATAAATCATGTACACCATGCTTATGTGATGACATTACGTAGAGAAGAAGCACAAACATTTTATTTATTAGGCATTTGCATTTTTGGATCACAATCGTCAAGGATTTACATGAGATTAATATTATTTTGCCTGAACTTTTTATTACAGAAAATTTCATATATATACAAAATTAGAAGAGGATGATGAAGCTTGACATAACCTTTAGTCAAACTTCAACAATTATTAACTTATGGCTAATTACCTTTTCATCTATAGCTGTGTCCCCAGTTACCTCAAGGTATAATTCCAGAATCATTGGCAATTCATCAGTAATTTTCGTATCTTCAGTAAAATACATTGCACCTAAAATTTAATTATTATAATATCATCAAACAGTCAATGTCCATATTTCCGCAGTTTCCTTTTTGAATATAGTAAGCTCGTTTGAATCAGGATATAGTCTGTACCTATTGCATTAGATTGATAGGCTTCCTTTTCTTCTTCTTTTTTTCCCATCTTGTAATATTGTTGAGAGAACTAGGTAATTTTTTCTGTAAGTTTCTTACAGTCGAGATTTTGCTGATTGCATCCCTGTGATGTTGCTTATCATATGGCTCTATCCCCTGCGTTTTCTGTAAAATGATAGTTAGATCGAAAGTTTTTTTTTTTTTTTTACCAGATTCAGGTTTGTTTGTTTGTTTTGGTGAAAATATTTCCTAGATGCTGTTGTGTTCTTTTATGTGGAAGCACATAATCTGTGGCTATCTCTCTTTTCATAGTGTTAACATTTAAAAAATAATTTATTTATTTATTTGTTTTTGGCTGCATTGGTTCTTCATTGCTGTGCGCAGGCTTTCTCCAGTTGCAGTGAGCGGGGGCTACTCTTCGTGGTGGTGCGCGGGCTTCTTATTGCGGTGGCTTCTGTTGTTGCAGAGCGCGGGCTCTAGGTGAACGGGCTTCAGTAGTCATGGCGTGTGGGCTCAGTAGTTGTGGCTTGAGGGCTCTAGAGCGCAGGCTCAGTAGTTGTGCTGCACGGGCTTGTGGGATCTTCCCGGACCGGGGATCGAACTCGTGTCCCCTGCATTGGCAGGCGGATTCTTAACCACTGTGCCACCAGGCAAGTCCCCATAGTGTTAACATTGATGGGCGTGTTCATGTGTCAGCAGCCTGAACCATCCAGCCATTAGAAAGTTCTCCACTTTTCAACAAATAGTTTTAGCAACCACTCATGATCATTGCTTTGATCCATCATTTCACGAGGGATTGCATAATAGTGATATTCTAATTCTGTAGTTTTTTCTTAATTTACTAGCTGGAATATTTCCACAGAGAGAAACATTGCTTTATCAACAGTTTGGCTCATCTGAGGTGCAGTCTGTATCGCAAAGACAGGATTCATATTTGATTCTTTTCCTTTATTTAGTAGTTTTCAGAATGAGTTGACCCCTACAGTATCCTCCAAAGGTAAATAATGTTCTTTTTTAGTATCGAAATTCATGGATTTAAACATATTTGATGTATTTCAAACCATTCTATATATTACTCTTTTTGATGCCCCGCTTCTGACTAGTGGAAGCCTCTTGAAGTTGGCTCTGAGTCCTTTTAACCGGCCTCCAGTGGACTTTGATAGCTTCTTTGCTTTCTGGAATGCCAAGATATTCTAGGCTCTTCTTACATTTCTCTGTCCCAGATCTTGAATCAGCCATTTCTCCAAGGAGTCCCGGTTTCTTTAAGTGAATAAATGGTATTTAGAGAACATACCTGGGCACCTCAGGTTTTAAGCTTAAGAAATTTTCAATCTGGAGCCTGTATTAGTTAGGAAAACTCCAGTGAAAGTAGCCCCAGTCTCAGTGGCTTAGTGAAATCCAAGTTTATCTTTGCCTCGTGCATTGGCAGGCAGTCCTCTAGGCAGTGATTTAAGGACCCCGAATCCTTTTATCCTGTAACTCCAACAACCTGTAGTGCCTCAGAATTGTCTTCTTTTAGCTGAGAAATGCAAAAAGGAGACGTGGAGGCACCTGCTTTTTAACTACTTTGGCCCGGAAGTGATACACATCATTTCTATTCTCATTCTATTAGTGAGAACTAGTCATAGGGACCTGTCCCAAAGCAACATGGCAGTAAAGGTAGTCCCTGGCCGGGGAACCCTACACTGCGGCAGAGCGCGCATCTTCGTTGAACGTCAGGCTGTCTCCGCCAGAAACCAACACTTTGCCATCGAAAATCATGGGCTCTACCCAACTTCCTCCAAAGGGACAATCCAGTCTCAGTCAGTTACTGCATCCAGCTGAAGTACAGGCACACTCCGTTTTGTTGTGCTTTTGCTTTATTGCACTTCCCAGATAATGCATTTTTTTTTACACATTGAAGGCTCGTGGCAATGGGGCATCAAGCATGTCTGCTGGTACCATTTTTCCAGCAGCATTTGCTCACTTCATGTCTCTGTGTCACATTTTGGTAATTCTTGCAATATTTCAAACTTTTTCGTTATTATTATATTTCTTATGGTGATCTGTGATCAGTGATCTTTGATGTTACTATTGTCATTGTTTTCGGGTGCCATGAACCATGCCCATATAAGACAGTGGACTTAATCGATAAATGTTGTATGTGTTCTGACTGTTCCACCAACCAGCTGTTCGCTCTCCTCAGTTAACCAAGAAAGGGCTCGTGTGCCCACAGTGCAGAAGGCCAAACTCTGACAGCAGGTGTTTGCAGCAAAGTAAGGGTTTATTTGCAGAGGGCCAAGCAAGGAGAATGGGCAGCTCATGCTCTAAAGACCCAAACTCCCCTGATGGCTTTAAGCGAGGGTTTTTAAAGACAGTGTTGGGGAGAGAATTGTACGATGTGTGATTAGCTCATGGATTTTCTTCTGATTGGTTGGTGGTGATCAAGAATGTCAGTTATCAACCTTCTGATTCCACCCAGTCTGAGGTCTGTGTGTTTGTGGTCAGCAGGTAGTCACCATCCTCCACCTGGGTTGTGGTTGGGGCCGTCTTAGTTTCTACAGAACAACTCAAAGATATGCATCACATTGTTATCTCTTTCCCTTCAGGAGGGACTGGCAGGCCTGTGACTCTATTTTCCTAATCATTCATTGCTTGAGCCTGCTCTTCAGAACTCCGGGAAGGCCTAGGAGATTAAAGCCTTTTTTTTGTTTGTTTTTCTATAAACAAGAAATAGGGGACCCAGAGGGGCTTTTGTACCCTGGAAGGCCCAGCAGGCTCTTGCTTTGTTTTAATCCCCCCTTTTCTTTGATACTCCTCAATCCTGAGGTGAACAGGGGCAGGACAAGAAAGGGAATAAAGTTTTGGATCCAAGATTAATCACACACTCAGTAAGGGAACTCTGTTTTAGGGGGACTCAGTTTCAGTAGGGCCCCTCCCTATTCCCTGAGACACAACAATATTGAAATTAGACTAATTAATAAGCCTGTAGTGGCCTGTACCTGTTCAGTGAAAGGAAGGGTCAATTGATGCTGCAAACTTCACTGCTGTCTTATTTTAAGAAATGACCACAGCCCCCCAACCCTTCAGCAACCACCACCCTGACCAGTCAGCAGCCATTAATATTGAGGCAAGACCCTCCCCCCGCCAGCCAAAAGATTATGACTCACTGAAGGCTCAGACGATGGCTAGTACTTTTTAGCAATGAAGTATTTTTTCATTAAGGTACGTACACGGTTTTATTAGCCATAATGCTATTACACACTTAATAGACCACAGTATAGTGTAAATATAACTTTTAGATGCACCGGGAAACCAAAAAATGTGTGTGATTCACTCTATGGTGATACTCACTTTCTTCCAATGCTCTGGAACCAACTGCAGTATCTCTGAGGGATGTCTGTGGAACATCTTCCCGCACCCCAAATCAATACATGGTGGAACACAGCCAGGACAACCAGGATAAACACTCCCATTTGGAAAAGACAGAAGGATGTGGAACACAGGTTGACGGCCCGTAGAGATTTTGGAGACCCTTGTGTACACATTATGAGGTCTTCCTGCACTGGCATTGAATGAAATTCCTTGATGAGCCTTGAATGCTACTCTCAGTGTCCTTACCCATTTTCATACCTATCCACATTTGAAGGTTATTGAAGACTATGCCATCCCTAGGAGCTATATGTTTTCTGCAGTCGGCTTCCTATTCTTGCGAATTGGAAGGTAACTTTGGAGATTGAAAGGGTTATTTTTTTTAAGGCTCAAACTCTGTTTTTTTAAAAAAAATTTTATTGAAGTATAGTTGATTTACAATGTTGTATTAGTTTCAGGTGTACAGCAAAGTGATTCAGATATCTATACTTATCTATCTATCTACCTATCTAACATCTCTCTGTTCTTTTGCAGATCCTTTTCCCTTACCTAAGTCTTTTTAAAAAGAGGCTCTGATTTCTCTAGCATATAATTCTTTCAAAACCTTGGTAGGGTCATGATCTGTAGTTCGTTCCATGTGCCAGTAACCTCACCCAAAGATCTGTCAAGGTGTGACTGTCACATATTCCTTTCTTTGCTTCCTCGATTCTTTGGCTCTATATCTCGTTCGAAAGTGGCACTGGAGAGGCCACCTGTAAGCGTCAGAGAGGACCGCATTCTTAATCTGATCATGACCCTGAGGCTGAATCCCAATGGGCCCTTGGCCGTAAAGCTTTTCTCAGCCTTCTGTCCTACTGTTTAGTGTCCTCAGCGTTTCCATCCTTGCAAGTCCCCACATTTCTGGAGTTTCTCTATCCCATTTTTTTTCTCACAAGTTTTACCTAAGCTCATCCCTTTCTTCCAAAACCTTGCTAGATGCTGCCAATAACAACCAACCTAGGCAAAACATACAGTCACAGCAAGCTTGGCGTCTGCCTTTCAAGTCACCACAGGTGGGACTTACCAAGTGTTCCGCCACCGTGTACCCCGGGAATCGCCAGGTCTCCAGCCTCCAGCATCACTTTCCTTGCTGCCTGCTGCCTGACTGCAAGACCAATTTTAGATTTTTGTTATGACAGCACCTTGCTTGAAGGTACTAATTTCTGTATGTGCTGGGGTCATGCTAGCTGCTGTAATAGAGACTGTCACCAAATTAGAGAATCTGGGAACTAAGAAAGGACTTCAGAGACCTTGTAGTACAACCACCTCCTCATTTTAGGAATCAGGAACCAAGACAAGAAGCAGTGAGGCTTGCCCAGAGGCACACAGTGATCTGGGGCCATACAGTTACCAGCTGGACAGGACCTTGGTGGTCCATCTTTGCCCCTTCAGCCCTTAGCTCAGCCTGGCGCCTGCTACAGGCTTAATGGATATCTCCAGCTGAACTGGGGATGTGTGCTCTGACTCTATTACAGCATCACTGAGGCTCAGACAAAAAGAGAGGAAGGAAGGAAAATTCAGGAAACAGAACTTCAATAAAAATACCTCAAGAAAGATATAGCTTAGAAGACCTGTGTGCTTTTGTACATTTTCATGCTTTTGATCTTAATCACAATGCTAAAGACATTTTAAAAAAAATTTATTTATTTTATTATTTATTTTATTTTTGGCTGCATTGGGTCTTCATTGTTGCGCACGGGCTATTTTTCTCTAGTTGCGGCGAGCAGAGGCTACTCTTCGTTGCGGTGCGCGGACTTCTCACTGCAGCGGCTTCCCTTGTTGTGGAGCACGGGCTCTAGGTGCACGGGCTTCAGTAGTTGTGGCACATGGACTCAGTAGTTGTGGCGCACGGGCTTAGTTGCTCCGCAGCATGTGGGATCTTCCCGGACCAGGGCTCGAACCCATGTCCCCTGCATTGGCAGGCGAACTCTCAACCACTGCGCCACTAAGGAAGCCCGCTAAGGACATTTTGATGACATCATTCTGAGATAGCTATTTTGATATAGTCTTAATAAGAAGCCATTTAATATTTAGTTTAAAAACATTACCAAATAATTGACCCAGTGTATGTCCCCTTAGCTCTAGTTCCCACTCTTCCTTTCACCATCTCTGACCTTCATTTTGGGTGGAGGGTTGGTCATACTTGGGGTGAGATGGGCCAAGGTTAAGGAAAGGGCTGGTTTAGGGAAACAAAAACTACTATCGTTCTATTTTGATGCGGAATGGGAAGTGGCCTGCTGAGATTGCTGTATCGAAGCCCTCTCCCACACCGTATCAGAATGTAAAGAGATAGGACTGCAGACTGTAGATGGCATGACATTTCCTGTGTAGGACAATGCCTGACGTGCCCCAGGGCTCCACAGTTCTGTCGTTTGTTAATCCAGGTGGTATTTATGAAGCACCTGTTCTGTACCAGGCCCTGTGCTGGCACTTAAGATATATACACAATGTGATACACGTGCTGTTCCAGGAGCTGACAGACAATGTAATTTATTAAATTTCAAAAGCTTGTACTAGACCGTAATATTGGGCATGACATTTTCAAAGGTGATAAAGTTTGCATGGACATGGATGTCTCCCTCTGGAACGCTCTCTCTTCTCCCACATAGGTAGAGAAGACAAACTTGGAGTCAGCTTTTTTAAGGAAATTTTTTGCCCTTCAAGCCTGAAAAAGGCCTGCTCAGATAGGATGGGCCAGACTCCCTGTGGAGGGGTTGTGTCTACTTATTTGAGAACATTTGCAGTTTTTGGATAAGCATATCTTTGGTTTTTAGGTCAGATTCGGTGTAGAAGTTGAATTTGCTTTTGTGGACATTTTTTTGCAGAATGTGCTACAAGGATTGATTAATAAAGAATGTATACTGAGGTTAATTGTTTGGAGTGCTTTCTTTATAACTTTGTAGGATGTTGTAGTGAATCATGCCAGAGAATAAATAAATTCTCATGCAGAATCATTCTATAAAGATTAATTATGTCAAGCTAACCTTGATTTATGTGGAAACTTCCTTGTTCTTTTAAAAACTCTTTTATAGAGGGGCTTAGGAAGGAGCAGAATGTGGACATGTTTATTATTGCAATGTTGGGTTTGAGTTAACTAAAAATGGCGCGCCAAAAAGTGGTTTGTATATGCTGGCTGTCATCTGAATAGGACTGTTTAGAAACTGATTTAGATATCAGTTGAGACGTTCTCATCACTTATTCATTTCTCATTTTGATTTAAGAGTAGAGGCTATATGTTTTCCAGTCCTCTGATTCTTAGGCCTAGAAATAAATTTGTCTTCAGTGGTTATCTCGATAAACTTGAGTACAGTCACAAAATTAAAATCCACAAAATAAGAAATACAAGTGGTTAGTAAACATGAAGAGATTCAACTTTTCCATCAATTAAAGAAATGCAAATTAAAACCTAGCATAATAATATTTTCCTCTTGTCAATTTGACAAATATTAAAAAAGATTGATGCTAACCTATGTTGGTGAAGGTGTAAGTAAACACACATCTTTATACATGGTTGAGGAATGTTTTGATGGATAACAAATGATAAACTCTAGAGGAATGTCATTCTTCCTTATCCTCATGTGATTTTCTTTACTCTTTTTTTTTTTTTTTTTTTTTCCTTGGCGGTACGCGGGCCTCTCACTGTTGTGGCCTCTCCCGTTGCGGAGCACAGGCTCCGGACGCGCAGGCTCAGCGGCCATGGCTCACGGGCCCAGCCGCTCCGCGGCATGTGGGAGCTTCCTGGATCGGGGCACGAACCCGTGTCCCCTGCATCGGCAGGCGGACTCTCAACCACTGTGCCACCAGGGAAGCCTACTTTTTAATTTATTTTATTGAAGTAGAGTTGATTTACAGTGTTGTGTTAATTACTGCTGTACAGCAAAGTGATTCAGTTATACATATATATGTATATGTGTGTGTGTGTGTGTGTATTTTTTTAAATATTCTTTTCCATTATGGTTTATCATAGGATATTGAATATAGTTCTCTGTGCTATACAGTAGGACCTTATTGTTTATTCATTCTGTATATAAAAGCTTACATCTGCTAACCCAACCTCCCACACCAGTCCTCCCCCAACCCCTTCCCCATGGTGACCACCAGTCTGTCCTCTATGTCCGTGATTCTGTTTCTGTTTCACAGATAGGTTCATTTGTGTCATCTTTTAGATTCCACATATAAGTGATATCATATGGCATTTGTCTTTCTCTTTCTGGCTTACTTCTTTTAGTATGATAGTCTCTAGTTACATCCATGTTGCTGCAAATGGCATTATTTCTTTTTTTTTTTTATGGCTGAGTAGAATTCCATTGTATATGTGTACCACTGATGTGATTTTCTGAATAAAAATCTTACCATGTCTTAAATGTATAAACCATTTTAAATTAGAGGCACATTTATTGTGTCAAAAGCATCAATATTAAAAATAATCTGAGGACGATTGTAAAAGGATGGACATTGCCCTGGAATCCCTCACTTGAAGGGGAATTTGTGTTCTCACTTATTTGGTTGGAGGAATATAGGTCAAGGACCATGAGAGATCCAGAGTACTGTGTGGCAATTGATATCAACTTATTTTAAAATTAAGGATATTACCTTAATTCTGTAATTCTTAATTCCACTTAATCTGAGGATTAATCATGACATGATGAGAACATCATTGGCTGGAGCCACTGGTGGCTTTAATCCACCGTCGTCTTTGACCATGGGGCTAAATGAGGCAACATCCTGGTTTCACAGGTATGTGGGTAGAGGTGGGGCAGGAGGCTCTTCCAGCAGCTGTCATGACTCTCATTCCACAGACTCTCCACTTCCATTGCCAATTCCTCTTTCACTGTAGTTTCTCCTTTATTTTTTAGTTTTTGCTGCTAGAAAAATCTCTCAAGCTCATTCCTCCTCCCGTTCCTAAACAAATGATTTCAGGCAACTGTGCCAGCAATGATTAAGCAGAACAAAATAACAGGTAGGAGGTATGCAGACAGACTCATCACTAAATCATGATGGCTTGAGTCAAGGTAGTATTAACCTTAGTATAACATTTTAAGATACTATGGGATATGGCTTAAGATAAGGTTTTTTTTTTTTTTTTTAATTTATTTATTTGGCTGCGTTGGGTCTTTGTTTCTGTGCGAGGGCTTTCTCTGGTTGTGGCGAGCCGGGGCCACTCTTCATCGTGGTGCGCGGGCCTCTCACTGTCGCGGCCTCTCCTGTTGCGGAGCACAGGCTCCGGACGCGCAGGCTCAGTAGTTGTGGCTCGTGGGCCCAGTTGCTCCGCGGCATGTGGGATCTTCCCAGACCAGGGCTCGAACCCATGTCCCCTGCATTGGCAGGCAGATTCTCAACCACTGCGCCACCAGGGAAGCCCCCAAGATAAGGTTTTTCAAAACTGATTTTTTTCTAATTCCTTTTATTTTTGTAGGTGAAAGAATAAAGGTCTCAATATTACTAAGCTGGTTGGGATGTGGAGAGGTGAGAAGCTGCTATTTTGGGTGAACATTTGATGAAACAGGCTGCCGGCAGAGCTGTGTCTGGCCCTCTTCTGCATGACTTTTCTACAACAATAAAAGAAAACCCAGCAGAACCACTAACTCCCTGCATTTGGGTGTGACATAAGCATCCACACTTCTTCATCATTTTAATATTAATGCTGCTGGAGATTATCTTTTACAAAGCAAGGGAATGTCTTTAGAATCTGTCACCATGGTTCTTTTAAAATCATTTAGCGTCTCTATTGTTATTAAGTAAAACACATGGATTTAGGGAAGATCAAAGCAATGACTCATCAGTCCCTCACCTCACAAAAGGATGGATATCTGGCATCTAAATATCACGGAGCTTCAAAAGAGATGGTTAGCCTAGTGAAAGAAAATTACCCTGCTCAGAAAATCATAGTGATGAAAATGCAGAGGTTCAGGACAGACAATAAACAAAAAACAAAACCACCTCTTTACAGGCTATGACTCTTTGAACATTCTGTCTCTCCCTGTTTTACTAATCCACTTTGATTATATCATTATACATTTAATGGGCACATAGCTGAATAACGGGGAAAGAAAGAACATCTAGGACAAAACGGGAAAACCCGGCTCTGGATCTGCCCGAAGCCTTCCGACGCTTTGTCCAAAGTGGAACTACCATATCAAAACTGTTGTTTCACAGGTAATGTTGCTGAGAGCAAAGCTAGGTTTAAAAAAATTTTTTAACCATGTATGAATGGGTAGTACAGATGGCCACTGACTATGGCAGAAATCACAGTATTTGAAATGGGTATTTGAAAATAGGCTGAAAATTGAGATTCAGTTCATCATCTCATTCTGCTTCCCCTCATGCCCGCACCTACCTGAATTTGCAGTTGCTCTAAGCAGATGTACAGGTGTCACCATGTATCATTGTTCACTATGAAGACTCAAGAAGACTGGAAGTTTGAGTACCTAGCCCATGTTTCTTCAGATGTTTTCACTCATATTACATATATCAAGACATTGTATAAAACATAATGGCTTTGATACATACAATTACACTATGATACTTTTCATGTTCATAAGTGTAGGGATGGCCCAACATTCACACACAATAGGGCGAGGTAAATACCAGAACCCCATAGTGAGGTTTCTGTGAGATGCACCCAATGAACCCTAGTTATGTTTTTTTTTAAATTTTATTTATTTATCTTATCTATTTTCAGTTTAAAGTACATGCATAGGGACTTCCCTTGTGGTCCACTGGGTAAGACTCTGTGCTTCCACTGCAGGGGACCCAGGTTCGATCCCTGGTTGGGGAATTAAGATCCTGCATGCTGCACGGAGCGGCCAAAAAATAAAAATAAAATAAAATATCTTAGGGCTTCCCTGGTGGCGCTGTGGTTGAGAGTCCTCCTGCCGATGCAGGGGACACGGGTTCGTGCCCCGGTCTGGGAGGATCCCACATGCCGCGGAGCGGCTGGGCCCGTGAGCCATGGCCTCTGGGCCTGCGCGTCCGGAGCCTGTGCTCCGCAACGGGAGAGGCCACAACAGTGAGAGGCCCGCATATCGCAAAAAACAAAGCAAACAAAAAATATATCTTAAAAAAAAAAAGGACAAGCATAACTATTGAGGACAAGTTTGCTTACCGCTGAATATTTTCTCAACCTTGCTGTGGGTTCAGTTTACCCTCTCTGAGAAATACTTGTATAGCGAAAAGAAAGCCCTTAGGAGGAAGAGACAGTACAACTGCCTCTGCTCCCAGTCTGCTATTAACTGGCCAGGTGACCCCAGGGAAGACCTGTCAGGGCCGCAGGTGGCTCTAAAGATTCCCCTGTTTCCAGAAAAGAGCTAATCTGCCTGTAGTTTTGTCCTTATCATTACAAGTATTTCACACATTAAGGACTAATGAATAGTATTAAGGTAATGCTATTAGTAAGATTTAGCAACTATTTAGCTTGCCAAGTAGCAGTGTAACTTATAGTAAGTACATGATGTCCAGCCTTAAAAATAAAACTAGTCTATTCATATAGGCATTTCTGCTGAGCTTAAATGGAAAGGTTTTTTTTAACTTTTAATTTGACCTACTTTAATTTTAGCCAAGAAATTAAATTCAGTGTATTTTCAAGCAAATTTTATTCAGAACATAGCTTAACATTTTTTACTTCCTGATAATCCCATTCCTGTTATTTCTCCTATGGTAAGCCACTTTCATTTTAAAAATAGATCTGTTCTACGAGACTTAACTTGGCCCTGGTGGTTGTCCTCTTATGCGAGTTATTTAATTTAAAAATAGAACTGTCTCAGTAGATCTGTATCAACTAGTTGATGATCGTTTCTATCTGGAATAAACTCTAATTAGGCGGGCAGTTCTGTGGAGTCATGTTTGGAAGCATTATAATCCAGTTATATTTTCCTCCTTGGTGACCTGACAAAAGGCTTTTGTGTCCAAGTTGATGATTTCAGTGTATTTAACTTATAAGTTTTTTTCTTAGGCTAAATTTAAGTTCCTCAAGGGCTGGGGGAATTTTATAATTTGGATGAAAAAGAGATTATCGTTGGAAAGTCGTTAACATTTAACATTTTTATAACAAGTAATCACCACTAAACTCTTTTTACATCAATCAAATGACTTTAACCCAGAGCAATTTTAATTAAAATGCATTTGTACATTTTGGGTGTATCAAATACAATCAGTGTTTCTGTGAATACGTATTTCTAGAGTATAAGGATATGAAACACCATTGAACAATAATAAGATATAATTTTTCTATTTATTGAGTTTAAGTTGTTTTAATTTTTCAACCTTTAAACAAAATTTGTCTGATTTTACAAAAAAAAGTCTTATATTATTAGAAATTAACTTACTATTGATTTTGTGATGTTTTAAGGCCTTAATTCTAACAAGAAACTTTTTGCCTTACAGACTTTTAGAGATGTAGTTATTTGTTCCTTCCAAAAAGTCTGGAACTTAAGTTACAGAAAATGAACATAAAACATGTTATATATCACATACTTTTATTATTAAATATTAAATATAGCTTAATACATTTTGTTACTTAAGTATATAATTTGATATATTTTATAATTAATTTTCAAAACTGGGCTCTCTATCAGACCTGATTATACAATATCACATCCTGAAGTATTGTTCAATCAGATTTATGAGTTCATCATCAGTAAGGATAATTCCTTCCTTAAATGATCTTTTGTAGGATTGGGCCATATGATCCTATCATTAAAAGTCCTGTTTTTTTCCCAACTAACCAGCAGAGAGCACTTTAGCTTGTAACATGAGCATTGTATATATAAGTGAATACAGTCAAGATGATGCTTTATCAAAGAAATGGGCAGACAGTCATCTTTACTCATAGCCTCATTCTTTCCTGTCAATTCCAGTTTGTTTCATCAATTTCCTAAATTTTTCATTAATTTAAGCATACTTTCTTAGTTTAAAAAAGTTACTATAATGACATTTTCCCCAAACACATTCTTGCATTATTTACTTGGCCAGAAAATTTCACGTTAGCTTTGTTTTGTATATTTTACAATCTTAATTAGTTTGTAAATTTTTACATGAATGGACTAAATTTAGTCTCAGTTTCTGTCCACTTTTTGATTTTTTAAATAGACTCCTACTCTGTGGATACTCAGTAAATAGTTGTTGACTAAGACTTCCCTGGGGAGGTGATTCAACTCAGTAATTGTTTAGACGCTAGGAATCAAAATGTCAGAATTCTACTATAAATGGATACACTATCTTTGTTGCTTGACTAGTGAAGAATGCAGAGACTTAGATAGTCTTCCTTCAGTTCTCTTGCTTCCATCCTTTAGCTCAGCGGTCCCCAACCTTTTTGGCACCAGGTACCAGTTTCGTGGAAGACAGTTTTTCCACGGACCGGGGCGGCGGGGGTGGTGGTGCGGGGGTGGGGATGGCTGAGGCAGTAATGGAGAGATGGGGGCCAGCAGATGAAGCTTCCCTTACTCACCTGCGGCTCACCTCCTGCTGTGCGGCCTGGTTCCTAAGGGGTCCCTGGGGGCTGGGGACCCCTGCTTTAGCTTACACAGAATTTGTATAAAGCACCTACCTCACCTTTGTCCCTCCAAAGGGCCACAGCTAACAAACCCAGGCTTATCCGATTGTAGTAAATGAAGGATGAAGACAGTAAATGTATACAGCCAGTTCCCCGGATTTCCCAGTGTTTTGAACATGAGCAAGGGAAGAATCATAGAAGAAGTTGAAAGGTTTATTCTGCCACATCATGATATTCTACTTTTCACTGCTTAATGAGGAATGTTGAGAAATAGAGCAGAAAGTGGGAACTGTGGGTAGGTAGCAGTTCCAAGTCAGCAGAAATAGGTTCGATCCCTGAGGCCATTCAAAATTCTGGCCACACCAGACCCGCTGAGATGTAAGGAATTAAATAATGTGGAACCTCACAGTGGAAAAGTGGCTCCAGCAGCTACCCCACAGCTGGTAAAATCCATATCGCTCTTTGCAGGGTCATTCGCATCCCCGCTCCCGGCGTGCTGGGGCGTGGGGACCCATCTCAAGCTTCCCTCATCCTCAGCTCTTTCTGGGGGACTTGCGGTCTGAGGTGTAAGGGATGGAATATTAATTGCATATAGACACAAACCCCTTTTGTATGATAGGTAAAGAATGGGGGATATTTTAGCATAAACATCTGTCCTTTGGGTTCAATATTTTAGCATCATTTCCTCAAACCAGAGCTAACTCCTCCCACACACACCACTGAAAATAAGCCCTTGGGACATATTTTTCCCTGTGCTTTATATTAATGTTAGGCCACTTACTCCCAAATACTAAAAATGTTAATATTAATTTGAATCCAAGTTCGGGTGAGGAAGTAATACGATTTATTACCAGCTTCTGGGCGCCTAAGGATGGGCTGGCCCTGCTTTCCATTTTCTTCTCCCCTATCCACCCGTCCCTGTCTTCCTGCCCTGCACCTGTGTCTGTTATATACTCCACGAGGTCCATAGCAATCTTAGTAGTTGCCCACGGTAGCTGGTAGAACCTGGTTCCTTCCTGAATCGGAATGTATCCGACACTCTCCACGAGAGCTTACATGACACCTTCTGGTAGGAATTCAGCTATGTTTAAATGGATGGAAGGCCTGCGGAGGGAGTGTCCACCTAGGTGTGAAGCCCCCCAGATACTGAGAAAACATCCCAAAGCCTCGGGCTTGGGATGGCGTGCAGCGTGGCATGTGTAACGTGTTACCACGGTCAAGAAGCACAGAACGTTGCTGCAGCACAGACAGCAGCTTTGCTCTTAGTATTTCCTGAATATTCTGGAAGACTTCTAGTTGGTTGGTTGGTATATTCATGGGAGGAGACCAATGATTAGATATGAACAGTGGCCCATTGGGGATGGGACTTAATGTAATTAGCCCTTCGTTAGGAATCTTCAGCTGAAGATTGGCAATTTGCCCATCTTTGGGCTTATCGCATAAAACAAGTCATCATGGAGAAGCGTAACCTGTGGTTTTTCTAGTAGTAGTAGGTCTCTTTTATTGTTTGAATCACTGAGTGTTTTTTAAGAACCAGTAACCTGATCTTTTATCACTCCGGGGACCCGCCTTCTCCGCTCTGCCCGACGCATTCAACACATGTGTTCTCCTGGGAGGCCCGGCAGCACCAGAGCAATTTACATTCGGCTTCCCAGCCTGCGAGGGGCAGCAAATCAGCCTCTGGGAAGGCTTCGGAGACTTGTCAGCAGTCTGTAGCTTATTTCTGTGTGTGTGAGGGGGTGTGTGTGTGTGTGTCTCTCTCTCTCTGTTTCTCTCTCTCAACATTTACAGGCTGGAATCACTGTGGAGGAACAAGCAACAGAGTCTTGTCAGGATTTTATCTCAGGGTAATGATTAGTTTAAAAATGAAAGGCAGGGATACTGATTTTCGTTAGAGGAAGAATTGACTGTTTGATGTAGAGAACCCCCAGTTTCTTCCTGAGGAAAGCTGAACAGGGCGACTGCAGCCCGTGGCTCTCTGACAGCAGCAGGGGCTGGGTTTCAGCAGCGGCTGCTGGCCTGGGGAGCACCCGTAAATGGACTTGGGGCTCAATGCTGTGACTCTTTGTCGTGGCTTTGGATGTGGGAATACCGGTGGTGATCTCCCGTCTTTTATAAACTCACCTGATTTAAAGGAAAGATGAGTGAAGAACCAAAGGAGAAAAATGCAAAACCTGCTCACAGGAAAAGGAAAGGGAGAAAGGTAAGAAATGAATAAGCAACATGTTCTCTTGTATTGTTCTCTGGCTCCGGGGAAGGGAGTGATCTGTAGGCTGGATTTTAAGAGATGGGATTTTTTAAGAAGCTGCTAGAATCAGAATGCTTTTGTTTTCCTGGTCTATTAATGGGTGTGTTCTGTGTTGGGGAAAAGCATCACACCTCGGCTACGTTGCTAAAATATTTCAACGGTTAAATACAGTCATGCTGATTTCACTGAAGTGGTGTGTTTTTCATAGTGATATTCGGGATTATTAAGTAAACACATGTCCTAATTATGTGGGTGGGTGGGGTTTTTTTTCCCTTTAAATTTTTCAGAATGCTTGTTAATCAACAGGGTACAATTGCTAATGAATATTACTAGGGTATAGATGTTTAGCTTTAACACCTATTTTAAGCAAACTGAGGGAAACCTGTAGTTACACTTTAAAATTGCAGCAGGGAGGTGAGCTCCATTTTAATTATTTATCAGCTCATGGCTGACAGATCTCAGATTTGTAGTCGACTCTGCAGTGGTACAGCCGTGTGCCTAATCTGTCCGTTATAATTTATAAAATCAATTTCGTTGGACACATAAATTGAAGAATCTTCGAAATAGCAATAGGTGATTATTGTGAACCTGTAGATTCATTTTGGCTTTCTTGCATGTGTATATCTTGAAATGTTCTCCTAACTTTTGCATACCTTTTGAAATGGGTGAAAGAGGTCATTCCCTAGGTCTGACATTTGCTTTTGATCCATTGTGGTTTATAAACTGGCTTCCATAGGGCGTGCCACCCATGGAAAAGACAGTTGTATATCTGTAACAAAGAAAAACAAATCCTTAAAATAGGATTCTAGTTCATAGCTGTTTAAGGAAAATTTGGATGGTATTTTTTTAATCCATACTCAAAATCTTCAGATGTTATATTTTAATCGTTAGGACTCTTGTATATAATTGGGATTCTTTAAATGCTTCCCTGACCCAGTGTAATGTGTGCTCAGTCAGTAGACACAGAGCATGGTTGGTTAGAGTAGAGAAGATAAAGATTTCAACTACTCATTGAATTGTCAGGCATTAAAATTTTTTTTCATAATCTCTTTATTATTTATGAAAAGGTTCATTTGAATACAGTGTTCTTAAAAGAGCTATTCTGTCAGCAGACTACTCTGAGGACACGTTCACGAACATGCCAACATTCTAGGGCAGTGGTTCGACATCCTGCAGATGGTGAAGCTGTTCAGGCTGACTTGAAGTCAGCCCTGACTCCCTGTGCATTGTCTCCGCGGGGACTGATGATGTTGCAAAGGTGCTGTTCTGATTTCCCAAGGGAGCAGGTCACAGCTGCCCAGCACATACAATTTGTTGAACGCGTGGCAGAGTGGTGCTGGTCTCCAGGAAAGGTGTCAGCTCTGCTCATGTTTATGAGCTACGGATGGCCTTAAGTGTCTGACAGGCCCCACCATGACTCTGAACACAGAGTGTCAAGGGAAGCCAGACAGACATCATGAGGCCTGACAGTGCAGCCCGGATTAAAGTGAGCAGTGGCTGGGTCAGTTGTAAATCATTGAGCTTTTATGTGGAATCCTTTAACATGGGCTTTTTTTTTTTTTCTCTCTGCCTTGAAATTTTAACAGCCATGTTCCATTTCTCTTTCTATCAGGTTAGCCTACTCAGAGCACAACATCAAGTCAGTTGCTTTGAGCCCTTCCACACTCTGCCAGCTGCTGCCAGCTGCTGCCAGGGTCCTCTTTACGAAAACCTTCAACCTCACGCTCTGCCCCACGACCTTCCAGTCCCCCTCCCACCTGCTCAGTGAGGCCCAAATTCCTTGACTGTGGAGGGTGAGGCCCTTCACAATCTAACCTGAACCCACATCCTGGGCTCTTTTCCCCTTCACCATTGACTTCATTCATATCTGATTCCATCCAAACTGGAGTTCCTACTGGTCCTTGAATGAATGAATCCGTTTCTTCTGATCCTTGTCAGAAGCATCAGAAGAAATGCATGGAGAAAACATGATGCGTGGAGAAAACATTTCTATGCCGGCCCCTTGATGAAATCCTATCCATCCTGGCAGGTGCAACCCAGATCTCACCCTCTTCTTGAAATCCGTCAATTCACCCTGGTTAGAAGTCAGTCAGTCTTACGGACTGACACAGCACCGGGTCCTTTCAGGACAACTGACACATTCTACTTCTTTTTCAAGTTATCGTGTACCTGCTCTGTTCCCTTCATCACATTGAACCCACTGATATTTGCCTCCCAAGGCACTCAGCATGCTCCTTGTATGCAGTTGACACTTAATAAATGTCTCACTGAGCTGTCTCTACCATTTGCTGACCAGAGTTCACCAAGAATTTTCAGTGTGAGAGCAGATGCCTAGCAGATAGGAGATATCTTTTAAATGAATAACCCTTTTCTTCTCATATTTTCTGGATAAAGGATGCAACATTTTTTGTCCTTTAAATAAACACACACGTGTGTGTGTGTGTGTGTGTGTGTCTGTGTGTGTGTGAGAGAATTCCATTTCCTCCTAAACCAAGTATTTCTCAAGGTCTCTGGGTGTTTCAGATGACCTACACTGTAGCACTGGTGGGTGTGGTCAAATGAAAGCCTTTCAGGTGGGAAATATATGGAACCTGCCAGATTTTTTGGCAGCGAGCTCCCCAAGTATTTAAAAATTTTCCTAGTTATTTATGGAGTTATTTTCATATAAAGTTTAGTGTGGAATCCTTTTTGTGTAGGAATATATCTCAAAATGGCCTTAAAAATTATGTGTTTGTGTTGAGTGTTTTCAAAGCAGATTACATGCTTAAGGGCATTTGGGTATAACGTCTCTCCTGAGACATGTTTAATATTGGAGTCAGCAAGATAAATGTGATGGAATCATCGTATTATTCCTTTGTTAGCAGATAGTGAGCATTTTGGATTTTGCTCAGAGATATAAGGATTGAAATTGATGTTAGGAAATGTTTCTTCTGTATTTAGCTCTGGAATGTGAAGAGGATGTGTGCGTGTGTGTGTGTGTGTGTCTGTATGTTTCCCCATCCCATAGCTGTTTCTCTCTCTTTATGCTGGTTACAGGAGAAGCATTTACTGCAAGTCGGGGGACCTGAGTTCTAAACTAGTCCTGCTTCTAACTTAGTATCTTGTCTGGATAAAATAATCAAACTCCTTATTTATAAAATAAGGTTCATATACCTGGCATAGCTGTCAGGGATATTATGAAAGTAAAATAAAAATAGTAAGGCTGTGTTTTCCAAAGAGCTTTTAAAAGGATAACATCTAAATTCAAAGTGGTTATCGTCGTGGAATTTCAAACGTGCTGTAGAGTGGCCGATTCTATAGTCGAAATGACAAATGAGGACATGTCGTCCCATCTCGTATTATACTGCCAGAGGCGCTTAGGTTGCCTAGCCGCCTAAGAGGAAGTGTAAAAGTGGCACGTAATGATTTTATTTATTTACTATCTGCGTTAGCCAGCTCAGGCTGCCATAACAAAATGCCTCAGACTGGGTGGCCTAAGCAACAGAAATTTATTCTCTAACAGTCCTGGAGAGTGGAAGTCCGAGATCCAGCGCCAGCATGGTTGGGCTCTGGTGAGGGCTCTTCCCGGCTTTGTAGATGGCCGCCTCCTTGCTCACATAGCCTTTCCTTGGTGTGTGCGAGTGAAGGTCTCTCCCTGCTTCTTCTTATGAGGCCGCCACTCCTGTTGGATTAGGCCTCAGCCTTATGGCCTCATTTAAACGTAATTACCCCCTAAAAGCCCTGTCTCCAGATATAGACACATTGGAGATTAGGGCTTCAGCCTGTGAATTAGGGGCATGGGGGAGGTGCAATTCCAGTCCATAGGAGCATCCAAAGAAGGTTCCAAAGCAGTCTAGGTTCCCAACTTAAATATGCTTCATAGAAAACGTGACAGTGATTGAAGCTCTTTCAAGTAATTTAGTTATTCAGCAGATGCCATATGGTAGAAAGCCTGAGACTCATGACTGGACTGGAGCCAACTATAGTATACCAATCCCTGCAGAAAGTAGAGGGTACCAAATAAAGGTGAGTTCAGGTTCCACTGGTAGCAGAAAGGAGGGAGTGGTGAATCCATTTGAGGATGAAATCAGGAAAAGATAGATAGAAGAGGGCATGCTTGAATCGATGTTTAAAAGATATCTGTTTTTCCAGTGTTCCCCACAGGGTCAGAAGCTTCCAGATAGAGAGTGTGGGATAAAAGAGAAAGATTCGAAGTAGCCGGGTATACTTAGGGATGTAAACATTAGTACAGTGATGTGTTTTAGCAAGGTATGAGAATGGAGAAAAAAGGCAAGGACCATCTCAAGGAATTTAAGCTAAAGACCTCTTTTTTTTTTTGTCCTGGTATTTAACAAAAGACTTTAAGCAGATGAATTATCAAAGTAAGATTTGCTTCTTAGAAAAGCATCCCTAGTATTTGGTAGAAATGCTAGGTCTGTATTTTACACTGTCATTCCATCTAGTAGGAATATATGTCATCATGTCATATTGTTTCATTGCCAATGATGACTGTGGAATTGGTCCTTTGAGTGTTACATTCAGTGATTGTTTTTCAGTGTTAGATTGAAGAAAAATACTTATTTAGACCCTACTAGGTAATGAGTGCAATGAGTTTGCCTGTTTTCTAGGGTACTTCAGTAAAGGGATTTTCATCATTTTAGTTCAGTTCCCTTTTTCATCTTCAGAACCTCAAATAACTTGCTCTATGTAAATTTGTTTTTATAGTTTTTTTTTGCTTCTGAGGGTGGACATCACAATGTTCTCTCTTTCTCTTTTCTGTCACATCCTTGCCTTATGTGTGAGAGCTGTACTTGTTTCTTCTGTGATGTAGCTTAAATTATCTAAATGTGTACTCATTTTTTGAGGGACAGTCAAGGGAATGTTCATTTCTGATTTTCATTCAGTATTCCTAATGCTTCTGGATTTTCACTGTTAAATTTTTCTTTGATTCCAGGGTCTCCAAAGAGGGTGCCTTCGGTACCTGGTTCCCTCTTTAGAGTGATGGTGTGCTGTCCTACCAAGAGCGTATGGCAGTTGTGTTGACCTGTAATTTTTACTTGTGTATTTGGACATTGTTCAATTGCTCACAACTGCTCTACAAGTAGATATCTCCTCCAAGTCTTTTATCGGTGATTGGGATGAATTATTTAAGTTATGGTTCACTGAGCATGATCACGTGTCCAATGCAGTGTAACTTCTGAGGGGCTAATGACACGCTCCCCCTCAAGTGGCTCTTATATCTTTTACCATTTCACTATATGCATCCACGTCAAATGTTTTTTTCTCTCAATCTTTTTTTTTTTTTTTTTTCCTTTGCGGTACGCGGGCCCCTCACTGCTGTGGCCTCTCCCGTTGCGGAGCACAGGCTCCAGACGCGCAGGCCCAGCGACCACGGCTCACGGGCCCGGCTGCTCCGCGGCATGTGGGATCCTCCCGGACTGGGGCACGAACCCGCATCCCCTGCATCGGCAGGCGGACTCCCAACCACTGCGCCACCAGGGAAGCCCTCAATCTTTTATAGTTAGAAATTTAAAAAAAAAAAAAAATTTTTTTTTGAAGATTTTCTTTTTTAATGTGGACCGTTTTTTTGAAGTCCTTATTGAGTTTCCTACAATATTGCTTCTGCTTTATGTTTTGGTGTTTTGGCCCCGAGGCATGTGGGATCTTAGCTCCCTGACTAGAGATTGAACCTGCAGCCCCTGCATTGGAAGGCAAAGTCTTAACCACTGGACTGCCAGGGAAATCCCAGAAATTTTTAAGTGTTTTTTATTCTCTTAATAGTCTTCCTCTCAGTTGTTAATCCTTCTATCACAAATGCTATCAAGTTTGTAGTTCACAGGCACTTCCAATGGTTAAAGGCAGAAATTGTGACTCTTCCGATAATTCATTTGTAATGGTATTTTCTTGAACTTGGCATTGGAGTTTTCTGCTTTTAGGGCACAGATCTCCATGTTGTCTTTGTCCAAGGTTTTTGTGCATTTGGGAACTTTCTTTTTGTAGGGAGAGATTGAATGGATTCAGAGAACCTGGAAAATAACTTCTTGATTTCAGAATTTCATGAAGTAATAGACTTTCTTTATAATACCACCTTTAAAAAATCAACTATAGTGAGGTAGGTTTACCTGGAGATTTTTTTTCAAATTTGTTGTTAAAGCTTGGTATAAATTTCTTTTATGTATAGCAGCAGCCTTGGGGCCTGGGCTTGGAGCATGGCTTTTAAAACAAGGGACTGATATTCCACAGGTTTATAATCTCTTCCCCATAATTTCAAAATCCAAACCAAAAACCTAAAAATTTCTTCCTAACTTCTTTGGCGGCAAAATCTGACCTAACCTGAACTCATTTGGCAACAAAACCTGTACTGACCTTATGTGAAGCTATTTATAGTCTTTATTTATCCTCCTTAGCGTGAATATTCGTATGTTTTGCTGCAGAAGTAGAAATTCTGTGTTGATGGGGTGCTGTCCCAAGATGCTGCTGGGGGTGTCCATAGTATTGATATATACCTTTCTGAAATCTGAAAAGTTCTGAATTCCAAAGTGTTTCTGGCTGCAAGGAGTCCAGATATGTAAATCTGTATAGACTTCTGAGCTGGGACTAGGGTGAGCCAGTAGGACTAAAGGTTAGTTGGGAGTGAAGGAGAGGGGGCTTTTTTTTGTCCTTAATAAATTCCAGATAGAATGGAGCTCTGTAATGCCGGGCATTGTATCAAAGGTCCCTAATGCAGTTTTCAGTCTTGTAGGAAAAATTATTTCCAGGAGCATTGTAACAGATACTGGCTTGCTTGGTAATAAATCTGAACATTTGGACAGGGGGGTTTGAAGCTGTTTATAAAGCCTGGTTTTCTTTTTCTTGCTTGTTTGCTTGTAGTGAATTGTGGCTTGTCAATTAGAAGGAAAAAGAAAAGGTCCTAATGTATTGTTTATGTTATTTAGGAAATTCTTAATTTTTTGTTGTTCATGACCATTAGATGAGGTCATAAGAAATAACTCCAGTATCTATTTTCTGAAAGAAAAGGATCTAGACTTTGGGGAAAATATTGTTTGAATCGTTGCACCTGCTCGCCAAGAAAATACTGTTAATCATGTGAAGGATAATTAATTTCCCACAATGAGCACATAAAATCACTTTCACTGGCATCCATCTTAAATAAAATTTCCCATTTATGGGCATATTTTTTTTGGGGGGGGCATATATTTTACACAACTTAATTTTTAAAGTTTTCATTCTATTTTTTCCTCTCTGTCTCACATAATTGTAAATATAGAGCAACTTATTACATGGCTATGTTAATAGCTGAAAAGCTAGAAGTTTCTCTCAACTCCCTATTCCTCTATTAATTTTGTAACTCTCGTCTTTGGATTCCGTTGGTCCTTCCACCACCTGGGAGGTAGTAGGAACAAAGAAGATTTAAAACGTACTGTCATACGACATCTCTTCAGTATTTTAGAGATACCAGTGGGTATACTGGCTTTCACAATATCGTTAAGAAAAATAAAACTCTAACTCATTTATGCAGTTTTAATGCTTGAGTAGAGTTTAGATTGGGAAACTCAATTTGTCTACAGAGACAGAACTTTCATCCTTCACTCCCAGCTCACTCATCTTTTAATTACATGTTCCACAGCACATGAGAGATGTTCGTCAGGCATTTCTGCCGTGTGTGTGTTTTAAAATACAGTATAAACAAGCAAAGCTATTGAATAGATCTAGTTCTTCATTTTGGTTCTGTCTCCATATCATACCATTTATTCTTTCAACAAGTATTTTTTGAGCACTTACTATTCTAGTGCAAGGGATTCATCAGGGAACAAGACAGACAATAAACAGACAAAATGGATAACTAGCAATAACTCAATAGAAAAATTCCACCTGAGGCTGCTATGCTGGAGGAAGACTCAGAGAAGGGACAACTCTTAGAGCCAGGGTGGCAGAGAAGGTGACCCTGAGCCGTGAGCTCACTCACCACAGGGATTTGGTCAGCTGTGCAAAGATGACATTTTAGGCAGAAGGAACTGTTTGGGAAAAGGGCCCCTGTGGTGTTTGGGTTCCGAGGAAAGAACATCACTTTAATGGACTTTCCCGGTGGCCCTGAACTTTAAAGATCTCTACACACAGCTCTCAAATGTTTATTTTTGTTTGTTTTCCCTCCTGGAATTCAGTTAATGTTTTATGAGTTTTAAGGCTAAGGGATAATATTTTAGGGAGTCAGCTGGGGATTTGTGGTATCTGAGCAGTGTAGCACCCGGTGAACTTGTGAAAAGGATGAACTTTTATTCCGCTTTTCACTTTCCCTTCAGTGCTACCCATTGTTAACGATTGTGACGTAACTACAATGAGGAACTTAAAAACGTCTTGCAGAAACCCACATCTCTTAAGCCTCCAATTAACAATTACTTTCCTCCTTGGTACACAGTCTACTTCATAAATTAGAAATACAAATACAGGCACACATCAGAAACTGAATTTAGTAACCCTTGATATGATGTTTGTGTACAATAATTTTGCAAGTTGCATGTATGTAGCCTGTGAAATATACATTGCCTTAGAATATAGGGTCTATGATATTATGTCATATTTACTGTCAGTATTTTGTGGGTACTTAGTGAAAAATTAAGCAGTAATTGTAGCAAACCAAGCAAATTCCTGACACAAAGCTTCATCTCTAGATAATTTATCCAGAACGTTGTATAATTTCTCTTTGTTATTTTCATGCTACTGGCTTATTTAGTCTTTACATGCAGTGATTTCATCACTAGGTAATTTACCTTGGCATTTTACAGAAATGAAAAGTCTCTCTGGAACATTATCACGTTATCTTCAATGATGGTTTCACTGTTTTTCAATCTAGTTCACTTTAACATAGAAGGAACATTAAAGATACATACAGAATTTGAACCACTATGGTCCGGTTATTAATGAAAAAGATCTTGTGTGTAATTATAGGTAATTAAGTGAATCATGTATTCAAGTAAATATTTATGAATAACTTCAAAGTTTCTTTTTAAAAGCAAAAGCAGGGGCTTCCCTGGTGGTGCAGTGGTTGAGAGTCCGCCTGCCGACGCAGGGGATACGGGTTCGTGCCCCGGTCCGGGAGGATCCCACATGCCACGGAGCGGCTGGGCCCGTGAGCCATGGCCGCTGAGCCTGTGCGTCCAGAGCCTGTGCTCCGCAACAGGAGAGGCCACAGCAGTGAGAGGCCCGCGTACTGGGGAAAAAAAAAAAAAAAAAAAAAAGCAAAAGCAACTGCAGTTATGATTTTATGGATTCCCACCCCACTGCTGCTGCAGAGATGTTTATCAGAAATTTAATGGACTGCCTCCTACTATACATCTGGGGTTATTTCACTCAATCTGTTGTTTTGGACAAACAGAGAAGCACAGGAAACAGCTTGGTTTCAGATATTCGAAGTTCCCTGTTCTCTCCCATTAAGCAGGGCTCATCCTCCTTGTCGGTTCTTTATGTCTTAAAATTAGAAAAAAGTGTAGAGGGCATTTATGAAATTAGAATAGTAATGATAGGTTCCAGGATTCCTGCCTTTTTAAAAAACATTTACTAATAAGTCTTTTGATAAATTCAGTCATGTGAGTGTGCTTGGACTAGGTGCCAGCAGCTTGCTTCAGCACATTCGTGCTTCAGAAGTTGTCACTGTCTTTCACAGGATTTTGGTATTTTGGGGGATCTCTAGAACAAAGCTCTAAAAATGAAGGTCCTCCATACTATTGAGGTATAAAAATTACAAAATGTTTTAATTGCTTAAATTAGTAAGTTTTCTCTCAGTAGTTTACCTGATGAAGATGCTTTTAGCACTAATTCCTTATCTCTATAAAAGGTCTTTTGGGGTAAACTTTAGGCATTACGTTACAATACTTAACGTAATTTATAAACATGCCAATTGTAGTTTTCTCTTTAGAAAGTAGATATACTAATGTAGATGAATTAAACTAATGTGTCAACATGTGCCTTTTATCTTCTACCTTTAAAGCTTTTCTGTAATCTTTAAAGTGGAGGGCTTCCTTCCTTGGTGGCGCAGTGGTTGAGAGTCCGCCTGCCGATGCAGGGGACGCGGGTTCGTGCCCCGGTCCGGGAAGACCCCACATGCCGTGGAGTGGCTGGGCCCGTGAGCCATGGCCGCTGAGCCTGCGCGACTGGAGCCTGTGCTCCGCAACGGGAGGGGCCACAGCAGTGGGAGGCCCGCGTACCACAAAAAAAAAAAAAGAAAAAAAAAAGTGGAGCTTCTCCTCAAACTATTACGATCATGGGCTTATTATGGTCCTAGTAAGATACTCTTCATGGTGAACTGGTGAGAGCAGAGAACAAAATCACATACACTTGAGTATGAATCTGTGTCCCACCATTTAATAGCTATTTAAAGTTAGTCAAATTACTTAAATTTTCCTTGTTTCCTAGTGTATAAAATGGGGATACTTCGCTTACCTAGAGGTTTAATGTGAGGATAGAAATAGTATATGTCAAGTGTTTGGTACAACTCTTGGCCGAAAATAGGCATACAGCATGGAGTAGCTGTTGTAGTCGTTAGTGTTAAAAGCATTGCTAGTATGAGATTAGTTTTTTTTTTTTTTTTTGGCGGTACGCGGGCCTCTCACTGTTGTGGCCTCTCCTGTTGCGGAGCACAGGCTCCGGACGCGCAGGCTCAGCGACCGTGGCTCACGGGCCCAGCCGCTCCGCGGCATGTGGGATCCTCCCGGACCGGGGCACGAACCCGTGTCCCCTGCATCGGCAGGCGGACTCTCAACCACTGCGCCACCAGGGAAGCCCTGAGATTAGTTTTGGTACTGCTTATTACCTATGAAGAAAATCAGAAATTGAGGGATATAATTATAGTTCATCATCTCCTTGAATCAGGATGTTTATGTCTAATTTTAATATGATGTGCTCTCCTTTCTCTTTACAAATCGGAATAGCTTGTTTTGTGATGGTAAAATTAATGTGTCATGTTGATTTCCTACCTCTTATTAAGAAAATTAGAAATTTGTCTTCCAAACATAATGATCTTTTAAAAAAAGTATCTTTTGACTTGTTTTAGAAAATTACATATTTAGTCTATCTCTAGTAAAATTTTGATTTAGGAACAGATTTGTGGAACATACTGCCTTACAATCATAAAAATGGGCAGAGATAGCTCGTGATATCTTTGTGTAATGTTAACTTCTGATGGTACCTGTCAGATAGGGTTTGGATTATTAACATTCGTATTATATTAACATGGTAGTGTATATTTCACGCCTGTGTTTGTGCTGTAAAAGTCCTCCCACCCTGTATTTTACTTAACCATTTAGGATGAGGGAACAGGGTGGTATGGAAGAAAGAACAACACTTTGTGGATTTTATTCTTGCCTCTGGTGTGACGCCAGCAAGAGGTAGTGGGGTGGAAGGAACATGAGATTCAAAGATATGTACGTTGAAGACATTTAAGACAATTTATATGAAAATATAAACATGTTCAATGAGTTTATCTATGTGACATTGAACTGAAACCTCCCCTTTTCTAATGTCTGAAATGTAACTGAACCAGATGATACCTATGAGGCTTATGGGTTTTAAGACATTACTTTCTACCAAAGATACTGAATTCATATTTTCAAAGCAGTAGTGTGATAGGCGAGATGCAGGGCGGTGCTTGCTGTGTGTTTGCTGAAGGGAGGGAAAGGCCTGAGAGCCCCCCTCGCTGTAGTTCTTCTCTTCTAGTCAACATCTCTCATGTCATTTTGCCTCTAACAATATAGCCAAATATATCCTAATTTGTGTTCTAGTTTTTACGTTTTTAGGATTGAGGTGTGAAGAAAACAAGGAGCTGTCGCCTAACCTTTCACCGTTTTTTTTGTTTTGTTTTGTTTTGTTTTGCGGTACGCGGGCCTCTCACTGTTGTGGCCTCTCCCGTCGCAGAGCACAGGCTCCGGACGCGCAGGCTCAGCGGCCATGGCTCACGGGCCCAGCCGCTCCGCGGCACGTGGGATCTTCCCGGACCGGGGCACGAACCCGCGTCCCCTGCATCGGCAGGCGGACCCTCAACCACTGCGCCACCAGCGAAGCCCCTAACCTTTCACCTTTCAAGTAGAATTCCAGTTGCCATTCCATTACTGTATTGAGCAGCACCGCCACATGAAACATTCTGGATTTAAAGTCTGGCATCTAAAGCAGCTTTAGAAAGACCACCCTGTTTGATGTCAAAGTGCGTAGTCAGGCCCTTTAATTCTGAGCCTTTCACCGAAATCCACTCGGGGACAATCTGTGCATTGTTTACATCTGGATCGTGGACAATTGGTTACTCTGACTTGTTTTGTTTGTTCGCTTTTTTTTTTTTTTTTTGCTACAGTAAAATACTCATAGCATAAAACTTAGCACTGCAGCCATTTAAAAGGGGGATTCAGTGGCATTCGCTCCACTCACAGTGTTGTGCAACCATCACCAGTATCTAGCTCCAGAACGTTTGCATCACCCCAAATGGAAACCCCACACGCGTTAAGCTGTCGCTCTGTACTCCCTCTGTCCCCAGCTCCCGGCAGCCACTCATCTGCTTTCTTTGTCTATGGCTTTATGCCTATTCTGTGTATTTTATATGAGTGGTTCATATAATACGTGTCCTTTTGTGTCTGGCCTCTTTCACTGGGCATATTTTAAATGTTTATCCATGTTGTCACATGTATCAGTACTTTATTCCGTTTTGTAGTTGGATAATATTCCATTGTATGGAATTCCACATTTTGTCTATCCAGTCATCTGTGGATGGACGTTTGGGTTGTTTATATTTTTTGGCTATTGTGAATAGAGCTGCAGTGAACATTTGTGTACAGGTTTTTGTTTGAACATCTGTTTCCAGTTCTTTTTTTTTTTTTCGGCTGCGCCGTGTGGCTTGCGGGATCTCAGTTCCCCAGCCAGGGATTGAACCCAGGTCCAATTTCCCGGCAGTGAAAGCTCTGTGTCCTAACCACTGGACTGCCAGGGAATTCCTGTTTCCAGTTCTTTAGGTTATGTTCCTAGGGGTGGAATTGCTTGGTCGTACAGTAATTCCATAAACATTATAAAGCTTATTGAAGAACTGTCAGAATGTTTTTATAGTTTGATTTCTATTGTATTCATATTTCTATATTTTATTATATATCCAGTCACATGATATATTATTCTTTTGGAGTTTTGGGGCTAAATTATAGTGAAAATTTGTATATATTTATTATACAGAGAGAGATAATAGGAAGTTTGTGGAGAAAGACAGTGACACTCACTGATCTACTGCAAACAGAGAGAAGAGCCCCTTCTGGGCTTTCAGTGAACGGCAGCAGGTGTACCCTGGAGCATCAGAGAAAAGTAAAATCATCATCCTGGCAACATGCCTGATGGGAACTTTTACTTGAAATATGAATTTTGAACAGTGGCAGAACTGAGAAATTTTGCCATTTGTGTTATATCCCTTAGCACAAGTCCCTGGCTGTCCCAGAACAGAGTGTGTGAAATGGAATCTGTTCTTTACACGAGGCCAGAAAAATAGATGGTGCGTTGAGCCACATCTGGCTTCAGGTTTCTCCCAGCGAGAAGTAATTTAGAGGCTTAAAATATCAGATGACTCTGTATTGCCTATGTTTATGGTTAACTGTAGAGCAAATAGTATAAAATTCTCATTTCATAGTGTAGCTTCATTCATTCTCAGTTGTTTCTCTTTCAACGTCTGGAAAGAGAGGATGCCCCTGGGAATGTCCCAAAGAGGTTTCTGAACCAGGTGGGCTGTGACTGACAACTATAGCCACAATTTTGGTCAACTTTTTGGGGGCAAGACCAGGTGAGCTGCACTGCTGAGAGTTTCCTCTAAGAGCTACCGAATAGTGATTGTAATAGGAAGAAGGTTGACATCAAAATAAGCAAGAATTACCTGCTTTGCTCTGTGGTAGACACTGCAAGAGAGAAAAGTATTGGAAAGGTATTTGCTTATGGGTCACATGGTCTTTACAGAAGCAGCAGGAAAATTCCCAAGGTATTAGATTCCTAAATCTCTTCTAGGTAGGGTAGGTCTTTTGTTGTTTTTTTTCTTTTCTTTTACTTTTCTTTTCCCTTTCCTCCCTACCTCCCTCCCTCTCTTCCTTCCTTCCTTCCTTCCATCCTTCCTTCCTTTTTTTCTTTCTTTCGTGGCACTTAACCTCATGAAAATATGCAATTAGTCAAGTTATTCCACTGCCCACTGGGCAAAACTGGTGTTACCCTATAGGTCATGTTACAGTACTGAAGATTTAGAATTAACTATTCTGGAAAGCCATTCAAAGCCTTATGGTCTTCCAGTGCAAAATACAATTTAACTTTCATACCTGAATGGTTTTTAAATGTTTCTTGCCTTAAATTTATTTATAACTAGAGAATTTTTATAATTTCAGTTCTAATAGGATATATTACAATGAAATATGGCCTCCTTATCTAAGTTTTCTTAAAGCTTCTTGCTTTAAGTGGATTTATAACTGGAAATTTTTATACTTTATATTCTTAACCATTTTTTTCTCTTTATTTCCTACCCTCTTCTCTAAGAATTTTGAACTCAGGTCCCACTTAATGATGGAACAAAGACGAAACTGAAAAGTTAGAAATATTCCTCCTGAGAGAATCAACTTAGAAGCTATTTTGTGTTTTAATTTCAAATAAAAATTCCCCCAGGTCTCTTCTAAGGTCTTATATGATACACGTATACTGACTCATGATTTTGATATGATGTTATAGCATATAACTCAGAAAAGTGTGTAGTAATTATGAAAACTGTATGTAATTATAAAGATAGCACTATAAAGATAAATGGTAAACTGTGGTTGATTTTTATCAGGAAAATAAGTTTATTAGTAAACAGATGTAGGAGGAGATCCACATTGGAATGCACCTTGGTACATATCATTGAAGACGTCAGGGTCTATTGGGTGGGTTTTAGATTTTTTTAATGAGATTCACAGTGGTTCTTGGCTCGTCTATGGACTTTAAAATGTCATTTAATCCCTTGGACTTTGAACTACGAAACCTTATGCCACTCTGGTTTCTGGCTTCATGGTCTTGAAACTGGTGGGCAATAAGTAGATACTGTTTGTAGAAAGGTCCTCCAGGAAAGGAAGGCTTAGGATTCAGCATGAGGGCGCTTGGATCCCAGGAACAATCACCTGTGGTTACCTGCACTGCTGGTGAAACACGGTACGGAGCTCCATGGGAGCTCCTGTCTCTGCTGTCAGGGACATTATAATCTCATGGTTGACTTTAGAATTTTACTTACAGGAAGAGCTCTAGGTGTTGTAGTTTGAAAAGGGTAATACATGTAAAAAATAAAAGAATAACGTAAGACCAATAAAGACACAGACCTAAGTATATTTTGTGCTATGGTGTGTGACTTGAAATTGGTTTTCCTCTGAAAAGGCTTTTCTGGAGAGAGCTTGTCTCTGTGTCAACCTCACATGATTACAGAGTCAAAGAAGTAATATAAATGAATAAGTTGTAATCAGTGTGGCCAGATTTAGTGATTATTCAAGAAAAGCTAGAATTTCTCTGAGAAATCTCTTGCTATTAAGATATTGAAGCTAATTAATAATTTTTAAAAGCCAAAACAATCATGCAAACTGATAATCAACCGACCTCCTGGACTCCAAGTTTGTACCTCTGATTTTAGCTGTGTTGTGAAGGGTTGGATACTGTCTTCAGTTCTCTCTGAGTAGAACCTTAGAACTGAGGTCCTGTGTAGAGAATCTCTGTGGTAAATATTTATCTAATATAAATCTATCTTCCTTTATTTTATTGGTTAAAAAAATTGTTTTTTACTCTTTTGATTGTTCAGATGCTGATATCAGATTTTACCACACCCCCGCCCCAGACAATAATTAGAAAATTATCCTTGAGGCAATTAATAGATTATTTCAAGTGGTGGAAACAATAGAGAAGTTGCTGGAAGAACCTGGATGACCCTTGAGAAGCTCAGGAGCTTTAAATGGAGGCTGAAATTCTGGATTTCCAAATTAGTTTGTGTCAGGCAGAAATTTATTTTATTAAAAATGTATTGTAAATCAACTATTTCAGAAAAATAAAAGGTGACACTTCTGAATCCCTGCCATGTATCAGGTATAGTCTATGAGATTTACACACTTGATCTCCTCTTCTTAAGTCCTACAGCAAACCAGCAAACTTCTACAAACCAGCAAAGTCCTACAGTCCTACAGCAAACTTCTGTTTCATGAGTGATTATCCCCAACCTAAGAAAGTTGTCTGAGCTCACCCAGTGGGTGTGCGGCAGACCCAGGATTCCACCTATCCAGCACCTGATTCCTTCCCTCCTGCCTTTTGGGCTTTCCTGTTTCAAGGAAGTTTACCATTTAAGCAGTGTAGTTAAATTTCAGACATTGTAATTTATCAATTAATTGTTGTTAACATGAAGTAAAGGAAGCAGAAATACCTTTCTTACATTTAGCAAAATAATTAAGTTCTTTATACTTTATTACTATATACCGCAAATTTCTAGGATTCTACAGCAAACTAGACTCGTAAAACAGCACACGTATTTGGAGTTCATTACTGTACGTGAACAGTAGTAGCAAGTACATCTATTTTTGCTAAAGTGCCGAACCAAATTCACAAGGTGTCCAAGATTCTTAACAAAAACATGTTTGTACTATGTCATTACACATAAAACTTAAAGGCAGTGATGTTTATATGTATTGTTGTAATAAAAGCATTTTGTTGAAACCTAAGGTATGTATATTTTAGTTGGTTGTGAAAGCTCAGACTTGGATATTTAAAAAGTGTTATGTATTCAATCTTATTAAATACTTAGTGGAGAGCACAAAAATTAGCTTAGATTTTATAATTATAGGAGAGAAAATGTATGAAGACTCCAATTTCTAACTGCAGATTAACAGGGAACAAAATGAATATCGTATTTCCTCCGTTCTAAGCGACAGAGTGTCTTACACATTTGAAAGTCTCTGAAATTGGGGTGCATCTTACCATGGATGAAGTCTTTGCTGTTGGCCAGGCATCAGCCATGATGTAATTGTCATCGCCTGCATTTACACACGTGGCTGTTATTTCAGATGACATGACTGCTGTGCCTCAAAGTTTTAGTCAACAAACTATTTAAAGATCCTTTGAGTGAAGAATTTGCAGAAGGGGTGACCGTGGGTTGGGAGAAAATCCTGGAGACAGGGTGGAGCGCCTTAAGAAATGCTGCATCAACTACCGTCTTGATGGTCCAGAGATTGGTCTTGGGTGTGAAAACTCATTGATAACTCCACCTCAGGCATTGATGATACCGAAGAGGAAGTCTCTGAATGTGCAGAAGTTTTAAGAATACCTTAGCCAGTTTCTTTCACTTGTATCTTCCTGTTTTAGTATGTCTAAGGGTTACATATGATGAAAAGTCTATGTATAAAGGAGTCAAAATAAATACTTTTTAAAAGAATACATTTGAAAATTCACGTGATAATGTATTGTCATCATTTGATAGTTTTTTCTTGCTTTATGTTACATTAAAATGGTGCGTCTTATAATCAGTGGCATCATAGATTGATGAAATACAATAGTGAATAATTAACTTTTCAAGTTAAAATTCGAAGCTCAGATAGTTTTGTTTTTTTTTTTGCGGTACGCGGGCCTCTCACTGTTGTGGCCTCTCCCATTGCGGAGCACAGGCTCCGGACGCGTGGGCCCAGCGGGCATGGCTCACGGGCCCAGCCGCTCCGTGGCATGTGGGATCTTCCCAGACGGGAGCACGAACCCGTGTCCCCTGCATCGGCAGGCGGACTCTCAACCACTGTGCCACCAGGGACGCCCGCTCAGAAATAGTTTGTATTTTTATGGCTAAAATTAGAAACTTAATGGTGTTAAGTTTCTGCTCTATGCTATAATAATAATACTGTGTCACTAAACTATAATTTTTAAAATGTTTCGTTCTGGAAGCTAATATTTTTCTTCAAGTTTAAACCAAAGTCAAAATAAGTATATGAGCTGTACATACCTTCTTTTCAAGTTCTTTCACTTTACTTTGTAAATGGCAGCCCAGGGGTCTACACTGTGCATCAACTGAAACTTATAAGACCAAATCATATGTAAAAACATAATTAAATGACCTGGAAGTTAATTGAATCTCACTTTAATTCCTTCTGTAAATACCTTTTCATCAATAGTGGCCCTTTCTTTTTCTTTCAATCTGATTCTTACTTTTTAAAACATAATTGTATTTGAATTTGTTATTGAATGTTTGGGCCATAAATTTTCATTTTCTAAGAGTACTTTTGAAGTATTACAGTGCTAGATGTCCTTGAATATTCAGTTTCTAAATCCACATATTAAATATTGTTAAGCTGAAAATACAAGCAAACAGAAAATCCAAACCAGACATTTTATTGTGTGATATATCGAAAAGAGAACCAATATCATGATATCAGTAGAATATGTGATTGAAGAAATAGGAAATTTTAAACTTTGTAGAAATTCTTGATAAAGTTGCTATAAACCTTCTCTTAAACCCACAGCTGTACAGAAGTGATGTGACTTCACCTTTGAAGAGACACTGAACAATATTTGCAGTGATGTGGTTGACATGTTAGGCAGAAATATTAAAAGGCATCGTATGCAGTACATAAGTAAAAAATAAAAACAGAAACAAAAACCTTGCCATTTTGTGAAGATGCCATAGTGTTATAAAGTGAAATTCACTTCTCTACAGCAATGACTTCTCCAAAGACAAATTAGCTGCCACGACATGCTATGTTTATGCTTTTCTGCTGGATGTACAAGGTGGACACATGATGGTGGAGTTAAAATTCATTTATTTAAAACCTTTATATTCCTGTTTTTCAGTCTGCCATTTTGTTTTATGTTTATCTTTTAGAGAATGTACTTTATTATGTTTTAAGAATACAAGTAATATAATTTGTCCTAGAAATACCAGAAAATACACCCCCCCAAAAAAATAGAAAGCTATAGAAATATTTAAAAAATTCGACTTCATGTTTAGACTTTTTAGAAATTCTCATTCTTTCTAGACTGTTTAGAAAACTCTAAATGCATGTATTTTGTCTTTCTTTTTATAAAAATGACACATTAGCCTAAAATTCTTCAGAATATATTTAATGCCTCTTATTCTGTTGATTTATAGGGAAGGAATCTGTTACAATCTAAAACCACTTAAGAAGAAAAAAGCTGCTCTTGCATCTTACTATAATCAAACCTGTTTATCCGTAGCACACAAGAATGTTTTTATAATATAAAATATAAGTATGCAATATATAAATATATTCTACATTTGCATAATAGATAAGTAAATAAATATGTGTATATGTAATGTTTTATAACCCTGCAATTATTAAGTAAAACGTTATGGTATGATTCACACATGATTTTGCTGTCATGATTTTTAGTTTCAATAACTTCCTTTCCATAAGATATGGCAGATTACTGGATAGCTCTTTATTGTAGTTTGACTAGTCCTAGCTCATGTCAACACAAAGTTTCTTTGTGAAAGTGTAGTAAGTACTCTTGCTTATTTCTTTGAAGGCATTCCCTGTCTTCTGCTACTGTCCTTGTTAACAAACTTCTTAAAGGTACCTGTGCAGACAGCCCAGAGTAATATGCCACCTAGTGACCCCATAAAGAAGTCACAATTTTCAGTCAACAATCCCGCAAGCATTAGAGCCATTTCACAGTATAGGTCTTTATCAAAACGCTTTGGAACGACACCTGTGTATGTATTGTTTTGGGTCTTCTTTTTTATTTATATTCCCAAATGTTGTTTGTGATAAGGATGTTCGGATTCGATGTAGAAAAAACCTCAACGTGTAATTTCATTCCTCCTGACCTAATTAGAAATGTGATAGCCCTCTATAGAATCCAAGTTAAATGGCCAAATTACCTAGAATTCTGGGCAGATTAATCTTTGTGCCTGGAATAAGGTTTAAATGAGTTTAAAATATATTGCAAGCATTAGTTCAGTTAATTATGTACCTTAGGGAGAACTATTAGGTGTTTTCCCTGATGGAGAAATAAGAATTTTTGTCTTTGAATAGCACTTACATTAGTTGTAAGAGAAATGTTGTGTTATTATAACATTTACACTCTTAAAGAGGAAGAATAAAATGTTAAACCATAGTAACTTAAATAGTAAGAACAACATTTTAATGATATTCCAGAACATGATAACATTATTGAATCATAAGCCAATTATTAATTATTAATGTTTTAAACTATAGTTTTTGAAACCTATTTCAAAGTTGTTAAATATTTTAGATTCATGGTGTGTAACATCTCTTGGAAAACCATGGTATTTCTGTTTACACGTCATCACGATGGTAGGGTGTGTGTGTGTGTGTGTGTGTGTGTGTGTGTGTGTGTGTTTGGAATGAGCCCTTCTCTCTCGATATGTGTGGCAGTGCTTGTTTAGCTTGGTTTCCTAAAGAACTGTATTATCCTTATAGGTCAAGTATACTTATAGAAAAAGAGATCAGATTCCCCCCGGGGTGGGGGGCGGCGGAGATTGGGGGAGGGAGAGTTGGTTGAAGGTGGTCAAAAAGCACAGTTATAAGATAAATAAGTACTAGGAATGTAATGTACAACATGATGAATATAATTAACACTGCTGTGTGTAATATATGGAAGTTAAGAGAGTAAATCCTGAGTTCTCATCACAAGAAAAAAACTTTTTTCTATTTCTTTAATTTTGTGTCTGTATGAGAAAATGGAGGTTCTCTAAACTTACTGTGATAATCATGTCATGATGGATGTAAGCTAAATCATTATGCTGTACATCTTAAACTTATGTAGTGCTGAATATCAATTATATCTCAATAGGGCTGGAAGGAAAAAAAAAGAAAATTAAATTCCTCATGAAGGGCATTTTGAGGCAATAAAGATCACTGACTGCTTAAAAAAAAACTATTATTCAGAAGGACTGATAATAAAGAGTGGGTTTTCTATTTAATTTCTTTTGAAATTAGAATACCCATGAAAGTGCAGTTAGTGAATTTGACAGTTATACTTCCTGTTATGCGTATTATTTGTCTTTAGATATGAAGTCGTGGATTAAGCGAAGAGAAGCTATAAATTCTGATGACAGAATGTCCTGAACTCTCTTAGCTTCAGTTTCCTCATCCTTAAAAATAGGGATGATGTCTTGTCTGTCTCATGAGATTGTTTTAAGAATTAAATGAGACTGTGAATGTGAATGTATTCCGTGGGTCATCATTGTAGAACAGTAGTATAAATGTAAACCATAATAATCCTATCCTGTAGTATTTTAAGAATTAGCTACATATGAGAAATGGAGTGATAAAATATTACGATCAGTAGGAACTAGTACAATATGTTTACTTGAGTATATAAATGAAGAATGTTAATAAGTCAAGACCTAGCCCTCATTTTGAACCATCAGACTTAAAGTTTTGGGGGAAATATGTGAAAATGGGTTTGAGACTTGGGTTTGAGACTCATTGGTTATGTCACACAGGTGGTTTGAGATTTTCTGAAATTATGTATGTATGATTATTGGATATTGTGAAAGTCCTCTGTGAATATTTTCAAATATTTACTTGGGGGTGTTTTCCTCTTTGGGAGAAAATAATCAGGAACCTGTCCATAGGACAAATTGTGCTCATTAGGCTGTTTCAGACTTGGCGTGTGTTCCCTGTGTGGTGCCTTGTAATTTTACCTAATTATTTCCTTTTCATATACCGTTTATTTTTCCTTAGAAATTAAATCAAACCTAGGGCTGTGATGTCGATCTTACCCCACCCTTCCCTATTGCCTGTGGTTCCTAAAACAGAGTTTTATAATAAATTTTAAAGTTTGACTAGATAAGATCCTGCCTTCTGCAGTTTCCTGTTCTTAAGCACATTATTCATCTACTTAATAGAGCAATTTCCTTCTCCCTTTTCCTCTAAATGCATATATTTCCCGGTTAGCTGCAAAAGTTCAAAAAAATTTCACTGAAGAAACAGGTAAGGGAGACAATAAAGAGAAGCGAGCATATGGATGAAGGGGGTCGAAAGGCACAAACTTCTAGTTAGAGATTAATAAGTCCTGGGGATGTAACGCACAGCATGGTGGCTGTAGTTAACATACCGTATTGTGTATTTGAAAGTTGCTGAGAGAGTAGATCTTAAAAGTTCTCATCACAGGAAAAAAAAATTGTGTCTATATATGGTGATGGATGTTAATTAGACTTGTGTTAATCATTTCCCAATACATACATGTATCCAATCATTATGTTGTACACCTAAAAGTAATACAATGTTATACGTCAATTATATCTCAATTTTAAAAAGCTATTAAAAAAAAACAAAAGGCAGTATTTGCATATACAGTGGTTAAAAGTATGTCTGGTTTCAAATCTAGGCTCTGGCATTTACCAGTTGTGTGACCTTGGAAAAATTACTTCCCCTCTTTGTCACTCAGTTTTATCTTCTGTAAAATGGGGTTAATATTATCTACTTTATATAGGAGTTAAAACATTACCTGGCACTGGAAGGCACTCTGTGAGAGTCTGCCAAATAAAGTGGCCTGATGTATCCTTTCTTGATCTTTTCTTTTGATGTGATTATGTATTCTGCATGCTTTCCATTTTGTAATTATTGCTTTTCCTGTTTGTGTGTGTTCTTCTTGCCTTGCAGAAATTAAGCTCAGTTGCTTGTTACAGGAGGGTCGTGCGTTTGAAAGAAATGAAGGTTGTGCGGGAATAAAGGGGCAGTTGAATGGACCAGAATGTTAGTAATTGCTGAGTTATAGTGAGGACAGAACGTACTGGAATATGACAGTTTATCCTGAAGGTACACAAAGCTTCTTGTTCGCCTTACGTTACTAAACGGGCAGTCATTTCTGTGGATCCTCTTCCATTCAGGGAGAAGCTCTAAACTAGAGAAACACAATTGCTTTGAGAAAGATAGAAACAGAATTAAGGATTGCAGTAGTATTGCAATGTCACAAAAATTATGAACGTGGAGATACTTTGTAAATTATAAAGAGGCCATCAAGGTGTTAGTTATTCTATCTGTTGCGTCTTTTGCCTTCTACCTGGGAGCCCTGCTTTCTGGAAGATTTAGCAGCTGATTTGTAGAGCCTGTTACTCCTCAATCCCTCTGGGCTGAGGCCCCCTTATGGAAACTCATCACAGCATCATCTTACCTTCTAAGTGGATAATGGCACACATCTAGCATTGTGCCACTTGTATAATTTTAATGATAAAAACTGAGGCGATGCTGCTACTGTGCAATGTCGGTAATTTGATGAAATCTAAATCTCATATACTCAGTTTTTAATTTACAGTGCTCTCCCCCTGTGTCTGTCCTGACCTTTGACCTTGTGAGTTTGCTCTTAACACACAATATCCTTTGCTTTGACTTGATGACTGCAGTAGGCTAAGTCTAGTGTTTCTTTCAGTCCCTTGGAAATCTCATCACGTGAATGTTTCCTCTCATCATATTTGCAGTCTTAAGGGCTTCTTGAATATTTGTTCTTCAGGTTTGATAAGCAAGGTCTGTAATACTTGCAGGCCCAAAATTGACCAGAAGCCCTAGTAACTATTTTTTCTTCATTTGACTTAGAACCATAGAACTTCAGTTTTGCAAGTACCTCAAAAAACATTTAGTTCAATAAAAGATTCTGGTATTCTCTCCAGAGACCCAGAGCTGGAGCCCAAGATAACATTGCTGTCCCTGGACAGATCATTTCTGAGGCTGCTAGTTCTGTAATCTTACTTTTCTGTTCTTCTCTAGGACATTGGCCCCTTCCTTGTATCACTTTGTTTCTATCTCTTCTTTGCATCTGAGTTCCATCTGATCTTGCTGATCATCTTTTTAGCATCGGTACCTTTCCTTTACACTCTTTTCTTTTTTTTTTTTTCCTCGTTACGCGGGCCTCTCACTGTTGTGGCCTCTCCTGTTGCGGAGCACAGGCTTCCGATGCGCAGGCTCAGCGGCCATGACTCACGGGCCCAGCCGCTCCGCAGCATGTGGGATCCTCCTGGACCGGGGCACGAACCCGTGTCCCCTGCATCGGCAGGCGGACTCCCAACCACTGCGCCACCAAGGAAGCCCTACTTTACACTCTTGAGTGTTCCTATTCCCACCCTAATACCATTAGTATCCCTCATGATACAAATTCTCCTATTCCCTGTATCTTTTATACTTAATGATTATAGTTGTTTAATTTTTTAAATTTATTTATTTTATTTATTTATTTTTGGCTGTGTTGGGTGTTCGTTGCTGCGCACGGGGTTTCTCTAGTTGTGGAGAGCGGGGGCTACTCTTCGTTGCAGTGTGCTGGCTTCTCATTGCAGTGGCTTCTCTCTTTGTGGAGCACGGGCTGTCGGCGCGTGGGCTTCTGTAGTTGCGGCACATGGGCTCAGTAGTTGTGGCGCACGGGCTTAGTTGCTCTGTGGCACGTGGGATCTTCCCAGACCAGGGCTCGAACCCGTGTCCCCTGCATTGGCAGGCGGATTCTCAACCACTGCGCCACCAGGGAAGCCCGGTTGTTTAACTTTTTAATGCAGAGGTCTTTGTAGGTAAATTAAGAGAATCTTCCTGGGAAGAATCAAGAAGGGACAATCTTAGCCAGAATAACATGGTGCTTTCTTCTAATTTCAAAAACATTTCTCCCTATGATGCTGAGTTCACTAGAAAATCAGATAACTCCGCATCTACCACTGATTTCCTTGAGGATTTTAAATGAATTTGTATTAAAATATTATTTGTTGAGACGAAGCAATATGGAAATTTGTACCCATCTGTCCTGAATATTTAGACTTCTTCACATTTCCGAGGTTAAGCAGTACTATAGATTAACACAAACAAAATGATCAAGACAGCCTTATAAATCAGAAAAAAATGGCTAAAACACATTCATGTTATATTATTTCAGTTTTCCATGTGTTATTTTAGATTAAAATCTAAGTCTGTCATTTTAAAGTGAGTTGTCTAATAATACTTTCATATTTGTAACTGCCATTTAGAGATAACTTCAAGTTCATTGCAAAGTCATTAGTTTTTTAAAGGAAGAATTTGTTAACCTGTCAGCATGGAAGATATTAATGGTGATTAAACATGAGAGAAAAATGGGAAGCAGTATTTCAACTGAAGTCCTGAGGAAACCAGGACTGTGGCAAAGGTGGCAAATGACAGTGTCGTATTCTTCGTTTATATGTATAAGGTTCAGGAATCATCTTTTCAGTACTCTTCTCTATCTCCCAGAAGTCGGAATGATATCCTAATTTTAAATTCTCATTAAAATCAGATGGTTTATTGACTTAAAGGGTAATAGCTCTAGATGGGTTGAAATATTACAAGATGACTATTCTTTCGTGCCAGCACACGTTGAGTCAGCTCTCAGAATGAATATGGATATTCACTGATGCCTGCCCCATTCTCTGGGTTACCTTTGGGATATTGCCACTTATCCAGTACAGTTTGCTTGCTCTAAATCTCTGGGCATCCCGGATGTAAATACACATATCTGTACTTTGCACCGTAGCAGGTCACAGGGAGAGATGTAGCCAAAGCTTCTGCCCCACCCCATATTGAGAGGATGGGTAGTTAAGCAACACAAAGCAAGTAACGTATGAAGCAAAATGGAGGCATACAGTCTGTCCTGCAGAAGTTTAGAGGAGACAAGAGTTTAGTCTGAGTGGCTGGGAGAGTTCCATGCTGGAGCTGAGATTTGCACTGAAGCTTGAAGAATTTGACAGTTTTAATTAAGTAGTTGGGAGAAAATAGAGGTTGTGAGAAAATGGAGTTTGTATTAAGAATTTAAAAATTGCTGAATTATTTGGAAATTTTAGATAAAATTTTATGTGATTTAAAAAAAATTTAAGAATAAGTAGCACATGTATATGATGAAAATCTAAATGTATAAATAAAGAGTGGTACAAACACAGTGACAAGGAAATCCCTCTCCAAGAGACAATCGCTATTACAATTTTCCTTCCAGAAGAGAGAGTTTATATACACTGAAATGTGTGTATGTGTGTGTCTGTCTATCAATTTCTCTCTCTTTTTTCCTGAACCTTTTTCCACACAAAGATACCTTGTTCTTTGCTACAGCTCATCTCTTTATGTGAAAGAGTACACTTTATTTAAGTACTTTATCCACTCACCTACTGATGGATGTTTTACTTAGCTTTCATCTTAATTTTTACAAGTACTGCTGCTGTAAATATCTTGTACATTTATCTTTGCACATATGTGTCAATGTGTCTGTGGAATACATTCCCAGAAGTGTAATTCTGGGAGCAAAAGATGGGTACATCGTCAATGTATAGATACCGCCGTATTTTCCTCCACAGACCATCTTCCATTTGGTCCCGTCTTTTCCTATCAGCAATTCTGTTTCCCCACCGCCCCATCCTCACAGACTGTGGTCAGACTTTTTGATATTTGTCAACATGAAAAGTGAAAAACATATGTCACTGTAGTTAAATTTGCATTTCCTAGTTTCACAAGAATTTAAGTAATATAAATAGCGTGGTTCCTCATAGACTGTTTAAAACAGGACATTTTAAAAAGATTTGTGGTGAATTTTTTACGAGGAGGATTACTCATTGGATCAAGTTTCAGTGATAGGAAAAAGCCATGCTAAGGGTAAGCTGAATCATGTGGGGTATATAGGTTACAAATTAGGTCTGCAGTTGTGGTCTGGTTTCCACAGTTGAAACACCATTAAAATCAGCAAGAGGGAATGCAGTGCTTCACACCTCAGCCTGGTGCTGGCTGGGGTCTCACTGCTGGGATGAGTGACCCACTGCGTGAATGGGAATCTTAACCATTGGAAAGGCGAGGTTTCCAAGGTTGAAAAGACAAACTTCCTGCTCGAGTTCTATTCTCTAGTCATCTCATTATTTTCATTCTCCCAAAGACTAGTGAAGGAACACGCATTATATCAGCCTTGGTCTCCTGCAACCACAAATAATGTAATTTATAGATAAAATGGCTCTGGGTTTCTTTGTATGATTTTACCTCCTTCTTTAGGTCCACACCTGCTATGAGGCATTTTGTAACTTAATAAAGCAGTAGGGTTTATCTTTTTAGTAAGAAAACAAAACTGCTTACAAGGGAAAAATCCAGCCAATGTAAACATTCTTAGCATTTTTCATGTGGGCTGGTGTATTGAAGGCAATACTGTCCCCAAAGAAAATGACGATGAAGGTGAGATTTTAGGGTAAATTTCTGCTGTGGTTACTGTGAAGTGGACCTCAGACACAGCAAAAGAACCAGACAGTTGCCGGGGATGGGGACTCTTGTATCTTTTTTCTAAGTACCATCAGATGAGTCCAAAATTCACAGGAAAGGGAGAAAAGAAATTAAAAAAAAATTACAGCCAAACAGTTGGTAATTGGTGTGTGGTATTCACAAGTATGAGGGGAAGTGAGAGGATGTTTCTTGGCATAACTGTCATTTTCCTAAAGAAACTACAAATGTGTTTACAAATGAAGTACACACTCGCCTATGGCAGCCCAGTCCCAAGGAAGTGCATCTCCATTGCTTGCTCACAAATGGAAAGGCCCCGCCAGGAGCTTTGCCTGCTGTGCCAGGCGAAAGAATCCTTACCAACAGGCAAAACTGCAGTCACCTGTTTCTTTTCTTTCTTTTTTAAAAATAAATTTATTTATTTATTTTTGGTTGCGTTGGGTCTTCGTTGCTGTGCGCGGGCTTTCTCTAGTTGTGGCTACTCTTCGATGCAGTGCGCGAGCTTCTCATTGCAGTGGCTCCTATTGTTGCAGAGCGTGGGCTCTAGGCGCGCAGGCTTCAGTAGTTGCGGAGCACAGGCTCAGTAGTTGTGGCGCTCGGGCTTCGTTGCTCCACGGCATGTGGGATCTTCCCGGCCCAGGGCTCGAACCTGTGTCTCCTGCATTGGCAAGTGGATTCTTCACCACTGTGCCACCAGGGAAGCCCCAGTCACCTGTTTCTGCAGAAAAGTCTCGGCTTTATTTTTACCCTCAGTACAGTGATCTCCCAATTTAGCCTTTTGGGGAAGGCTTGTCAGGATGCTATGACAGCCCTATTTTTCATTCCCCAGAGGAGCTTCTCCTTTGCCAAAGCCATATTCTAGCCTAGAGAGTAGTGCGACTTCCTCTCCAGCCTCACTTTTCGGAGTACTCTAGAGAGTATGGGTGTTATTCTTCAAGCTATTTATAGCATAGGGAGTTAAATGAAAGCTGGGTACTGTGTGGTACGGAGATTATTTTTTGTACCTTCAGCACTTTCTAAAACTGCCGGCTTCTATGAGCAGGCTGTGGAATCACTAGGTTTCTTTCTTTACAGGACTGTAGTGCAGTTAAAAAGAGAGAGAGAAAGAAAGAAAAATTTATATTCCCTCACATTTCCCGCTCTGTGAGTCTGCTGACCGTTTCCGTAGAGTTGGACATTTTCTGAACAAGCGTGGATTGAGTTTAGTACCTTTATTGGCTCACCGATTAGAAACATGCTGCACGCTTGGGAAAAAATGTTAACAATGTAGCAAACAACAAATCAGAACATGAAAACCCCCCTTTAATCCCGGTCTAACACAATTCTCTTCAGTGAAGAGTCTGGAGGAGACCCTGACATTTTTTTTGCATATTCTGATTACATGGATAAGTGCACACCCATCTAGGCTTATGTTTGAACCCAAGATAATATTATATATTCTTTTCTGAAGCTTTGCTTTTCTCCATTTGCCAGTATATTTTCATCGTCATTGCATGCCAGTACATGGAGAATTACCTAATAGCTTTTTAATTATCTGACGTTCTGTTAGGACTGTGCTATACTTTAGTAAACCAATTGCCTTTTGATGTATATTGATGTTATTTCCAATTTTTCACTATTAGAAGCTGCTGCAATATGTGTAAGAATGCATACTCATGCAAATACTTCTGTAATACATTTGGAGTGAAATTTCAATATACACGGTAAAAAAACTGAAGATTTTGAGCAAATTGACACTGTCATGACAGGCTTTGCAAAGGTAGAGTTATTTTAGGAAACCAAGTGGAGACTAAAGCCAATGGCTCCATTGGTGGTAGGGCCCAGTAACTCTCCATTCAGGGTGCCATGATGCAGGAGTCTGCCTCATCTCCTGAGTCTTCAGGACATTCTAAGCTGTCCTTTGTGTACCTTAGTGAAGCTCCCACCATGGTGTCCCTTTGGGTCACTGTCATCACATCTCCATCTCACCATCCCGTGCTTTCTCTTAGCTGGCAGTGTTTAGGATTAATTTGGTGAATGGATTCCTAATATGCTTCCAGATGGAGCTAGGGTAGCAGTTTAACCCAGTTGTAATAACCATGTGGTGGAAAGATAAACCCATTTGTAATACTTTAAGACAAAAAGAGAGGAATTTATCTGAAGGATCCACATGGATCTCATGGACCCATGGCCTTAAAACACATGGGACTTCAAAAGAGATTAGAACCATGGAGAGCCATGCAGAACTGAGGCCATTCCATCTCCCTAGGACCGGGTGGTTTCTCAGCTCTTCTCTGAGCTCATCTCCTTCATTCTTTTCATGATCCATGGTCTTGGCCCACCAACCAGAAACAAGTTACCCCAGGCCATCTTTACATCACTGACTGATTTAACCACTTCAAAAGATAACAGGAGTCCTGATTCCAAATTCCCAGGACAGACTCCCTCACTGGTTGGCTCAGTCATGTGTTCACCCCTATATCATCAGGGAACCAAGGTGAAGGAGCAACATGCCTGGAGGATTCTTCTTACCATTCACTTCCTCCTCCTTAGGTGTTACCATTCCTCAGAGAGCACTTTCCCAAACTGTGCCCCTTGCCCGTGACTTTCCCTCTCATGATTATTGTTATTTCATGGCAGTTGGCCTTGAGTTACTTGTTTTGCTCCCATTAAAATATTAGGTTCATGGCATAAGGAAAATATTCATTTTATTCATTGCCATAATCCTAGGGCCTAAAATAGTGCTTGGTTTTCAGTAGGCACTCAGTATATGCATGTTGAATGAAGGCACAGGTGGACAGACCTAAAAGATGCTCCTGTATCTTGCAGAGGCTGTCCCATGGGTATGTTTAATGACTAGTGAAACTGTACGTTTCAGCTTCTCTGGGAAGTGCTTTTCTCCTTTATGTGTATTTGACTCTTTCTCTTATTTGGAGAACCATATCTTTCACTACTTCCTGTTTTCAGTAGGGCTTGCCAGCTTTAAATTGCTTACAGTTTTGTTCATTTAATTTTCACGGCAGACTTACCTGATAAGGAAGTCAGGTATCATTTTGTTCGGTGGCAGCATTAACCGGGATGCTGGAGGATATCGTCCTTTGTTCAAAGCCAGAAACTTAGTAGGTGATAGATCTCACTCTAGAACCCGGGCCTTCTGGTTCCTATGCTAGGGTTAAATCTCAGTAATCTCTAGCTCCTAGGATTCATTGTTTGGAGTTAGGAAGGAACTTTTAGTTCAGACCCCAAGGTGCTATTTCTTAATAAAGTAAAGCAGCAAAGGATCATGTAAAAAAAAAAAAAAAAAAACAATGGTATTACAGCATATACCTTAAAATTCCTGTGGAATCATTTTTATATATATGAAATTTCTAATAATCAGAGCCGTATTTTCATAAATGTCTACTTTAATACTATGTCAGTATAATTGCAACATTTCAGTAGTGAAGTGTTAACTTCGTGTTTGTATTGATGACCTATTTTATGTTTCCCTTGGTTATGGCTCTCTGAAGATACAATACCAGAGAACAAATACTATGACACTGGCATCCTTCTTCATTTAGCTTTTGCCACTACTCATTCACTTGTGTTAACAGAGAGATACTGCGTGTTGTGTAAAAGGAGCTTCATGGATACAACTTGGGTTCATTAAATGTGTAAAAACCAATAGTAAACACGAAATTGAATGCCAAATGTGTCTATTAGAAATTGTTTCTATGACTGTAATACAGAGATTATCATTTTAAATGTACTACTTTTTTTGAGAAGGTGTAAAAGTAGTTAAAATGCACAATCTTGATATGGGTCTCATGAGCAGTAAATGTATATGTACTACTTTCTATATAGGAGATAGTCCTTGCCTTTGGAAGTTTTAAATGTAGAAGGAAAGTTACATTCAAAAACTAACTGCATACATAATACTGTATGTTAAATGTATATGAACATTCCTTCGTATCTGGCCCAGTGTCTAGTGGTTTCATAACATGTAGAAAAGACTATGTAGGTGTTTGTTAATTGACTAAGTAAGTGAATGACTGAGTAATTGAACAAACTTCCAAGCAGAGTGATTACAGCAAAATTTTAAGAGACAATGCAGTGGCCAGAAGATGAGTATTCCAGGCATAGGGAATTCACATGAGTAACGATTTCCTCTTCCAAGGAAACAAAAGATAATGTACTGTGGCATAAAACCCGAGGACAAACATGAGTGTGAGGAGCTGGCTGTTAAGAATCGTGTACCCTAAACTATAGGACAGGTCCTGTGTAGAAGACTTTTCTTAAGTGGTAGACAGTAGGTTGTTTTTAATTGGAATTCTGTAAAGTAAATTTCCCTCATCTGTTACTCTTGTTCACCACTGATTCCTTTTCTTTGCCCTACTCAATTTCAATCATCATCCCGAAATATCTACTCTACTTCTAAAAACAACTGTCAAAGGACATGTGACCCAACCCAAATATGAGGCCATGGTTGGTGGCCTCAGGGTCAGTGAGTAACACAAAAGTCAGTATAACCACATTTGCCCTGCCCAGAGTGAAATGGCATTTCTGTGAAAGTGGTTTGGATGCGCTCAGATTCCTTACTGTTATTTTTAAAAACAGTTTAGAATTTATTCATTTCGCTAATACATTTTAAATTTATTCCTTCGTAAGAATGACTCATCATGAATCACACATTATGGGAGCATCTTAGTCATTGTATACAAATGAAATGGTAACATGAAAGAAAATGAAATGTCACCTTGTTTGTTCCATGATGTTAAGTGTGGCTTACAATTCAGGTTTTATTTGAGGATATAGCATATGGCTAATGCAATTACAATTTTATATTTTTGAAAATCAAATATGAAAATGTTTATTTCTGTAATGTATGGAGCTCAATAATATTTATTCTATTTGATCAGTAATTTATTTTCATAATATAGAAAGTCGTAAGTACGCTTTGTAAATTTCAAAAGCAAACTTTTTTGGCCAATGACTTGGAGTATTATCATGAATATAACACAACATTATATATTAAGAGTGACTGATTAATCTGGTGGTTTATGTGGTAGAAATTTTACTCAGTACCATCGCTTCCTCCATTTTCTGTGCATAAGATAGATACCCATGTGGCAGTTTGAGATTCTCAATTGAAGATGATCTTCATTGTTTTCTTTAAAAGTCCTTTTATATCATAATCTTAAAATAATTAGTATGTTCAAGAGATACATGGAAAACCTGAAACTAGATTTGCATTACATTAAATTGCTGAATTGTTTAACACGTCACTTTTTACTTTTTTTCCCCAAGTCTTACATCAACAGTTAAGAAGCTGACGGTCTATAACAATGCCATTTTGGAAAGTAAGATAACTGTTTTCATTCTACAAAATGACAGTCCCCTCATGAGAACAAAGCTCTCGTTTAGTTGAATGTGGAATTTAAAATCTTTCCCCCACATTTTCATTTCTTACAAGTCCTTCTACTGATATGTGATCTTTGTGTGTGCCATTTTTTTTTTCTTGTATGATTTTTCTTGAAGCTGAACGTCAACATTAGCATCTCCTGCCTCTTCCTGAAGCAGGCATTTAGGTTAATGCTTCTGCTGGCTTTGTTTCGGCCAACTGAAGAACTTTGATTGTAATTATTGGGATTACTTTAATTTGGAAGAGTGCCGGTCCCTTTTTGTGGGCATGATTTATTCTTTCATAAATCAAATGAAAAGTTTTTATGGCCAGCAGACCTGTCTTCTTGGTTCTTTAATTCTCAGATGCACTCTTGTTTCAAGGAGAAGGAACTGGAAGAAATGGGGCATGACTTATCATTAGAGATGATGCATTCTGTGTGGAGATCACCAGTTGACCTGCAGTTAACTGGTTGGAAGCTTCTTGCTTACCTTTCCTTCCAATGGCAGAAGTGGCCATTTTTTGTTGTTTATAAAATTCATCTTTTTTTAAAATTTAATTTTTATTTTATATTGGAGTATAGTTGATTTATAATGTTATGTTAGTTTCAGGTGTACAGCAAAGTGACTCATTTATACATATATCCGTTCTTTTTCAGATTCTTTGCCCATATAGGTTATTACAGAATATTGAGTAGAGTTCTCTGTGCTATACAGTAGGTCCTTGTTGATTATCTATTTTATACGTAGTAGTGTGTGTATGTTAATTGCATGAGAAGATCCCAGAAAGGGAAATTTTGTGCCTAAACTTGTTTTGAGTATGTTTCAGCGTATTCAGAAAAGAATGTCCCTTTCCTTGATCATGAAATGTTTTAGAAACTTACCTATTACTAAGTTTTTAAATGAGGGAAATATTTTTATGTTTAGCTCGTAATTTGATTTGAAAGAATTTTTGAAGGGGGGAGCAGATGAGATGCAGGCGGTATTTGTCTCTTTTTGCTATTACATCATTGTAACAGTACACGGCTTTCTTAATTTTTCATGCATGCTTTTGAAATTTGTGCATTATTCTGCAAAACAAGCATTCTGGAGTTTAACAGAAGGGATGCAGATCATTCCGTCTTTAAAATAAGGTTGTTAAATTTTTTCATCAGCAAACTATGAAATGATCTGTGATTAGGAATTTGATAGAAGATAATTATATCTATTTTACTATGTTTAATAAGAGAGAGGAATAGTATGTGGATTCCTATAAAACGACACGATCAACTTAATAAAAGTAGTTTTTGGTCATTCCTAACAAGATCACAAACCCTTGGTAAAAATATTTGTAACCATATAGAATTATTCTGTGCTTTGTTGTGATTTCCAGTGGCTATCCCAAGATGAAAATAATTTGATTGTTATTGCAAGCTTGAATTTAAACAAGGAATTGTTATTTCCAAAATAAATACTGTGATTGCTTTGGCCGGAGGTTTCAAACAGTTGCTTTGCCAATATCTAGAGCATTGTTTCTCAACCATTGTTTCATTATCCCCCCACCAAGAAGCCTCTTTAGACATGTTTTCCTAATCGCCCCTCCCCCAGTGAAATTTTAATAAGATATACTATATATCTTTTAATATACTGTATGTACAATATATCTGTGGTTTATATATAAAAATCGTGTAATGTTTAAAATTGTTTCACCCCTCCCTCAACCAGTGTTTTCCCTGTTGGGGGCGCATTACTGCCTCATTGAGAATGCAAGGTCCAGAGCAGACTCCATTCGTCCCTACCTGAGGTGAGATCAATATCAAGCCAAGAAATTAAGGCCCCTTCTCTTTATTGCTAAGTAAAGTGAAGGATACATAATTTCCTTACGTATAACATTAGGCTGCCTTGTCATGTCATTCCACTACATAGAGCTAATCCGTATTTGCAAATTGTGATTCAAAGGGAAAAGAATGGTGAGTCTCTTCAGATGAAGGGGCTTCCAGAGCCTTCTGAAGTAAAGAGAGTCTGTGCCCAGAGAGGACTGATTTGGCTGGACATCACTGAATCAGAAATTTCAGATGACCTTATTTTCTTCTACTGCTAATCAACTAGAGAAATGGAAAGTAAGGAATTTCCCAGGCAGGACTTGGCTCACATAGTGTATTAATTTAATATCTGGGCTCAATCTAAAAGCCTACTGGCACTGAGGGATGATGAAACTGCAAACATCAGAGGCCAAAGTTTTGTTGTTTTAAAAATGAAAAATGCTGTGATTTCAGGTCACCAGCCTATAGTGACCATTCCTGTGGTAATACTCAATGGTTTGATGAAAAGAAAAATGTGTCTGAAGGTAGCAGCAGCTCTGCAGACCCAGCTCCAGTGAGCACAGCTAGCCTCTGCAGTTGTGTGGATATTCACCTAGCTGTGATGAAATTGGGTTTGGTTGTGAGAATCTATGAAGGCCTAACAGTGGAGGCTGTTTGACACTGGTTGATCCTGCTGAGGTTCTTTTCTTGAGCCTGTTTCTGGCTGAAAGGCTAGGGAAATATTTTTGCATCCTACAGCCTTGGGACTTTTGTTACAAGCCGGTAGTTCACCAATTGCAGTAATAAGATACATGCATTTTCCCCATACTTGAAGACAGGAATTTGTCATTTTAACTGTTATAGCTGGCTTAGGGCTATGATTCCGGACTATAGTTTTCTCACATATACTAAGAGCTCTAATTTAGAAGTTTTTAATAATCACTCTCCCGTGGAACTTCCAGCTTCTGAGAAGTGGAAACTTTGTTTATCCCCTAGAGGAAATTTAGGTTGTTGCAAATTTAATGCCCTTACCTACTGTCATGAGATGTATTATTTTTCTCGAGTGTGTCTATGTTTTATGCACAGGACTCTTTAACCAATTTTAAGTAGTAAAAAAAAAAAAATCTTGAAGGCTTCTCTGACTTGTTATTGCAGTTTAGAATCTCCATTTATCTCTCATTGTATGGTTGACTCGCGACCTCTGCAAATTTAACAGTATAGTCCCAGCGTTTCCCAAGTGATCCAGAGTGATCTGCAGTTTTCCTGAGACATGGATGTATTTGGAGTTCTGGAAGGCTGGTGCACGGAAACAGGTGACTTGGTGATCTAGTCCATTCGTTCACCCAGGGCCTTACCACCCATGGCACTGAAATTGTCCTGTATTCTTTGTTGCTTCCACGTGTGGAGAAAATTATATGCAGGAGGGGTCCATGAACCTGGGGAGCCACAGATGTCTCTGGCTCTTCTGGTTGTACATATCAGCATGCTATTGTAATTGTCTTTACTATTCTGAAACCTCAGAGCAGCGATTCTTACCACCAACTGGAGATTCTCACGTGGCCCTCCTGAGAATCACTTCCATAGTGATAGAGTGTGTTACGAAACCTCAGGTGTGATGGGCAGAAAAAAAAGTTGGAAAAAGACACCCACTGGAATGAGGCTTGAAATATAACAATAGAAACAAAACCCCTTAATTTCTTATTAATTGTTTTCATATATCCAGTGTTACCAATTTACAAGAAATCTTGTTGATGTTTGAATGAATGATGGGATGATTTTTAAGTCTTTCTTGCAATTAGATAAATACAAGTCGAATGGTGTAAAGGGGCTGGAGAGCAATCTACGTCCTCCTCCCCACCTTTCTCCCCTACCAATTAATCTTTTTACATTATAAATTTACCTTTGGGGAAATTCCCTGGAGGTCCGGTGGTTAGGACTCAGTGCTTTCGCTGCTGGGGCCCAGGTTTGATCCCTGGTTGGGAAATTAAAATCCTGCGTGCCGCAATGCGGGGTGAGGGGGGGGAGGAAAAAAATACTTACCTTTAGAATGTAAAAACAACCATTTCCTAAACATAATTCAGCCCAGCTCATGACAAAAATAATATGCCTTGCAAATAATGGGGTCAGAAATGAATTCAGTTTTACTCTGCACTGTATCCACCCCCCACCCCTGTCACCTCTCTCTCCCAGCTACTTTTTCCAATGTCACTGCTGCTTCCTCCAGAACCCACAGAAATATCTTCCTCTTAACTCTACCTCCTATGGTGCTACTAAGCCGTAATATCCCCTAGCTTTATCTTTCTTTTCTGAGAAGCACTTACTGATACGTGTGGGAGTGCTTAAGTGGATTAGACAAGGCAAGCGCCTGGGCTGGGCTGCAGACGAGCCCCCGCCCTGGAGGAGAAATAGGCTCTCAGTGGCCGCTGGGAGCCACTGAGCATCTCCTCTGCTGTGGTTCATAGCTTCCTCAACTGTAAAATGGTGGGCTTTTCCTGCATCACAGAGATCCAGTCCAGCTCTACAGTTGTGAGTCTTAGTAAATTTGATCAGTCTTAGTCACTCCTTCATTTACACAGCCAGGGACCCCTGTGTGACCCAGGCCTGGCGCTGTCTCCGTTTGGTCTCATAGCCCAGTCCAGATTGGGCAGCAATCTTATCAGGCAGGACGGGCAGGAGGTGTGCTGATGAGAGCAGTGCTTCGCAGCCTTTAGCGTTCAAGGATCAATTTCACACACAAGAAATGTTGGAGGAGCATCTTAAGAGATTAACTCGCATTCCTACATATTACACTTTTTTTTAAAAAAAGATTTACTTATTATTTATTCATTTAATTTATTTTTGGCTGTGTCGGGTCTTGGTTGTGGCACCCGGGATCTTCGCTGAGGCGTGCAGGATCTTTCGTTGTGGCGCGCGGACTTCTCTCTAGTTGTGGCATGCAGGTTTACTCTTCTCTAGTTGAGGTGTGCAGGCTCCAGGGCGCGTGGGCTCTGTAGTTGCATCACGCGGGCTCTAGTTGAGGCACGTGAGCTCAGTAGTTGTGACACGCGGGCTTAGTTGCCCTGCAGCATGTGGGATCTTAGTTCCCTGACCAGGGATTGAACCCGCGTCCCCTGCATTGGAAGGCGGATTCTTCACCACTGGACCACCAGGGAAGTCCCCATATTACACTTTTTACTGTATGAATTTTCTGCTGGTTGAGAAAGACTGTTTGTAATCCTAACCCAGCTTTCTTACATACTCCTGAGGGCACCTGTTAAACATTTAGACACACCTCTAATTAATTACGTTTATCAGGTGTACCCAGTTCAAATTGCGCAGTGTAACCTGCATAGCTCAAAGTTCTGACTCACATCTACACCCGTAAAATTTTGCATCTTTGATTAAAGCAAAAACTCTTAAATGTGGTGACCATATTTGGCAGCGTGTTCGAAAAGGGCATGTTGCATCCTGGTTGAGAACCCGTGGACTAGAGGAGTGGTTCTCAAAGTGCTTGGGCCAACAACAGTAGCAGCAGCAGGAATGTCCCTTAGAGCGTGTCCTACATGCAGGTTAGCAGCCCATCTCCCTGACTCTACTGAATGAGAAGAAACTGCAGTTAGGACGATGCAATTTGTGCTTTAACAAGCCCTCCAGGTCGTTCTGATGGATGCTGAAGTTTGAGATCCGTTGTACAAAGTTATTACCACACGTATACTCAACTGAGAAGCTTAACTAATGGTGAGAAGCAGGCATGGGACTGAGGCTGCCATATGCAAATTCATCTCAGTAAAACGTTTGGATTATCACAGTAGACTTTGGTTTTAGGAAGTGATTCTTAGACTCTGGCTGTGTGTCATAGGCTTTTAAGCAATACACATTCCTGTGTTTCATCCTGGATGTTATTGTTACTCAGTCTAGGATGGGGTCCAGGAACCTGTTTTTTGTTTTTTTGCGGTACGCGGGCCTCTCACTGTTGTGGCCTCTCCCGTTGCGGAGCACAGGCTCCGGACGCGCAGGCCCAGCGGCCATGGCTCACGGGCCCAGCCGCTCCGCGGCATGTGGGATCTTCCCGGACCGGGGCACGAACCCGTGTCCCCTGCATCGGCAGGCGAACTCTCAACCACTGCGCCACCAGGGAAGCCCAGGAACCTGTTTTAAATAAACTCTCCAGGTGGGTCCACAGCCAGTCTACGAATCGTTTGTGAATCAGTGATTCTAGACCTGTGCTTCTGTGGGGGCATTAGCAACACCTGGAGGGCTTCTAGAGACAGGTTCCTGGCTGACTTCCAGCGAGTCCTCTCCACTAGGTCTGGGATGGGACCAAGAACCTGCTCTTGTAACAGCCTCCGGGTGGTGCAGCTTCTTGCCCTCAGCGCTGGTCTCAAATGCTGAGGGGATGACTTCTGAGCTCCAAATAGATGTCACACTTTTTTTATGTGAGCTCACCTCTTCTGGCCCACAGCCAGTGATTTTTTCTTAGTAAATTGTGTCTTTCTAGAGATGTTTATGTTTACACGGCTATACATACATAAACGTTAACATACTAAACCTTTTTATTTAAAATGCTAGCACTCACTGGTCTGTACCTTGTTTTTTTCACCCAACTAATATATTGTGTGAATCTTTGCATTTTAGTACGTGGAGGGCTCCCTGGCTGGTTCTTTGTGTGCAGCTGTGTCGTACTCATCATCTGATTGCCTCATAATCTATTTAAACAGCCTCCTCCTGATGGGCATAATTGAATTTCCAGCCATGGAGTCCACAAATAAACCAAAGAGCAAACACCCAAAGTCCAAAAACCATGTTGGAGCAAATTGCCTTATATTCTCCATTAGCTCTTGAAGAGATTGCTTTGTGGCATTGTTCAATAATTATATTCTCATTGATTCTAAGTAAACAAGAACAACATTTAGTTTTGATCCGTGCAAAACATAATTTTTTAAGATTCCCTGACCTGACTTGAAAAAATGTAAAATTTCTGACCTGTCTTGAATAATCCTTTGGTGAGGATTGAAATATTAAATGAAGAGTTCTAGTGGGTGAGGAAAGGTGGAAAGGAACAGTTAATATGTACACCTTGGGGGCCGGGCTTTCAACTAACATGGTCTCAAACTCAATCATGAAGAGGCAACGCTTTGGTGAATGTCGTCATGTTTTTTTCTCAGAAGTAGCATCTGGCTCGGAGAAATTAAGGTTTACAGCTAGTGAATAGTGGGCTAAGGTTTTAACTCAGTTTTTACTGATTCCAGCATCCTATGCTTTCCCTCATGACTATCTTCAGTTTAGGGATGTGTGTAACGCCTCGGGGTTCAGATGACAGATCCAGCACTCCCAATCCGCGTGGACCGCGCATCTTTCTTAGAAGGGCTCATTCTAGGCCAAGGTCAGTGAGCCACCGACGGCACAAAATTCGAGGAGGAGCTCACTCTTGGAGTCATGCACTTGTGCCCTGTGTGCTTCCTTCTCTTACCCTAGTCAGACCCTGTGCCTTAGTTTTCTTATCTATAAAATGAGGATAAAAACTGCGCCTTTTTCATAGGGTTGGTTTTGGGGGGTTTTTTTGGGTGAGAATTAAAGAAATTGAGGATTAACATAGTTTACATACATAAAGTATTTATAATAGTACCTGGTTCCCAGTAAGTCCTAGTTCAAGTTAATTATAATTACAGGTCAGTTTCTTGATTATTCACTTATATAGAACAGTCATAATCCTGCTTAAAGAAGTGGAACTGTGGAAGCTAAAAATATTTTTCAAAAGAACAAAAGAATATTTCTGTGGCTTTTTATGAGCTTTCTTTTATGATCGGACTTGAATAAGAAGATTCTTACATCTCCTTTTAGGTCATCATCTTCCAAAGATGCCCCCAACAGAAGCCACTCTCTGGCCACTGAGGTTGGCTTCTGTCTCAGGGATGGGAGTCTAGATGGCAGGGCTCTGGCAAAGGTGGTTCTGCCCCAAGGGGTCAGGCCAGGGGCAGGCTTCCTTGTGACTCAACTTTTATTTTCTTCCCCTTCAGAGCCGGAGGTGGCCTGCGGGGAATCCCATCTCCTATTTAATGCCAGCTTTGATTCAGTTCCTTTTGAGAATTCCCTCCGCCCCACACTTCCTCCTCCTCATATCCCAAAATATTAAAGCCTGAGAAAGAAAGTGAATTCTGGGGCTTTTAAGTAACGACTTCAAAAATGTCTGTCATGTATCCCTATGCACTTGTAAGTTGTTTAAAATGTAACAGAGCTGCTGTCTGTGTGTAGATGGTGATGGTGTCTAAGAGCTATATTGTCACATCTGATATAGGCCAGTGCTTCATGGGAACCAGGGCGAGCTGATTCATGATGAAAAGCTGTGCAACGAATGGTTTTAAGGCACGTGTGTTTCTTTCCTTTAAGAATGAATGTGCCTTCAGATCACATGAGCATGTGTTTGAACTTTTCCATTTTTCTTTGGATAGGAGGGACGTGAGCTCAGCACTGTATATATATATAGGTACATACCCTGGAGTGTGTGCACAGGAGCCCACATATCACCCATCTTAATTTTTTTTTTTTTTTTTTTTGCGGTACGCGGGCCTCTCACTGTTGTGGCCTCTCCCGTTGCGGAGCACAGGCTCTGGACGCGCAGGCGCAGCAGCCATGGCTCACGGGCCCAGCCGCTCCGCGGCATGTGGGATCTTCCCGGACCGGGGCACGAACCCACGTCCCCCGCATCGGCAGGCGGACTCTCAACCACTGCGCCACCAGGGAAGCCACCATCTTAATTTTCAAAAATAAAGGATATTGATGAGGGCTCCATCAGTTTGTGGGGATGGTGCGTGGAAGATCTGTTTGTGACTGAGAATCTCTTCCACCCTGTGCATCTGGGAAGACAGTCCTTTGGGTCCTGACTGCACTCTTATCATGTCTATGACTAGGCATTTGAGAACATTCTGTGATCTGGTGTTCAGAGCCTTCCGAAAGCCTTTGCCGGAGAAGAGCGTACCCAGGCCTGATGACTGCATGCTGGGCCGGCCTCTCTGAGATTGTTGTTTTCCGTGCTTCACAGACATGTTTTCTTTCACCCTTGTTGTCTACCCCCAGGTTAGCTTGAGAGAGCAGCTGCTTCTGCATTCGCCTGTGAATGGGTCTTTGCCTGCCGTGGGTAGCATGGTGCTCTTGTGAGCATCTTTGGTGGGTAGGTAGATCACGGCATCTGTGGTATTGATGGACCTGTCTTATCTTTCACAGATGGCTCAGATGTGAAACTCGTGAAAATGTCCATATTGGGTTAGCATCTTGGCATGATTATAAATGTTAATGGCAGCCGTCCCTGTTCTCCAGGCCTGGGTGTCCGCACGATTTTAATCATTCAGTCCATTAGTAAAAAACCAGCCCATGCGCTCAATATATAGCAGTGATTCTCAAAGGGGATGCTTTTGTCTCCCTGGGGAACAATTGACAGTGTCTGGAGACATTTTGTTTATTACCAGCAGGGAGGGGGATGTATTACTGACATCTAGTGGGTAGAGGCCAGGGATGCTGCTAAACATATTAATGCATAGGACATCCCCCCCCGAACAAAGAATCGTGTGGCCTCAGATGTCAACAGTGCTGAGTTTGAGCAGCCCCAATATACAAGTTGAACCGTAGGAAATCGCGCACAATTTCTAATTATATGTATGAGGGTGAACCATATAAAATGTTGATGTTCCATCAGTTTTTATTTACAAATGTGGTAGTTTCATACATTTCAACATAATGTGTGTAATTATAGATTGTATGAATGAGCTATTCTACTGATGAATTATTTACATTATAAAATTCACAGATAGGCTCTTGCAGAGTCTATGAAAATAAATGTATCGTTTCAATATTTTCTCCTTGTGTCCCTGTGGATCATTTGGCACATACCCGCCCTGGAAAGTGCTGCTGTAGACTGTAGTTTAATCTGAAGTTTTGTCTGATGGCCATTGGTTTACCAGTGCTGTGCTGTGCTCTTTGGTAGAGTTAAGGGTTCTTGGGGTAACTGGCTGCCGCTTATAGGGTAGACCTGTAGGAATCTGGCTCTGATCTTTTTTTGCCACCTCAATCAGGGCAGCTCTCCCCTGCAAAGCTTAGATATTAAGCATCCGTTCAGATTGCATTTATAGACAGGGTGTAGCAGGCAAAAATTGCACTTTGACAACCACTGCACTGGGCAGTGACCTCCTGCAGTGAGGGACTATCTCCTTTCTCTGTGTCCTTAGTATGTAGCACGCAGGGGCAGGTCAATAAATGCTCTCTGGAATAATTCCAGAGGACGTTCTGCTTGAATTGAGGAGGACTTTTAATTCGAGAGAGGAGAGTCTTTTCTCTTAATAACATCTCCTTAAAAAAGTCTGACTTTCCCAAGGTTCTTATTCTTAGGGAGGTTTATATACTATTTTTACTTCGGTGGTTTATGAAGTGCTTTTATTAAGAACTGATTTGGGTGTGGGTGTTTCTGAACTTAGCTGCCTCTTTTGTATTCTTAACTTGTCTGCAATGAATATGGATTACTGAAAACAAAAGGCCTCTCCCTGCATATGGTGTGCAATGATTTTGTGAAGCACGTTGAAGAAATTCAGTGTTTATCGTCTTAGCACTCCAGCACTGGATAAATGTTAGACTTACCTAGAGAGCTTTTAAAAATGCAGATTCCTGATCTGGGGAAGGTTCCTAACATCAGTATTTTTTAAATGATCCTCAGGTGATTCTAGCTTTCAGTCAGAGCTGAGAGCCCCTGTTTTAGAAGTTAAATACATTTGTTTTCTGTGACTTTTTAAAAATATAATTCACTCTCTAGCACTTTATGTAAAAGGTCTTTAATATCTATATTTAAGTGGAAAAAACCACAAGATATGGATATATTATATGTATACACATACATGAGATGGGCACTTATGCATATACCTATATTCAGGCAAGAATTTATGGAGAGATTTGCCAAAATATTTAGTACTTATCCCTCAGGTGGGTTTTGGAGCTTGGTGTGGAAAGGAGACTCACTAATTTTCTGGTTTGCATTTTCTCCCGAGAACGTATTTTTTAAAAAACAAGAGCAAAACCTGGGCTTTCCTGGTGGCGCAGTAGCTAAGAATCTGCCTGTCAATGCAGGGGACACGGGTTTTATTTCCTGGTCCGGGAAGATCCCACATGCCGCGGAGTCACTAAGCTCATGTGCCACAACTACTGAGCCTACGCTCTAGACCCCGCGAGCCACAACTACTGAAGCCCGTGTGCCTAGAGCCTGTGCTCTGCAACAAGACCAAGCCACCGCAATGAGAAGCCTGAGGCCCGCAACAGAGTAGCCCCCGCTCACAGGAACTAGAGAAAGCCCGCGCGCAGCGATGAAGACCCAACACAGCCAAAAAGAAAAAAAAAAAGAGCAAAACCAACAGATAACACCCTACCAGTCTATATTCTTTATTTCTTCATATTAGTCTTTTTCTAAATACTCCACTGTAGGACTCTCATTCCTTTCCCACTGCAGGTCTCTCATTCCTTTCCCACTGCATTGACATAATTTCTTTGGAAATCTGTTGAAGAAAATATTAATCTTTCATTGGGGAAAGCTGGTTAGCTGTCTCCTAACAGCCTCCTTAGAAAGATTCTGATGTATTCGTAAACAATGCCTTTTTTGTTTCAAATTCTTTATGGGTAAGCATATTATATGAAAGAGCTGTTTTATCACAATGGCCTAGAATAATCACTGCTGACATTTTTATGAGTCACTGCAAAATTCAGAGAATGTGTGATGGAATGCACACTAAAAGGGACTCAAATGTACAGAATGAGGGTATCAGGAATCTGTTACATATTATAGTTGCCTCGACTGAGATGGATTCTGTCTTTAAAGTTGCTGCTGATTTTACTGTTCCAATAACATTGATGAAATCATTCTGGGGAAATGTACCTTATAGTCCTCTGAGAACAATCGATTAAATGCACCTATTGCATAGTGAGGAGACTGAGTTTCCAAAGCCCTTCTCATTTCCCTGTTACTCTGCGTAGAAAGATGAGTATATTTGATTTCACTGCCAGGAGTCAGTTAACGAAGGAAGGTTTACAAGTGAAAAAATACCATTAGGATTTTGGGAATTCTTTCATGGATGACTTGTTGTTTCATATTGTCGTGAGGAGTCAGTTTCTGACGAATGCCATATAACCTGGGCTAGCTCAGATAGGTTATCCATGCTTTTTAAGATTCAAATATCCTTTCTTTACAATCTCTGAAGTGGCTTGATCAGTAGGGCCTGGTGTTCCTTGATCCAGCACCAGGCAGTCTGGCCCAGCTCCCTTTTATACAAATAATGTTATGGAGGTCACGTCTGTGTACAATAATGGAACTGACAGTCATGGGCCTTCTGGAGGGCCTTCGTCATTTACAAGATGCCTTATCCCCTTTGCTCCCTGCGGAAACACAGATGATGGAGGCATCCTGTTCTCTCATGTGGCACACGGGGCTCAAGGAAGTTAAATTGAGTGTCCAGAGTCACAGAGTTGACACAAATAGAACCAAAACAGGTAGTAAATGGGGAAACATCCCTTTTTCTTGACTCTGATAGTTGACAAAATCTAATACGTTTCCCCTCAAAAAGGTTTGCAGCTGCCAGGGGCAGAACCCATGTCTCGAATGTTGGCAAACAGTGCAGTTCTGTGCACACAGTGGGCTTTCAGAAAGCATTCAGCATCTCTTTCCAAAGACGCCTAATACTGAGTTCTTTTAACATCATGTTCTCTTTCTTTAAAAAGGCACCGGTCTCTTCAAGCCTTCTTGCTTCTTTTATTGAAGGAATGTGTCGTGATCTTCCCTAGTGTCCTTGCAGTTCTATCAATAAACAGTATTTGCATGGATTTTCTGACTTGCTGAAGGACAACTGTGGCTATTAATCCTGGGAATGTGATTTGAAATTTTTACATGGTTTCTGGGAGTGAAAACGATAAAATCGTGTCTCTTTGCAAGACGGATGTTTTTATTTATAATACATCCTCTGAGATTTTGGCTCAAAATGGGAAGCTTCTGCTTACTTTTTAGACTTAACCAGTTCCTCCTGCAGTTTCCCTTAAAGAATTGTTCTTTGGGGTGAGGTTTCTAAAAAGAAATCAATGTCAAATGAAATGATTAGAGGGGAAATAAAGTGTCTAAATTTATGTTTTGGTGTTGAATATCACAGTGATTTCAATAAATAGAAACTGACAAAGGACAATATGTGCTCTATTATTGATTCAGCTTGTAGTGTCCAATCACATTGCAAAGCACCTCACTTTATTGTCTTTATTGTTTCAGTTCATCACGTGAGCTGTAGGATCATGGACTGTTTATATTTTGGGGTGATTCTCCCTTCAGCCTTGAGGGTGTGTCCTCTCAAGAGTTTGAGGTGAATAGAATTTCAGTTGACCCCAGGCTCAGTTTTGTTTGTTTGTTTGCCTTGGTTAAACATAGGGCTTTACTCAGCCAGGAGCTTTTATGGTTTGTTCTCTTCTGTGGACCACTCTCTTCTTTGCCAGGCACCAAGGTGTTGCCCCTTCTAGTTTTTCTCCAACTTGCCTGATCATTGAAATTACCTGGAATACTTAAGATTCCCAAGACCTTTCCTCGGAGACAGGATGTGAGTTAGCCTAGGAGATTCTTGTCATAGAAGTTTGTAGCCCCTTGGTTATACCACCATGCCTAGGGCAGGCAGTTGGTAGAGCTAGAGATAACCAGGATGGTAGAGGTGGGAGAAAGAGAGGGGAGGCCAGAAGGAACTGGGTATTTTACTGCCTCGTGGACACAGGAGTTCCACAGCAACCCTGTAGCTTAATACAAGAAAAGGCCAGGCCAAAGTTGTGTATTCCTCTTGAACAGCCCAGTGTATGTTTATACATGTGGTTGCACATATACGTGTTTGTTGTTATTAAACACCTGCCATTTGTTAAGCCCTGGTAGGCCCTATGCACGGTCTCATTTAATGCTACAACAATTTTTTAGTGGCGGTGATGAAAAGAGTACATGATCACGTATTTTACCATTAGAAAAATATATGTCTCTGAGAAATTACTTTTTTTTTTTTTTTGCGGTGCACGGGCCTCTCACTGCTGTGGCCTCTCCCGTTGCGGAGCACAGGCTCCGGATGCGCAGGCTCAGCGGCCATGGCTCACGGGCCCAGCCGCTCCGCGGCATGTGGGATCTTCCTGGACCGGGGGACGAACCCACGTCCCCTGCATCGGCAGGCGGACTCTCAACCACTGTGCCACCAGGGAAGCCCTGAGAAATTACTTTTGATAAATGTTTTCATTCACAAAGGTCTTTTGCACAAATTTACGTACGTGTACACCAGGCAAAGTTGTCAAAGACTTTGTAATGGACAAAATAAAGTTGACGAGGTGTCTTTTCAATGGAATGTTAGGTGAAGTCTACTGTATTCTTTCTTCCAAGTTTCTAATTCTGCAGAGGTGTGTATCTTTTGTTATCTTTAACATAGGTTGCAGAAAACTGATAGTAAGGCAAATAGATTTTGTCTTATGGAGACTCAGTTGACACTACCCATCTTCCTTGTGGAAGAGGCCAGTTTAGTATCTATTAATTCATTTCAGCATTCCAGATTGCTTATGTACGTATCTGCTCTTTGACCTGATTATAATCTCGTATCGGTTCTTTTATTATTTGAATGACTTCTGTAAAATCTTTGAAACACATTCATTTTATATTCATGTAAGAATCATCATTTCAACCTTGAAAAAGATTATCCTAAGGATGACTCATGTCACCCTTATGAAGTCTTATAAGGATATATAAAGTGGTCATTACTGTCTCCATTTAACAGATGAGAAAATTTCAGCCAGTGGATGGCATTAGGAATCCCAGTCATCTAGGGGAACTGGATGAATACTCAGGAGCTTTTGGTTATGCTGGACCAGAGGATGTGGAGCTCAGCAATTTAGAGTGGAGGCTCAGGTAGGCCAAAGCCAGACAGTGGGCAGAAATCCAAAACCTGGGTCTAGGGTGGAAAGTAAAGTATCAAAGATTTAAACAAACAGCAGTTGTGGGGACATAGGGCAGAGGAAGCTGAAAAGTTTGAATCTAGCAAGGGGGCAAGACAGTAAGGAGCCCATGATCCAAGCAGAAATCTGACCAAACAGCGTGCATTGCTTACAGAAAGTGCATCTTGACGTAGAGCCTTAGCAGTCTCTTTGTGTCAGAGCCATTCTGTGGCCCAGTGTCAGCAGGAAGCAACCCCAGCGTGGGCATTTAAACTAAGCATAAAATTGGAAACACCTGGCCCAGTGAGGGAGCTAGTGGGTTGAGGCAGGCAGGGACTCCTGAAACCCACATCAGGACAATGGCCTTCAGCTGGGCTCAGCTGCAAGGACTTGCATTGATTTTTTAGCCATGTGGTTTACTTCAGAAAACTGCACACTTTCCCCAATTCCCCATGGAGCTGACATTTTCTAGCACCCTGATTAATCAAACTGTGTTCAAAGTGAAAAAAACTTCTCTGGCCAAGCTATTTTTAGTCTCTTGATGGTAGCAATGTTACCTGGTCTTTTTTTTTTTTTTTTCCTGACTTTAAATTATTCCTGAAGTTATGTCTGCTGCCATTCTAATTTGGAAGCAAAGTAGGTATTTTGGTAGTGTTCATTATCTGCTGCAATCAGGAAATGGTGATGTTTTGGGAGTAATTTAGGAAATAGTGGTGATTTGGTAATTACTTTTTGGGGTAAGACAATTTTCATATTAAGGCAGCTCTTCTCACAGCTTTGATCAATTACATTACAAAGGAAAAAAGTGATTCCAGATTCGGCCCTGCATGGCTTGCAAGAAACCGTGAATAATGGTTTAAATGTGAGATGTTGCAAGTGACTTGGGTGCTTTATTCCACTTCATTATCCAATGATGCAACTACCATTTTACATTAATCTCTAATTTTAACTATGACATCTTGCAAAGCTAACTCATCAGGATTACAAACGAACTGTAATCAGACCTGTCATAAATTTGCTAATTATTTTTTGTGCTCAGGTTTTAACCTCTGCTCAGAACTTCAGGCTGTATCGAAACTCTAGGATGCTTAGTACAAGTATGCTTTTTTTCTGAGTCTTCTCTAATCAGAAACCTAAGTAGCTAATGGCTAATTAGGAGGGTACGTCTTTGCTTTGGACATGTTCGTTTTTTGCCTTGTATAATGTCTAATACATTCCTTTATATGCTGCAAGTCTCTGTACTAGGTAGCTTAAAAAGTTATTTGCAGTATGATACAATTCATTCTTAACATACTGTGACTTGACTCATAGAATCACTAGAACTCGAGATGTAGACACACTGAAGGTCTCCTATAAAGAAGAAAAATAACCCTTTTATAGCTGATACACAAAGAAAAGAAAACGATAAGAAGTCCCTGATTATTCACGGGCATAATTTGCCCCTGAATAGATGAAACTTGGCTGTATTCATCAAATGACTGCAACTACTTTTATTTTTGAAATAATGGATTTTGTAGAAAATAATGGCTGGTGTGCTGCTGAAACATAGTAGTCACATGTATCGATATCATGAGTTGAGCTACTTTGTGAATCAAAGTTTGAAAAAATATTTAAGACAAAATTGCAAAATGGAGAAAGGAGTAAGTCTTTTGGGTCAGGTATGAATTCAGAGAATTTGAAACATAAAACTCTACATGTAATTGGTCTGTTAATATCTAAAAGCTGTTTTTGATGTTTACTTTTGCCAAGGGGTCGTATCATATAAATTTTCAGAAGGACAAGTTTTCTGGACGGACAGCAGAGCTTGTGCCCTGAGGAACCATGTTAGCCTCTGTGCTGGGGCTGCTATTCTTTCATATCTCACCCAGGGCACTGGGTCTGGGCCAAGGGCACCTCTCAGCTCCTTAGATATTGCAGCCTTGCTTTTCTTTATTCTCCTTACGCCTTCAGCAAGGAGGGAGGCGAAGGTAAGATCTTCTGTGTTCTCCACCATCTGCAGGAAAGGCTTTTATGATGAAGGGGGAAGAAAACCTTCATTTCCCAGCCCAGAGGCAGCAGAGAACATGGTAGAAAGAAGGCTGGGAAATGAGCCACGGGTGAGATGGGGAAGCCATCCAGTGCTTTCCAGCAGCACTGGGGCTGGGCCCTTTTATCCTTTGGATCAGCCACGAATTATCAAAATGCCTACAGGCACTGGGGGCAGGTTTGCACATTGGCTTGGATAATTGAAAGCTGTTTCCAGCAACCAATTTGTATTCAAGCCATTGGTAGTCTTCAGGTGAAAGTCATCTTCCTGTCATTAAGGTTTATTCTAGGCAGCTGAAGAGAACTGGTTTCCCAGGCGATGAGACTAGGGGTTGGACGGAGGGGAAAGGGGTAACCAAGCACTGACTTGTCACTAGTAGTCTACCAGGCCAGGCCGCTGTGTGCAGTGTACCCCAAACAGGCCCAGTCAGAAGCCCCATTTGGGGTACACATGCTCAGGGCTCCCCCGGAGGAGATTCAGATTCAGGGATTCTGTGGTAGGGCTGGGAAGCTGGATTTTTAACAAGCGTCCCAGGTGATCCTGATGATGGGGTGTGAGAAACCCCGCCTATTCCTAGGTATTTAAAGAGCCCAGTTTGCAGTGGTCCCACCAGAGAGCGCGGGCTCAGACAGAGTCTAGAGCAGCAGCGGTACGGCTCTGTTCCTCGTCACAGCAAGCGTGTTATCTTCTGGGAAACTGGAGCTCGCTCTCTTTCAAACCCTTTTGATATCGGCTCACACGGGCCATTTTATTTGAAGACAGAAGAGGTAAGTGAACTTTACGTCAATTATCTGATGACTACACCAGAAGCTTCCGGCAACGTGAAATAAGTTCTCTCCTGATTTCTTTCTCGTCCCAGGCTGTAGATTTAGGTTTCGGCTCCGGCGACCTCTAGGATGGTGTGGTGCCGAGGTACTTTGGCTACTCAGGTTAATTAGGCAACGCTTATTAAGATTCAGTAGCTTCCATGGCTTTGCCAGGCAGACAGATGATGCTTCTTAGGCTCCACGAACTCTGAGACTTAGTATTATTCTTATCCTTCTGACGAGATGGGGATGAAGGCACAGAGAGGTGACCAACTTGCTGGAGGTTACGCACTAGCCAGTGTGAGGATTCTCTGGTTCCCAAGCTTGGCTCTCAAGTGCTACCCTCTGCTGTGTACTGGGGGGGGGGTCTCTAATGGTTGTTCCCTGTGTACCCCCAGGACTTAATTGTTCTTTTTTACACAATGCACTTCTCTCTCGTTTCTTGTGAAAAACTTTTTTTTTAAATATCGTTCTATGTTTTACAACTTACAGAGTACTTTCAAATGTCAAGTTTTATGTGATTCCCCACAGCAGTCCTGAGAGGCAAGTTGTATAAATGAGAAAAACGAGTCTTAAAAAGGTAATGACTTGCCCAGAGTTGCAGTTACTCTTTTATTTTACTTGTCTTTTTTTAAAAAATTGAATTAAGCTTTCTGAAGAGGTAATAAATGCAAATGGCGCAAAGTTCCACCGGTACAAAGAGTACCGGTAAGAGTAAGCCGCCTGAGTATCCTTAACAGCCATGGGGCTTCCCCAGAGGCAAAACAACGACTGGAAGCAGCTGTGCTGACGCTAAGCTTGTGGTTTCCCCACTGCTCTGTAGCTCTCTTCCAGGGTAGCTTGCAGTAACCTTCTATCTATAGTTTTCACTGCAAACTTTGATTAATCAAGTGCCTAATATTTTGAAAGAGTGTAGAAACTTAGTCCTGTAGATAAAATAAATGTGGTGCTTTAACAATCGTTTCTCACCATCTCCACCCACCCCTACCAGGCACCAACATGCCAGACACGTACATTTAGCTGTCCCTGAAGGTGGTCACAAAGGAGAATTTTCTTCTAAAAAAATGGGGGTGGGGCTTCCCTGGTGGCGCAGTGGTTGAGAGTCCGCCTGCTGATGCGGGGGATGCGGGTTCGTGCCCCGGTCCGGGAAGATCCCACATGCCGCGGAGCGGCTGGGCCCGTGAGCCATGGCCGCTGAGCCTGCGCGTCCGGAGCCTCTGCTCCGCAACTGGAGAGGCCGCAGCGGTGAGAGGTCCGCGTACTGCAAAAATAAATAAATAAATAAAAATTTTTAAAAGGGGCTGGTGGATAATGCAGTTCTTACACCGCTGTGACCTTTGCAGACCTTAGGAAAATGCAGGCAGTGGAAAGGGCTTTGGAATAGAGCTTCTCCAGGTATTCAGTCTACCAGCTGGGCGTGGTCTTGGGCAAATTACCTGATCCATTCTGATCTTCAGTCTTCTCATCGGTGACACCGGTAAGACTGTGAAGAGGAAATGAGGTTTACCAGAATAGGTCTTGGTTCTCAATACCTGTCCCTTTAGTCATATGAAATTGTGTTAGAAGTAGTTTTCTTTCCTATTTCAGCACAAAATGCTTGATATTTTTTCTTTTTCACAGCCACCCGTATAAACATTTGATTTAAGATAAAGCAGTGCTCTCTACATGTGCGTCCTTTTTTTTTTGTTTTTTTTTGGCGGTACGCGGGCCTCTCACTGCTGTGGCCTCTCCCGTTGCGGAGCACAGGCTCCGGACGCGCAGGCTCAGCGGCCATGGCTCACGGGCCCAGCCGTTCCGCGGCATGTGGGATCTTCCCGGACCGGGGCATGAACCCGTGTCCCCTGCATCGGCAGGCGACTCTCAACCACTGCGCCACCAGGGAAGCCCCGTGCGTCTTTTTCAGTGTTGTGGAATTGAGTTCTTTGACTGTTGGATAGAGGTGACCTATCACAATGTCACCTCCTCTTTGGTCGTCCTAAGAAGGACCTTCGTAATTTCCCCTTTATTCTTTTTTTTTTTAATTAATTAATTTTTGGCTGTGTTGGGTCTTTGTTATGCATGGGCTTTCTCTAGTTGTGGCGAGCGGGGGGCTACTCTTCGTTGCGGCGCGCGGGCTTCTCACTGCGGTGGCTTTCCTTGTTGCAGAGCACGGGCTGTAGGCATGTGGGCTTCAGTAGTCGTGGCTCACAGGCTAAGAGCGCAGGCTCGGTAGTTGTGGTGCACGGGCTTAGTCGCTCCGCGGCATGTGGGATCTTCCTGGACCAGGGCTTGAACCCATGTCTCCTGCATTGGCAGGTGGATTCTTAACCACCGTGCCACCAGGGAAGTGCTGCCCATTATTTCTTGATCATGGTTCCCTGATTATTACATTATCCTTGCCCTTGTGAATTTCGCCCTAAGCACCGATTAGCACATTTATTGACTTCTTTGCTTGATGTCATCTATCTCTGCCATTAGAGTGTAAGCTCCCTTAAGGCAGAGGATATATTTACTTTATTCACTGGTGTTTATCCAGCACCAGCACAGTGCCTGGCACGTACTTGGTACAAAAGATACCAGTGGAATGAATCATTTTTACCAATGTAATGAGACATTACTAGCTTTCAGTATTTGACAATTGGTTTCCTTCCAGTTTTCTCTGCTTAGCTGCTTTCTTTGACTTCTAACCCTAAGCAAGACAATATGTGGAAAGAGGAATTTCTCATGTCCAACTGCTATAGCCATGAATCCTGAAGTCATTTCCTTTGAGAACAGAACTTGGTGTTGGTAAGGGACCGTGATGGTTCTAAAATACCCTGCTGGTCGTGAACCACTGGAATACACACAGCGTCTTGTAAATCCCAGGCACTGATATTTTAATTATGACTTAAAATTACATCAAAGCACTTTATTAACATGAACTCATGAAACCTGTTTTCTGGGCCTTCTCTATCACTGACTTATTTTGAAAATTTCTTTCTCTTCTTTGGGTGGGCTCCTATGTGGGCATGATGATCTCCTTTCTGGAATATCAATTCTCGTAAAAAGTTTAATTTTACTTTCAATCCAAGCCAGAACAGACCCTACTTAATGTGCACAGGCTGGAACCACTGGGGAGTATTTATGGCCAATGCTTCATGCAGTCACACTTTATTCCCCAAGTGACAAGAAAACTGGAAAGTGGCTGATAAGTTGATTTAATCATTTCTGCCCTTGTTTGGCCTATGATGTCAGCTGTTTTCTAGAAGTATTCGTACCGGCATCCTTCCACAATGTGTAACGTAATACATTACCTTTTGTAGGCTCCTGGTCCGAATGTTCTGAATGAATAAATAGTATTGGTCTAGTATTCTTTTTTTTAATTAATTAATTCATTTATTGCTGCATTCGTTGGGTCTTCGTTGCTGCGCGTGGTCTAGTATTCTCATTTATCGTTAAGCCTGTTTAGCTTTAAGCTCCACATTTTCACATTTATCCAATGGCAATTTTTTTTCCCTTTAAAAACTCAGCAGTCTTGTTATTTTAGAGCCCATAGAGAGATCAAGTTAGAGTCATCAACCATGGGTGAAACCCTTGACAATCAATGTTGACATTTTATATGAAACATCTGAGAGAAGCAGCTCATTAGATGCACCTTTCATTTATTTGCTGTGTTCTTACTAAGTACAATTTTGATTCAGTCAGGTTGGCATGGTTATAAGCAACTTGGAAACTGATCACAAGTCTAGTGAAAAGTTTCATCCTCCAGTGGCTCCATTTTCTTTTTTACTTGGAGAGCTTTTTAATGGGTGGGTTTCAAAGAAGAAAGGACCTTGGAAGGGCAGTCACGGTGTAAGGTTGTGACGTTACAACCTTACACTGTGACAGTGAGGGAGTGTGGGAGTGAACCGAGGCAGTGAGGGAGAGTAGCAAGGTCTTCACTTTTTGTGTTTTCTCTCTTCATTTCGGACTTGAAGGAAGAGAACCCACTCAAGAAAGCTCAAATAGGAAGGAACCTATTTTGCAGGCATTAAAAGAATGGATCTTGGGGAATCTCACTGCAAGAAGTAGCATTATTACTCTGAGGATCAGGAAAGTCAAACGGCAGCTACAGTGTCTCTCCTTTTTGTCCGAGTTGTGTGATCTCCATCTCAGCTTTCCTCTGTTCATCCACTTTGTTGTCTTTTTTGGATACACTTTTCTTCTCTTTCACTTCCACGTGGTCCCACATAGCCTCTGATAATAGGCATCTCCGCCTCCATTGGCTGGCTGACTTGGTCTCAGCATTTTAAGATCAAATTTTAGTTGAAATTGGACTAGCATAGATCAGTTGTCTATCTTTTGTTCCAAACAACTCTGGGTAGGGTTTGGGGCATCTAGTACGAATATGACTGCCCAGGTGCATCCCTCCAGGAGAGCCTGGGGTGGAGGCCAACTGTCTCTGAATTACATGAGAGCCAAGAGGAGAAGATCTGCATAGCTAGGTGAAGTGTTCTCTTTTCAAGTAGATTGGCCTCGGTCATTTGAATAATTTCTGGTCTTTGAAAGTTTATATTTGAATAAGGTGCTACAGATGACAGGCAGTGTTGTCATACAGCATCTTTCTTAATCCTCTAAACTTTGTTGTAAGTGCATATCCTTATCCTGATTTGGTAGATAAGGAAGTAGGTTCAGGTGTGTGAGGTGATGCTCTCAGGGCAATACCAATGTGGCTGGTAGACAGGGGTTTCCAGTTCCCTGGTCATTGTACAGCTCCATCAATGTCTCTAATCCAGACTTTGATTCATACACATGCAGTCAGTTGGGCAGATCACTAGACACTGTTCTTTGTTATTTAAAAAAAGGATGATGTACAAATTGATCGTGCAGCTAAAGGTAGGCAATTTTGGGCAAAGAAATGTTAGAACTGGGGCTGGTAACCCACCAGGTGAACCGGGCCCTGTTCTGATGGGCCAGTGAGCCCTTGTGATTGTTTATGCCTAAACTGGACAGCTTATCACATTTGGAATATCATTGGGAAATTTCATTTTATCAACCAGCTGATTGATAGTGCGTACCACTTTTTAAGGCTATTCTAGTTCTGTAATTACTTGTTTCTTACTGCTGCCTGAGTTGGTATTATACATAAGAATGTCTGTTAAAAAAACAAATGTGTTCCCTTTTCATGCTTTAAGAATATTATACAGATGGAGTTTCTAACTTTTCAGAGTATGTAGAAGGCAAACAGTAAAGTACATTTAGTGGGAGATCGGCATGTTATCAATTTGAAGGCATTTGACTCTCAAATTCGGACCCATATTTCATTTTAAACCTTTCCCTCCTCTGCTACTCAATACTAACCCTATTCTAGCCAAACATCCTTTAACTTGCAGAGATTCATTCCCCTTTAGTTTTCACCTGCTTTGAGTTTTACTTCCTCAAGGAAGCCTCACTTGATTCCCTCTGCCAATCCAGAGTGGTCGCTTCGTGGTGTGAACTTCCATAGATGATGGCATTTATATCAGAACGAATAGTTAACCAAGTATGAAGGAGAATCTTGACCGGTAGTCGGCCTTTTATATTTCAATATCCCCAAGTAGGTTTTCAGGTCTTTGAGAGCAATGGCCATGTCTTACCATCTTTGGGCCCACCAGAGCACCTCACACCTAGGTGGGTCCTCATTCGTCTATTGAGTGACATTGAGGACAACATGTGGGGCAAGTACTGTTTTACATTCTAGAAATGAGTTGTTCTAACTATTATCAACAATTTCATGAAGGAGGCAGGCACATAGTTGAGTGAGAAAACCACTAATAGAAATATGTACCTCTTGAAACAAATTCAGGTTTGTCAGTTGATTTCATTCCTCATCCCAATAATTGAAACAAAGCTATTGTTTTTAACATTAAAATTGTTCATGATTAGAAAATTCCTAAGTGCAGGTTATTAATGAAAATTAGTAGGCATGAATCATTTAAATTATGAAAAATTGTTCCTCCTTATTGTTTCTGTGTTTAGTTTACCTTAGGTGAATTTCCGGCATCTCCCCCAATTCAGACTACCATGTCTCTTTCCCAGCTGTTTCTGCAGTCTTAACTTTGTTTATTTTTTTGGAATAACCAAGTAGGGTTTTCTTATGCCTGTCATTTCTCTGTTCTGCGCCAAAACCATAGCAGTCAGTAATATTGTGATGTAAAATTTTATTCCCTTAGCGATTTTTCCAGATTGTCAGAAATCTTTGAAAGAATCATCCTCCTGTTAAATTAAGAGACCAAGCCCGTCTAAAGCCAGGAAATTATTGATAGCCTCCTAAGCCAACAGCAAAATTGTTTCTCGTACATTGCGATGAATAATTGATTTTTTTTCTTAAGTTTTTTTCTCCTGTGGAAAGATCTTTTTGCTATTTTCTCAGTGTGAAAATAACCCCTGGCGTATATATCATGACACTTTCCCACTTGGTGGTAACTTTAACATTTAAAACCAGTAGGGTTTTTTCACTAATTAGATGAATATTTCCTTTCAAAATTCTTTAGTTAAAAACAAAAAAGTACAAGGAATATTAGCATTGCTTGATACAGGGGCAAAAAGAGTTCAAGATATGAGAGAGTGTTGGTTTTCAATCACTGCATTTAAGGCACCTGACGCAAAATGACGCTCTTCAGTTCTGTTTTTATGTTTTTGTCTTGTTTTACATCCCTGTCTCTGGAGAGGTTAAGATGACCTTTTTCTACACAGGGTAAGACCAGATTGATGTCTGCATGTTGTACTTTTTTTTTAATGGTTGGATGGAAAAGGTAAATTCTCTGAAACCAGTGACATGTATCTGTGTCCAGGAAAGGCGATTTCCTTGGGTGTCATCTGTAGTGAAGCTGGACACCCTATGCTCTATATGGAGAGCTGCTAATGTTTCTAGAATGTAGATTACTCCAGGATGACTATTTGTTTTTGACTCAGGGGGCCTAAGATTTGTTGACATTGGTGTCTGAGATGTATAAATGTTTCAGAAATTCTGTCACTACCAGGGATGTTTGAATTCCTCTTTAGAAACGAAAATACTCTGTATGCTACTCAACTTGCAAAATCCCCTACCATTGGGGAAAAAAAAAAGTGCTTCACCACCATCCTACTGATGTTTGTTTAAAGGGTTGAAAGTGGTAGATAAAAAGCAGGATGGCCGTCAGGAATTGGAAACTGGGTTCATCGTCTCAATATTATACAAGAGTTGAGGTTTTGTCTCTGGAAGAATGTGCTTAAAAAGAAGCTGGAGGCCATGTGCAATTATCTACAAATGCTTTGAAAGTAATATTCTGAGACATTAATTGCTATTTGCATAAAAATGACTCCTGTATTAAAGAATCTGTAAGGTGCCTTAAGCACTTACTTTACCTCTCGCTGCTAATAGCTGTTATTATGCAGTTCCAGAGTGGAACTTTATTAGCAGGACAAAGCACAAATATATCGGTGTGGTTTCTTTTGTTTTGGGAGGGTTTTGTTGGCAGGGCCACAAGACTTGCAGGATCCCCGACCAGGGATCGAACCCAGGTCCCCTGCAGTGGAAGTATGGAGTCCTAACCACTGGACCACCAGGGAATTCCCATTGGTGTTATTCCTCTACCACAACCATCACCTTTTAGAATCTTGTGGAATTCACACAAAACACAATGACTTTTGGAGCTGCGTTTTCTTTTCTTTAGTCTGACTCCTTGTCTTACCATATTCCCTCTGTAATTCTCCAATGACTAAAAATTAGAGCCATAGTAACAAAGTGCCCATCACAGACATATTTGTCAGTGACCAGCATTCTCTTGCTAACAAATTCAGAGCAGAAAAGAGAAGAGACAAGAAAAAGTTTGGACAATGTTGATATCTATTTGAATTAAAATGGGGTGTGAATGAATATACATGCTTATTTTCTCTCCAGAGGGTTCAGGTGGTATCCAGGACAGTCAACATGTGTGGGAGAGAGATCAAAAATACAGATGTAAGAAAGAAGGTGACGAGGCCTGATAAATGTTATTTTATTCCTTCTAAAGAAAAATGCTCAGTAGACACATATGTCACATTATCCTTATAAAAGGAGATGGTCAGTCATGCAGTTGGATGGAAGCAGTTGGTCCAAAGAATGTCTTGTGGTCTTAGGCCCCTCATTGCTACGTTTCTAAATCTGTTATCTTATCTGTAAAATAGGAATCTTTTATCTTAAGAGAATTTTTACTAAAGTAAGTTGAGCTTACCTGTATGAAAATGCTTACCATTGTCCTTGGAACATGTTAGTAATCAATGACTATTAACTGAATCAGATTCTATGACTGGCCTCAAAGAGAAGGTGGTTATTAGAGGGAAAAAACCCACACACATGTCAGAACATTCAAAGGAATGCCCTTCAAAGTCTTTGCTCTAGAACATGCTATGCATATTCAAGAGATACTTACCTTGATGTATAGATATCTGTGTACAACTATATTCATCTTCCTATATATCATCCGTCTCCCTACCTGCTTATTTGTCTCTGTGATAACCTCAATGAAGGCAAACGTTTTATAAGGGTGAATTTGATTTTTGAAAATGTTATCTGATAGTAGGTAAAGGACCACTCCCCAGGTAATAAAGTTTTTAGTCACAAATAAATGCTACCGTAAAGTAATGAGACCATTGTCTTGTGGAACTCATATGTCTGAATATAGCTCCAAAAAAGGGTTCTAAAACTAGCTAGAGAAAAGCTACTGCAGTGGAGTAAGCCCATAGCATTCCATGTAGGGAATGCATTGAAAGATGCCATTGACTATAAAAGGCTCTATTAAGTATATTTATAATATTATATAACCTATATACTAGGTATTAAGGCTAGGAATAATCCTTGAGGGAACTTTTGTGAGACCAGTCTAAGGACAAATAATGATTTGATGCTTGCAAACTTTGATCCACTGAAGCATTTTATTACTATCAGGTGCTTATTGTTAATAGTTTAATGGAATGATGTTCTCCATCTTACAGAAAACAGCTGTAAAACCACACTATTGTTATTGTGATGTTTTTTGAAGTGCACAATTACAGGCTGTTCTTCAATCTTTCAGTAACGTGTCAAAATGAATCCCATGAGGGAAAGAACTTTATGTCTTGACTTGGGAGTCTGTGAAACTGAGGTTGATAATAAAAATGTATCTTTATTCTAGCTTTGTCACTCCTGGCCATGGGGCTCCAAGCAAATTTCTTAATTTGTTTCTTCTCGATTGATAGAAAATGAGAACAACACTAGTTCTTGCCTCAAATAATTGTTTAAAAAATGAAACAAAATAGTTTATACATATAAGATGCTTCGGTAATTGGCACATGAGAACTCATAAGCTATTACTATAATTTTAGGTAGATCTAGATATGGTTCATTTTACATTTACTGTTCTGTTGTTGTTGCTGTTTCTGTGTCCCTGGGACATCGGTGTTTGGGTATTTCCTATGCTTTGAGACAGAGGAGTATTCATGCTAAAACATGCATTCTTAAATGTATAAGGGCAAAATTCTTTGGGTTAGCAAACAGTGATGGTGTTTGCTGTTCTATTTATGGCTCTTCTAACTGTGAGTTGCCTCGGAGATCATTGGCCAAGTCTCAGCAATAACTAGCACCATTTTATCCTATAAAGAAAAAGCTGCAACTGATCTACTGACAATCATCAGATACCTCTATAGGGAAACACCCTCAAGATCTTTTTGTTGCATAGAATCTAAGATTGCTATCTCCTGTTCTATCGGCACATCTTTCTAACACACTGTAGAAGAATTGTTTATCAACTCATCATAAAGGAAATAGTGACTCTGCTTCTGTATCCAATTAACTTGTACCTGTTAAAGAATTCCCAGTTTATCGGTGGGGGAAGGGAACTTCTGTTTCCAAATGGTGTTATTAAAGGCCCCGAGGTTATATTTGTCTTTTCCTTTATCACATAATCTGCTTTACATCAAAGCTAATTAGTAGAGATGTGAAGAGATAATTGTGGCTTCATGATTAGAGAGTTTTAACCCTTTTGCTTTTCCTTTTGCAGGTAAGTGAACATGGCTTTGGGCACTGCTCCTTCCTTATACTTGCCGTCTGGCCTTTACTCATGTTGCCATTTTATGGACTAAAACTCAACAAGGCAGTTAAAAAGAAATATGCAGGTACTGTGGATACTATCGAAGTGTCTGTTCCAAGAGAGATGGTAAGTGTTTTCTGTTTTAACCCTACCTGATGGTACCGAGGTGGGCAGCCCCACTCCTTTCTCCCTCCTCCCAGCAAAAGTGGCTTCATTGGTTTAGTAAGCATCTCTAGCTGGCATGGGTCAAAAAAGGAGATTCACTTTCAGGCCTGTTGGATATGCTTTTATGGAGGACAGTTTTTACTGAAAGCAGGAAATCATTTGGCATTGTTGGTGTTTTAAGTACATCTGTGTCACAGTGCGATGTATTTCACATCTGGCTGGTTTGGAATGAAATGTATATCGTGATACTACAGTGATGTAACTGCCCACGAAATGGTTTTTGTAGCTCAGAGAGAAGAAATTCTAGGCTGAAAGAGCCTTAAGTCCCACCCGAAGTAAAACAATTCTAAATTAGTAGTTGCCTAAAGTCTAGAGTATTATTAGATCTTTTTTTTAAATTCACAGTTTTAAATCAAAGAAGTATAATTGGAGTTTCCTTTTTAAATATTTGAGGACTGTATTTACTCTACTGTTCAAATACTAGATCTATATTTAGAAGGGAATTTTAAAGCATTTTAAGCCAAATAGGAATGTGAATTCCTATTCAATGCACTATTGAAAGGATGTACTGTCATTAAAAACTTTTAAAAGTATTAAGTAGCTTTTTATTATTACAGGACTGTTAGAGCTAAATCCTTTATGTATTTCCGTTGTCAATTCCCTTGGAATTAAAAGTATAGTGACATTTTTGCCTTTTTGTTGAAATTGGGAATTCAATTTACTAGCTGGCCGCTTCTTTGTGTTGAGAATGATAATGATGATTTTTTTCATTCTGGTTAAAAATTAGATCCAGAACTGTTATATTTAAATATAAATACGTGGTGGGTTTTTTGTTGTTCTTTTCATTTATTATTGGAAAACATGTTGCATGAAAGTGTTTTTTTGAAGTCTGCATTAGTGTGTTTTCAGGTTGACATACTTTGAAAATATCTGGATTCATTGGCTTCTTGTTATAGCATCATCTGGAATAAATGAATAGAAATATTGTCGTTCCCTTTAGAAATTTCACTCTGTAGAGGCTCAATGTTATGAGTATTACAAACGCTCACCTATTTCAACTTAACTTTTTTTCTAAGAATATGTTTAGATGCTATATATTTGAGAGTGATTCTTTTAACTCTTAATTGCTATGCTACTATGACACTTTAATCTTTGGGGGATGATTATTTTAATAGAAAACAAAATTCTCTCTCAAAGCACCAAGTTTGGTACACCTGACACTTTCAAACAGCCAATTTCTAAATGCTGGATGGATGTGTGTCTAAATCTCATTTTATAATGGTGGTCATGTTCTTTAATGAAGTGTTGTCATTCACATTTCACAAACAGGGGAGCTATGATTTATAAATGAATGTTATTCTCACTGATTTATTTGTAACGTGACTACCTTGACTGCTAATGGTAAACATCCTTTAAAAAAGGACGTAAAAATTGAACTTTCACGATGAGGCCTTCAGAGCATTGGACATGAGTTTCAGACCCGTGAAACCTTTAGTTGATCTTCCAGATTCTTAAATCTTGTATGTTGTAAGTCTTATTACTGGTTTATTCATCAGAAATGAAAACTCAATCAACATTGTGATTTGACGCAATAAACATCATATTATCGCTTCCTAATATCACAGATTTCACTGGGGAACTCCCAGGCACACGAGTTTTCAATTCTGATTAGAAGCGGTCAGGTCTGCGTCACTGAATTGCTGAAATCCAGAGCCTTGGACCTTGGGGAAATCAAAGGTTCTTTAGAACCTTCTGAGAAGCTTAAATATCACTTAAAATACTGAATTGTGTTTTATGTTCGGAGCATATGGTTTATACCATATCATCTCGTTTAGTCCTAGAAGATGCCCCAGCCGTCTTGGGTGAGCTTTCCAGAGCCTCTCTGGAATGGAGTGATTTTTATTTGCAATGTGTGTCATTTGCACAGTCCTTAAATGGTCCTGATGACAACCCAGATGCCTTCCTTATAGGAGCTGCACCATTTTGGTGGTCTTTATTGCAGGACAGTGCCTTCTTTTATTAAAATAATGCCATGGGGTGGGGGAAGGAAATAGTTGTATTTGCGTATTTTTCTATGTCAGGGAGCATTCTTATGAGTTTCATTGTTGACATTTGAAAACATGAGGTAATCATCCAGTCCCTTTTCTGCTCTGCTGTGCTCTTCTAAGGAAATGGATTTGAGGGGGTTACTATGAATATGAGTAGTTACTTAACTACAAGAGGAAACTTGATACAGGTAGCTGTAGAAGCAGGGTGTTTTTGAGGGCTGGCTAGACAAGTTTGAACTTAACTCACGCAGTGAAACTCCCCTTTTCACTGTGTGAACTGTGATAGGTGAGTTGATCTGTTTGGGATAATAATATTTTTTGTTGTTGGAAAATACACAGTTGAATTTCTATAAAATCAAAAGATTTTTTTCTGACTCCTTTAACTTATTTCAGAGTTTTCCTGTATAGATACTGGAAACGTTGCCCCTCAACCCCCCTCCCAAAAATTGGAAGATTGTGAATCAGTTGACGTGTCCTCATTTTCTTCCCACTTCAACTGTACCACTGGACCCTGCCTCTGATAGACTTTGCGTCATAAGTAACTGTACATATTACGCATCAAATAGCTACCAGTAAGTTTAGAAATGTCAGTAACTATAAGGCTTAACTCACAATAGTGACAAGGAAGAATTTCAGTTGTATTTTCCTTGTAGCTTTCCAAGAGGAATAGCTAATGCTTAATTTGAGTGATAATTAGCCCTCATGAGTTAAATATTAATGACAAACGAATGGAAAATCTTAGTGGACAAAACAAGAAGAAATTAACATTGAACAAACTTAATATAAATTAATTTTTTTAGTCTGTAGGTAAAATGTCAGCCCTTTCAAAAACATATTTTATATATCTACCTCTTATTTTCAAAGGTCAGGCATTTTTTTAAAAAACATTTTTATTGGAGGGTAATTGCTTTACAATGTTGTGTTAGTTTCCGCTGTATAACAAAGTGAATCAGCTATATGTATACATTTATCCCCATATCCCCTACCTCTTGCATCTCCCTCCCACCCTCCCTATCCCACCCCTCTAGGTGTTCACAAAGCACTGAGCTGATCTCCCTGTGCTATGCAGTTGCTTCCCACTAGCTAACTAGTTTACATTTGGTAGTGTGTATATGTCGCTGCTACTCTCTCACTTCGTTCCAGCTTATCCTTCCCCCTCCCCGTGTCCTCAAGTCCGTTCTCTACATCTGCGTCTTTATTCCTGTCCTGCCTCTAGGTTCATCAGAACCATGTTTTTTTTTGTAGATTCCATACATATGTGTTAACATACGGTATTTGTTTTTCCCTTTCTGACTTACTTCACTCTGTATGACAGACTCTAGGTCCATCCACCTCACTACAAATCACTCAATTTCATTTCTTTTTATGGCTGAGTAATATTCCATTGTATATATGTGCCACATCTTCTTTATCCATTCATCTGTCGATGGACACTTAGATTGCTTCCATGTCCTGGCTATTGTAAATGGAGCTGCAGTGAACATTGTGGTACATGACTCTTTTTGAATTACGGTTTTCTCAGGGTATATGCCCAGTAGTGGGATTTCTGGGTCATATGGTAGTTATAGTTTGTTTTTTAAGGAACCTCCATACTGTTCTCCATAGTGGCTGTATCAATTAACATTCCCACCAACAGTGCAAGAGGGTTCCCTTTTCTCCACACCCTCTCCAGCATTTATTATTTGTAGATTTTTTGTTGCTGGCCATTCTGACTGGTGTGAGGTGATACCTCATTGTAGTTCTGATTTGCATTTCTCTAATGATGAGTGATGTTGAGCATCCTTTCATGTGTTTGTTGGCCATCTGTATATCTTCTTTGGAGAAATGTCTATTTAAGTCTTCTGCCCATTTTTGGATTGGGTTGTTTGTTTTTTTGATATCTAGCTGCCTGAGCTGCTTGCATATTTTGGAGATTAATCCTTTATCAGTTGCTTCATTTGTAATTATTTTCTCCCATTCTGAGGGTTGCCTTTTCGTCTTGTTTATGGTTTCCTTCACTGTGCAAAAGCTTTGAAGTTTCATTAGGTCCCATTTGTATATTTTTGTTTCTATTTCCATTTCTCTAGGAGGTGGGTCAACAAGGCTCTTGCTGTGATTAATGTCATAGAGTGTTCTGGCTATGTTTTCCTCCAAGATTTTTATAGTGTCTGGCCTTACATTTAGGTCTTTCATCCATTTTGAGTGTATTTTTGTTTATGGTGTTAGGAAGTGTTCTAATTTCATTCTTTTACATGTAGCTGTCCAGTTTTCCCAGCACCACTTATGGAAGAGGCTGTCTTTTCTGTATCTTATACTCTTGCCTCTTTTATCAAAAATAAGGTGACCATATGTGCATGGGTTTATCTCTGGGCTTTCTATCCTGTTCCATTGATCTATATTTCTGTTTTTGAGCCAGTACCATACTGTCTTGATTAATGTAGCTTTTTAGTATAGTCTGAAGTCAGGGAGCCTGATTCCTCCAGCTCCATTTTTCTTTCTCAACATGGCTGTGGCCATTCGGGGCCTTTTGTGTTTCCATACAAATTGTGAAATTTTTTGTTCTAGTTCTGTGAAAAATGCCATTGGTAGTTTGATAGGTGTTACATTGAATTTGTCGATTGCTTTGGGTAGTATAGTCATTTTCACAATATTGATTCTTCCAATCCAAGAACATGGTATATCTCTCCATCTGTTTGTATCAGGTTTAATTTCTTTCATCAGTGTCTTAGAGTTTTCTGCATACAGGTCTTCTGTCTCCTTAGGTAGGTTTATTCCTAGGTATTTTGTTCTTTTTGTTACAGTGGTAAATGGGAGTATTTCCTTAATTTCTCTTTCAGATTTTTCATCATTAGTGTATAGGAATGCAAGAGATTTCTGTGCATTAACTTTGTATCCTGCAACTTTACCAAATTCATTGATTAGCTCTAGTAGTCTTCTGGTGGCATCTTTAGGATTCTCTATGTATAGTATCATGTTATCTGCAAGCAGTGACAGCTTTACTTCTTCTTTTCCGATTTGGATTCCTTTTATTCCTTTTTCTTCTCTGATTGCTGTGGCTAAAACTGCCAAAACTATGTTGAATAATAGCAGTGAGAGTGGGCAACCTTGTCTTGTTCCTGATCTTACTGAAAATGGTTTCAGTTTTTCACCATTGAGAACAATGTTGGCTGTGAGTTTGTCATATATGGCCTTTATTATGTTGAGGTAAGTTCCCTCTGTGCCTACTTTCTGGAGAGTTTTTATCATGAATGGGTGTTAAATTTTGTTGCAAGCTTTCTCTGCATTTATTGAGATGATCATATGGTTTTTATCCTTCAGTTTATTAATATGGTGTATCACATTGATTGATTTGTGTATATTGAGGAATCCTTGTATTCCTGGGATAAATCCCACTTGATCATGGTGTATGATCCTTTTAATGTGCTGTTGGATTCTGTTTGCTAGTATTTTGTTGAGGATTTTTGCATTTGTGTTCATCAGTAATATTGGCCTGTAGTTTTCTTTCTTTGTGACACTTTTGTCTGGTTTGGTATCAGGGTGATGATAGCCTTATAGAATGAGTTTGGGAGTGTTCCTCCCTCTGCTATATTTTGGAAGAGTTTGAGAAGGATAGGTGTCAGCTGTTCTCTAAATGTTTGATAGAATTTGCCTTTGAAGCCATCTGGTTCTGGGCTTTTGTTTTTTGGAAGATTTTTAATCATAGTCTCAATTTCAGTGCTTGTGATTGGTCTGTTTATATTTTCTATTTCTTCCTGGTTCAGTCTCAGAAGGTTGTGCTTTTCTAAGAGTGAGTCCATTTCTTCCAGGGCGTCCATTTTATTGTCATATAGTTGCTTGTAGTAATCTCTCATGATCTAGTCAAAATTCCTAGATAAAGCATTTTGTTATTTCAGTTGAGTTGAAGATATTCTGTAGTCATTTAAGAGAGCATTTGAAATGTGTCTTTTTTTTTTTTTTAAAGACTGCTTTTCATTTCTGAACATTCCCTCTTATATGAAGAAACGTGATCTCCTTCGGCAGCACTGTGGCTTGTAATATGGAAGGAAAGTGAGTTCCTTAATGTAGTTTGCATTCGACTAGGATACAGATTAGAAGGAGTTCTCGGTGTTGATACCTTAACTCTGCCCTCTCCCCCGACCTCCTGTCTGCTCTCAGGCCCTGTCCTATCCACCTGCTTCCTCCTTGGCTTACCTAAAGTCAGAAGCTCTTACAAACATTGATTTGGGCTTGCAAATTCCCTTATTAGTAACGAATACTTTTGGATAGAGAAGCCACTTTGTTTTTTGATGTCCTTTTTTCTTTTCGTACTTTTAAATGACCCAGTGTAATGATTACATAATTAAGTTGAGACTGTAAAGTCCTGGAAGGCAGAATATTTATATGGTTTATTTGCATCTCTCAAGATAGTATTTTCAAATAGTAATATTTGTTTACTAAATGGGTAAAGTTACCACAGTCATCTAATTGAGAAGTGCTATATTATGTATGTCTGTAACAGATCTCAAGGTGAGAACTTTAGTCCTTCAAGGAAAGTTGTTAGAACCCTCTAGAGCAATGATTCTCAATCTTTGGCGCTGTAGGAATCACCAGAGGTACTCGTTATAAAATGCAGCTTCTGAGATCTCGCTGGTAGTGATTCCGATCGAGTGGATACGGGGCAGGGCTCAGGAGTCTATTTAGAATATTATTCCACTTGCTTCTCTGCTGGTAATCCTCTTACCACAGATGGAGAATCGCTGCTCTAGGGTCCTTTGTCTCAAAACCGTACTGTTTTTAATGCTGTTTGAGTGCCTGCACTTACTGTTAGGGTAGGACCTGAGAATTGGTAAGCAGTTCAATAGCTTTCGGAACCTTATCTCCCCCCTGCTGTGTGTGTGTGTGCGTGTGTGTGTGTGTGTGTGTGTGTGTGCATACACACAGGGTATCTGGTATCATGTTATCTGTGTTTCAGATATATTCCCAGTTCCTTCCACAAATTGAAACTCCTGTTTCTTCATCATCCATAGTAAAAACCAAGAGACTAATTTGAGGTGGGGTATGCGTGACTGGTGCGTGTTCCATGTGTTACCCCTTCCCAGAGTGCAGTTTACAAAGGTCAGATGAGTAACTCTCATGGTGAAAATTCAGCTAAGAAGACAGATATGGAGGACAGGCGTGCAGGCAGAAATGACTGGGATCAAGGATCGTTCTTTTTGGAACTATTCCAATCGTACCACCTAGGGAAGCAAGATCACGCATATCTATAATGCTATATTATTAGTAGGTAAACCAAACCAAGATGGTAGCTTTTTCCGGTCAATAATGTATGCAACCATATATACAAGTACGGAATCATGATGTTGTATGCCTGAAACTAATACAAGGTTATATGTCAATTATATTTCAATCTAAGAAAGTAACAGATGCTGCAGCAACTCAGCTAATTGAGTCAAGCTCTCTGATTTTGGATGTGCCATGATTGTTTTATAGTGGATAGCATTTAGTTAACCTAGATGTTTCTGTGTTCTTTAAAATCGGTAGGTATGAGGGTGGAAGGGATGGTGGGAATCCTGGCTGGAACAAAACTGTCCTTAGGTTGATCATCAGTGAAGCTAAGTCATGGGGACATCGTGCTTAATTATACAGTTCTCTCTATGTTCCATGGGTTGGAGATATTTTTTAGTAAGACAGTAAATTAAAATAAGGTTAAAGCTTCTCACTAAACTTGGTCCAGCTCTTCTTTTTGCTGTCTTGGAACTAGTCCCTCAGAAAAGGAGCATTCTCTTACTCCCAGGGCCCAGCTCCTCAGCAGGCCAGGCTTACACACCGCAGAGCTGAGCACAGGAGGGGAAGACGTACTAGTGTTAGGAGAACATTTTGTTTTAAGTAGAGTTTATTAAGGCGGCGTTTTCCTCCCACATCTCTCATTTTAATTTGGACAGGAAAGGTCAAACCAAACTGACGTTTGGATGTTTGTTTCAGTCCTTGATGATGAGATTTCATGATGTCTCGTGAATTGTTCGCAGTTTTCAAAAGAGTTGAGCTTTTTAGTCTTTCTTTTGACTATTTATGAAAAAATATATTGTGTATATAACTAATAGTATAAATCATACATTTTATAGAAGAATAATTCCAAAGAGGTGCCCAAACGCTGCTGACTAGGAGCTATCTAAATTTCTTTTTGGCATGGCATATTATAAATAAGATACCTGTGAACTTTCGAAAACGACTGGTATGGCTTTTTATACATGACCTTTGCAAGAGAGACTGTATATTTTTGGTCAAGTATCCACGATGCCCATTAATCGTCATGAACATATCTAGGCTGTTAGACCCTGTGAGGGCAGGAACATGTCTTCATTTGTCTTTTCTCCCCCGAAGCATCTTGAGGACAATATCACAGGGACCTTGACTACGACAACAAATAAGGGCACAGTGGTTAAAAGAGATGCCACTTTACCATACTGTGATTAAGAAGATGACGTGCCTAGATTGTTTTAATCAATCACTTGATAGGACAAGTATGTATTCTTTGAAATCAATCATTTTCATTGGGTTAGTGTGAAGTAACCTTAACATGGCTGTGTTGATCTTTTTACAAATATATTTGTAATTGGCCACATTGAAATCTGGTATTTTTAATAACATACAGTAATATCTAGTTCTTTGCATGGCAGTCTACCTAGCAAAATCAGGCAAGTCAGTTGATGATGATGGAATGACATAAAATGTTCAGTAAAAGAGTTAATGCAGGGCTTCTCCTGGCGGTCCAGTGGTTAAGGCTCCGTGCTTCTGCTGCAGGGGGCGCAGGTTCGATCCTTGGTTGGTGAGCTAAGATCCTGCATGCCGCATGGCATGGCCGAAAAAACAAAAAGAGTTAATGCATGCGTTGCAAAATGTAGTATTGTAAAATTAATCGTAAAAATAGGCTGCATTCCAATTTGCAGTTTTCTTCCAAAAGACTATTGTCTAAACAGTAATACATGCAGATTCAATATATTTAAAGAACTACACATTATGAAGAAACGGTGCTTCACAAATGAAAGTTTGTTTTCTTATGAAATTCTCTTGGACCTCAGGAGTGTGTGAAGAGCAATTATTCTAATCCCACATGGAAGGTGAACCACTGCCTATAGTTGAAGGAGAAAGAAGGGAGAAAAAGGTCTGAGAGTAGAGGTAGAAATGAGAGGCTTAGGGAAAAACTGGAAGAAAAAAGAGATGAGAAGCACCTTTGGAGGTAGAGGTTGTGGGTGGACTGTCAGGAATCCGACGATGATAATGGACGCTCCCACAAGGGGAAGGCTCTAACGCGGATAAACCTCTAAAAATATTTTCTTTTACTGAGAGATGCTGGAATTTCTATTGTCTGAGATAGAGGAGTGAAATTGTCTTGATTTGTAGCAACCATGTTTTATCTTGCTGAATTTTCTATGCTTTGCATGGTACATCTTAGTCCCTATATTATCATTTAGGACAATGCATTTCCAACTGTGTGCATGAGACTCACTTAGGTAGTTTGTTAAAGCTGTGAAGGGGGACCTGAGCATCTGATTTAAAATAGATGACTGCCGTGCTAATCAACTGAAACTTTTTAGTAGGTGAATATTATCACCCAAAACCCCAAGCAAAATCTCACTGTTCTTTATAAGCTCCTGGAGAGCCATGTATAGGAATACCAAAAGGAAATAAGAACAAAAGCTTAATCATCATGTATACATGGAGTTCCCTTGTAGGATTTTGCTTTCTACATTTTTGTGCTTACTTGTATCACAAACTAAGATACCAACCTGCACACTTGGCTTCCTGGGACTTCAGTGTGTATGTCATCTATTGTTGACTTTTGCAATTTGAGTATTTTTAAGTGTACCTGAGTTAAGTGTACCTGAGTAAGTACCAGGACAGCCATAATCGCTGAGGATGCCATTGAGAGGGTTGATCTCAGGTGCACATTGACTACAAACCACTTGGGCCATTTTTTTTTTTCAAAACCTGTGTTGTATTCAAAAACAGAAACAAATTCTTCTTGCGACAAGTCCTTTCTCGGGGAGAACTGAACATGGGTGGTAGTCTATCTAAATGTTGGTGAATTAGGAAGAGGAAAAGATGTGGTACCAATGGGTGAGAAATAAAAGACTCAGGCCCTGTTGCTGCATCTGCTTCTCAGCCCCCTCCCAGCCAAGCACTTCAGCTTTACCCACCTTGTGTTTTTCTCCTTTCTAAGTTAGGATGATCTATTTTTTTTTCTTTTGGTCTCGAAAGGTTGTGCAAGGAATACCAAATGGAAGTACAACGTGTTTCTTATCTTGGAAGGAAGGTTCTCTCGCCTGTAGAATAATTAAAGTTGAATAAATTGAGCCATAATAATAAAAAGGAAAGCTAATATTTATGTGGAAGTTTTCCTTGAAGTCATTTTGGAGAAAAGTGAGAGATTAAGTTTCCCCAGAGATAGAATGCTATGCAGGTTTCTAATTATGAAGAAATAATAATTATAAAGAAGTATCAGGGACTTCCCTGGTGGCACAGTGGCTAAGAATCCACCCGCCAATGCAGGGGACACGGGTTCGAGCCCTGGTCTGGGAAGATCCCACATGCCTTGGAGCAGCTAAGCCCGTGCCCCACAACTACTAGCCTGCGCTCTAGAGCCTGCGAGCCACAACAAAGAAGAAGCCACCGCAATGAGAAGCCCGTGCACTGTGCAAGGAAGAGTAGCTCCCAGTTGCCGCAACTAGAGAAAGCCTGCGCGCAGCAACAAAGACCCAACACAGCCAAAAGTAACTAACTTAATTAATTTAAAAAAAGAAATAGCAGAATAACAACTAATTTTGCCTTGCTTGCTTTAACAACAGTTTGTTGGAGTTTATCTTCAGTTACTTGGTAGCAACCAAATTGCTCAAAGCATCGGAAAGAGCTTCATTCATGATTCTGCCATTAGAAATATAATAGCGTCTGCGGAGAGTTATGTTTGTTTAATACATGGAGAAGCAAAAGGAAATGTTTCTTAACGTCCCAGTACTTGTTTGAATTGTAAGCACTACTTGATATTGAGTTACTCAGGGCAGCTCTTGGGTTCAGTAGATGACCGGAGGCTGGAGAGGACAGCCATAAGAGTTCCATGGTTCCATGTTGAACCTTGGTGGTGTCACTACTGGTCCCTCTCCAAATACTAAATCATTCATCAGGAGAAGCAAAGACTCATGTCTGTGGGCATTCATTCATTCATTCATTCAGTACTGAGCTCCTTTATGTGCCAGTCACCATGCCCACCCTGGTCATGTAAATTAGGAGCAAGCAGTTTTGTTATTCTTGAAATCTGGGGACAGAAGGGGGGCCCAAGAAAAGAAAAAGAAAAATGAAACACTCACACACCAGGGATCTGTCCTTAATTCAGATTACATCAGCTATAAGAACACCTATTAAATGCCTTTTGGAATAGGGATTTGCAAAGACAAGTTAATTATTAAAGACGAGCCTCTGGAGTCTCCTGAAGAATTCATAACTAACGGTTGCCTCCTTGCTTGAGGCTTGCTGTCTTGTCATTCTTTGCCCCACTTCATGTTATAATTATATATAATTATATAATTTTTTTCTTCTCTTTCTTCTACCCTTTATACTGGAATTTGCGATAGGATTACAGAAATTTCCTCTCTAAGTACTAATAATTACCTCCAGTGCTTTTCACAGTACTTCATAAAAAGGCAGCTGTCATGTCATTGTTTGGTCTTGAGTCAGACTGTTGCCCTCTGCTTTTTGCCGGAGCCCTTGTGCACAATGAACAATTGAGCGCTGCCCTCAAATTGCGACTAGCTGTCGTGAGTCATGGGTTCTGTATTATTTCAATGAGAACTTAAGCAAGAGGTCAAGTGGCGAATACTCTTCGAAGCATGGTTCTCAAACTGTGATATGTCTTCCAAGCATTTAGGGATCGTCATCATGCAGATGTTGATTTGGTATGTCTGGGTGGAGCCCAGGAATCTGCTTTTCAGCACACTCCCCGGTGATGCCAATCGTGCTGGTCCATGGACCACTCTTTCAGTAGTGAGGTTCTACAACCCTGACGTAAGTCTTAACTTGAGGGGTCTTAGTATAGTTTTATAGGATATTGACCTTGAAGTGTCACTATTGCTTTATAAAGCTTTGGGTGGAGCTGCTTAAAATTGCCCTGTCTGTATACGACAATTGCAACTTGCTGCTGATCTGAACATTTTACTACTGTGTGGATATTGTAGGAGATAGGGGTCTCTCTCTTTTACAGAAGAATGAGGGTTTACAGGTTTATTTCCGCCCTCTGCTATTAATCTGAACTTTTGGAGAAGGCGTTGTTCGATTTCTCAGTTCCTTTTAAAGGTAGAGTTATCTACGTTTGTAAATGTCTTCGCTAACCCCTATAGAATTCATCTGAGTCTGTGGTGATGTCTTAGAATGATAAAGTCCGTTTGCATTAGGTATTACCTATATCTGTATCGGTCCGCCATCAATTCTATGTTGTATATAATAAGTTTAAGTAGTAGTACTTAAAAACATCAAATCATGACATAAATTTGTCCTACATTTTAAAGTGTGTATTTATTAAGTGTAATTGAGAAACCATCTTTCACAGTAACTAATCAAAAAATAAAACTGATCATGAAATTTTTAAAGGAAAGCCTAAAATTAAACACTTTCCCTTACTGGTACCAGTTTTTACTCATCCTACAAATACGTATTTACTGCAGAAATTATGCCAGACACCAGGATAGTCTCTGGAGAGAGAACAGGTAACTAGTATTTTTATTATTCTTAATCATGCACTTTTAAATACAATGATCAAGAAAAAGAAAAAGTGCCTATGTTGAGGTATATAGAAATACACATCAATATAAATATTTTTTATGTATACATACGTATACATGACTCGCGTATCAGGTAGTGTATCTCTTACACTTTTCATATTGAAATTTTTTTCCTCTTTGTTTTGATAATAGCACTGTCTTCCTATTTCCAGTCTAACGGTCCCCTTCCATGTCCAGCATGGATACCTTTCATCAGTCAGTGTGTCTTCTGAAACTCTGACTCAGTCTGGCTCACACATTAAAAACAGTTATTTTCTCACATGGCTGCAAGTCCAAAAGTGGGACAGACTTCAGATCTGGTTGATACATTAATTCAGGAGTTTCATTAGAGGTCAGGTTCTTTCCTCTCCTAAAACAAAGGAAAAATTTCCATAAGTCTCCCGCCATATTTCTCTCTGGCCTTAATTGGGCCCATGTCTGTCCTAGTTACTAGCAGGGGCAATTGAATGATCATGATTGACTGTTCCGATCATTTCTGGTAAGGTAGAATGGATGTTGGGCAAGGTGGCCACTTTGCCAACTTTATTTTTATTTATTTATTTTTTATGTTTGTAACTAACATTGCAGATTCTTACTACACTGAATATAAGACCCAAAGGAGCAGAAAATCCTGTCTGTTTTGTTCTCTGATGAATCCCAAGTGCCTGGAGCAGAGCCTGGTATAGAACAAGTGCTCAATAAACATTTGTTGAATGAATTGCATTTCAGCTTATAAATAACCAGTGAACATAGAAACATTGTCGGTTCACAATTCCACCCAATCCAAAGGAAAAGGCCATCACTTGAGCTCTGGACACGGCAAAGAATGGGGGAGATATTTCCAAAGCAGCTCCAACGACATTTCAGTTCAATCCAGACAACACGTTTCTGTGCTAATTGATGCCGTGCTGAGCAGAGGGCGATGCAGACGAAGATGCTGCAATAGTCGACCTCACAGGGGACCATCCGCGGCCCCAGGTTAGTCCTCACAAATGCAGAGTCTCAGTACATTGAGTTCCACAGAGCAAAGGAAGGCTTCTGAATTCTGACTGATCTTTAGATCATTTCTTACTCTCTCTAATGTGCAGAGCAGTCCTTATGGTTTCAAATTGTACACCTAGTTTTTATCTGTTCTGCTTCCTCAGTCAGGGTAACAGGGACGTAGCTGATCAGAATGTCCAAAATCCACTAGGCTAATCAAATGGGGGGGTGAGGGAGGGTGGCGTTCGGCCATTTTGCCAACTTTAAAATGTTACATTCCCTAGGAACATAATATAATTCTTACTGCATCCTCTCTGTAGTTTGATCCACTCCCATGGCCTAGCTACCACCTTATGTGTGATGACGGTTCTCATGTCAATACATTCAATGTATTGTATTCAAATGTATTCAATGTATTGTATTCAAATCTTTTAGAATTTCACATCTGTGCATTCAATTTCTTCCTGGAAAACTCAAGTTGGGATTGCCAACAAAGTCCCAAATTCAAGATAATCCAAAATTGAGTTTATTATCTTGACCTAAAAATCCCAACTCCTCTACTCCCAACTTGTCAAGTCCTTTCAGCTAAAACCCCAGGCATCATCTTGGATCACTCAACCAGTCAGTAACCAAATTCTGTTGATTCTTCTTCTTTTTTTCTTGGTCTGTTATCCTTCTCCTTTCTGTGTTTTTACTGCCTCAGTTGGGGCTCTTGCTGTTGCTGGTCATGAACATTATCTTATAACGATTTCTCCATCTCCACTCTTACCACCCTGCCTTGCAATTTCTTCTTCACATCTGCTAAGTCAACTTTCGAAAGTCATACCTGAACATGGTATTTCCCACGTAGAGTCAGCAGCTCCCCTTTGTCAAGGAAAATTCCTTACCATGACATACCGGGATCTTCCATATCCAAGCCTCATCTCATGCCCTGTCTTTCCCAGTATGCTCATCTGCAAAACTTGCATTTTCAGTCAGTTGGCTTTTCTTATTTCCCCGCCAAATGTGGAGTGCCCTTCCTGATAGTGCCTGTGTTTATGCTGTTTTATTTACTTATTTTTTATGTCTCAGCTCAATCAGTATCCGCTGTTGAAGACCTCACTACTCTTTGACTCCCTTCACATCCCCAGGGGAACTGAGGAGGGTATGGTGGTGGTGATAACTAGTATATATTATATTTCAGGCTTACTATGTGATAAACACTGTTCTAAGTGCCTTATTCATATCAAACCACATGAAAACTACCGATGAAGTAGGCACTGTTATATTTGTATCTTGTTGATGAGGAAACTGAGGCACAGAGAGAGGAAGCAACCTGCCTGTGGACTCAGAAGCGATGGGCAATGACCTGTGATTTGACCTTAGAGAGGCTGGCTCTTGGATCTGTGCTCTTCGGCATCACACCTTACAGTGTGTCAATCATGTGATCAGTCTTTCCTTGGGCATCATTGTACTTTGGATATTTTTTTTCTTGTACTTCAAATATTTCACCGCACTGTGTTTTCTGTCTTAAATCCCCAACTCTACCAAAGTTTCCATGAAGGCTGGAGTAATTCTGATTCATATATGGTTCTAAACTCAGTAGGCACAGAGTGTTGGTGAGGTGAGAAAGGAGTGGAAAGAATGTTTGGTGTTGTATTTGTGGATAAACAAATGAGTCATATATTTCTCTCAGACACTTTAAAATTGTTATTCCACCTCGTGTTCACAGTAGCAGGGTTTTTGATTGAATCGTGTCTTTCGGAAAGAGGTCTTCCTGCGTTTTGCAGAATCTGAAACTTAAGAACAGGTGATCTATTCAGGACACATAACCCAGGTTCCCTCACTGTATATGTTTCCTTATTAAATACAAATCAGTCTACAGAAAGACATACATGGATGTATGCAAAATGAATACATGCAAAGTTAATCTTAGTTCTATAAACCAGATCACTGGTGGCCTGAGTGGATGAAGTGGAGTCGATTGGAAACGGACAGGAAGGAACTTTCTTGGAGATGCTTTATGATTTGATTTTGGTGTATTTACATGGGTTTAGACAATTATCAAAACCTGTTAACCTGAATACCTAGAGTCTGTGCATTTTATTGGGTGTTAATCAGATCTGAGTTTTAAAACATTGTAGCAGGAACTAGCAAGGGAAGGTGGAGATCAAGAGAAATTTCTTTTAATGTGGGAAAAATAACAGCAAGTTCGTATACTAGTAAAAATGATCCAGTTGAAGGAAATATATGGATGAATAAAATAGGATGGAGAATTAGGGAGGGAGGGAGAGGGAGAATGTTACTTGAGTAGGAGAGAGGCTGGGGTCAAGTGCACAAGTGATGGGACTTCAGGAAGGCTGTGGGTACAGCGGTGTCGGGGCAGGTGATGTAGTTGCAGATGATGGTGGGTGGTTGGTTGTGGCGTTGCAAGTCTCCACAAGTCTTCTGTGATTTTTTTTTTTTTTTCTGGGAGAAGTAGGAGGCCAAGACAATAGCTGATAGAGGGTAGCGGAGGAGGTGCAGGAGATCTGAGGACGTGTAGAACAGTGGCCGTCAAACTGTATCTGAAGCATGTTAAAACAATTTTGCTGGGCCCGCCCCAGAGTTTCTGGTCCAGCAGGGCTGGGAAAGACCCTGAGAACGTGCCAAGAAGTTTGTAGACGATGCCGATCTGGACACGGTTCTAAGAACCACTGGTGTAGAGCTTGCATTTTTATTACCGAGACAGTCAGGCTTTGAATAATAAAGTGGTTCAGCTAAGGTGCTAGAACTGTGAGAAGTAGTCCAGGCTGCTGTCTCCAGCCCTGGGTTATCCTGAATGTCCTCTCTGACTGCAGTAAGGGAGAGCAGTGGAAAGCCATGGATGTTGGAGGTGAAGTAGGGGGTGGGCACTAGGAGGGAAACATAGGAGAAAGAAGCTGGGGTTACTAAAGCAACTCTGGCTCAGGTCGCCTTGGTTGACTGTGCCCTGAGCCCTGATGAATAAATGTGGACAAGAAATTGTTTTGCCCTGATAAATACACACGAGGAGATCTTCGGATTATAGGAAGGCTTTGTTTTGTTTTCCACTGTAAAGGAGGCTTGCTCTTAGGCAGTACATTAATGGAGGTATGATCACGTTTTTTAAAAGGTTGATACTTACTTCATTTGCAATCACATGTTTTCCTTCAGACCTAGTACGTATATTTCACAAATCATAACTATGATCACGGGAATATGATTGCAAAAATATTATCCATGAAATTAATATTTAAAGGCCTTTTAAAGTAGGTATAATCTATTGGAAAGCTATGGTGAAATGGGACTTGAACTCTAAATACAGTATACACATTCATAGACCTGTTAATTCTCAGGAAAAGCTAGAAGGAAATGTGCTAAACATTAGCTGTGGCTTTTTTGTGTGACCATAGATGATTTTAATCTTTTTTTCATGCTTACAAAATGAGTTTAAGTTATTTTCATAGGTCATTTAAAAAACAAACTATTCATAATAGCGAATATAACATAATGTAATAACTAATAACATACAATTTTTTTTAATGCACTGGCCTTGAGTCCTCAGTGCTTGGGATGTATCTATGATCAAGAAAAATGGCCCTGTCCTTTCAGAATTTATATTTTGGGGCATCAGTGATGAAACTCACTGCATCTTAGTGAAGCTAGTGATACTATTGGATATTTCAGCACAGGTGCAAATTTATATTTTGGTTGGAAATACTGTTATTCTAATTTATGTTGTTTGCCTCCTTTGGATTGTAAATTTCTTGATGATGGACGGTGGGCATTGTAGAAACTGTTACTTGTAATAAAAATGCTGTAATTTTGCCTTCAATAAATTAATACATCTGTTTGATCAGTATAAAAATAGAGTATATAGTATGCATTTTAGGTTGGAGTTTATTCATAGATAGGAGCAAAAATTCCCCAGAGTATAATATTGAATCATACCACATAGGATCAACTCTTTGATTTAAACAACTTAACAGCTTCCAGCATATGATGTATTAGGCTAATACGTAAATAAAGTCTTTTGTAAGAATTCTTCCTTCCTTAACACTGGGTTTAAAAATACATTTTTCGGCAATAAAAAGGTTGAAGAACATGCTGCATGCTGCAAGGAGCCTTGAAAAGTTAGGCTAAGGGAAAGAAGCCAGGCACAAAAGGCAAGCATTATGTCACTTAGATGAAATATCTAGACTAGGGAAATGTATAGGGACAGAAGGTAGGTTCCTGGTTGCCTAGGACAGGAGGCAGGAGCTGGAGCAGAGGGGTCCTTACTGATGGGTGTGGAGTTTCTCTTGGGGGTGAAAATGTTCTAAAACTGTGGTGATGGTTGCGCAACTCTGAATACACTACAACTATTGAATTGTACATTTTCAGTGGGTGAACTATATGGTACATGAGTCACACGCCAATAAAAGTGTTATAAAAATTGTTTCTTAAACATTTCTCTCTCTCTTAAGAGCTCTTCATCTGCTGGGTGGTGCATCTTCACCTTCCCTGGGTGACTGATTGAGGCACGACCACAGGCATCCACTCAAGGGTCCTTCCCCACTCACCTGCCCACTCCTCCCCCACGGCCTGTGCAAACTTCCCTGAGTGTTTATACTTTGAAGTGAAAGGGAACTTGGCCTCAGGGAGTTTCTTAAACAGAATCACTTTTGGGAAACTCTTTTTTTTTTTTTTTTTTTTGCGGTACGCGGAACTCTCACTGTTGTGGCCTCTCCCGTTGCGGAGAACAGGCTCCGGACGCGCAGGCTCAGCGGCCATGGCCCATGGGCCCAGCTGCTCTGCTGCATGTGGGATCCTCCCGGACTGGGGCACGAACCCGTGTTCCGTGCATCGGCAGGCGGACTCTCAACCACTGAGCCACCAGGGAAGCCCTTGGGAAACATTTTAATTAGCTGATAGGCACAGAAAATCCAGACGGTATCTATCTCACATAATGAAGTAACTTTAAAACTTGTTCCTGATTCTTCTACCCTCTGCCACACCTCTTCTTTTCCTGTACTTGACTTTCTTTGGGTGTAGTAGCACTCAATAACTACATTCTATTCCTAGGTATAATTTTTCTCGTCCCATATGAAAAAAATTTTGATGAGGTGCCCCGGGTTTTGAAAGGATAACCCAGGAACCAACAGGATCAGAATTATCTGGGTAACTTACTAAAAATGCAGAGCCCAGGGCTTCCCTGGTGGCGCAGTGGTTGAGAATCCGCTTGCCAATGCAGGCCTGAGCTCCGCAACGGGAGAGGCCACAGCAGTGAGAAGCCTGCGTACCGCAAAAAAAAAAAATAAAAATGCGGAGTCCAAGTCCAATTTGCAGAGATCCTTGGGGGTTACCAAATATGCTTTCTGAGTCAAAATTTCTTTGCTGGCCACTGGAGATAATGCATTTTATGAAGTATTCCTTCTGTACTCCGATGATTTTTTTCTGCACTAAAATTTGAAAATCAATTTACTAAAGATCTGGCCCACCTATGATGCTCAACTTTTGTTCATGTCTTTCCTGTTTCGTTTGGTTTGTTCTTTCTGGGTATTAGGAAACTCCTTTGCTTTAGTGTTTGCTTCATGAAGAGTTAGGCCAAAATGGTTATCTGAGAGGTTTGATTTACTTTTGAAGACTGCTTTTAACATGTGTTAGTTTTTTTCTTTAATTTATTTCCTTTCTACTTCCTTCTTTCTCTTTTTTAATACAATATAATGGGTGACTCCAGGTGACGAACTAGATATTCTGGGCATCCCAGGATGAATGAAATACAGTTGATGATCTTCAAAAAACTTACAGTACAGATTTCTCATCACATAGTTTAGTTTTATCCCCCTCTAAAAAAAATTAGATCTTGAAGTTTCTTTTTTCTCTCCAGCTGTTTTAGAATGAATAATATATATGCATCATTAAATCTGGAAAAAAGGACATACAGCTTCTCAGCTTAAAAATTTAGTATAAGTAGCGTGGAATTTTAGCTGTAAAATTTTATTTTGTTTAGAAGACTATAATAATAAAAACTAGCATGTACCATGTAACTTTTAGAAATTAAGCCTATTTTGAAAAGCGTGTTTTAAAAATTGTATTACTGTGTTTGCTACAGAAAGTTGGAGATTTCTTTATGTTTGCATGAATAAGATCAATAAGAGAAGATATTAGTTTCTTTCCATATATATTGTTGAAGAACATTTTCTTCTCAATCCCATGGCTTGGAGTCTTTAAGAAGAAAGTATTGACTGCAGATAGATTCCAGAATAGAATCAGAAAAGTCTGAAATTCAAATATGCTTATAAGATTCGATCATACTCTTACTACTAATAACCAAAAATTTTAATTGGGGCTTAATATTTAAAACTGATAAGCAACGCTTCTTCACTATTCTTTTTATTAGAGTGTGAGAATTAATTAATCTTCCTATTGCATGTGTTGATATCATGGTCAGGGAATTCCTATTCAGAGATCCTGCTTCTAGTGTGTGGGTGAAGCTTTCACCAGTTTGCACACCTGGAGCGTCAGCCTATAAGATATTATATTCCATTCTTTTTGAGTTAAGTTTTCTTTTTCAATGTCTGAGTAGGTATCTTTCTTCAAGAGCCCCTTCCTGTTTCACTGGTTTCCTTTCTCTTTTCTGCCTCATTTTACCCACTCGATTCTACTTCTTCCTATATCCTCTCTTAATTATAACTTTGCGAATCCCTTCCCATTTTAGTATCCAGAAAGTATTTAAGTGTGCTACTTGAAATTTACAGCTGCTTCAGATGGAATATTCTCAATGTGCCAGTTACGCACATATTTTCCATGCCCTCCTGTGTTATTGTTACTCTTGCAGCAAACATAAGTCAAGAATGCCGGACACTGTTCTGAGTGCCGGAGATACACCGTGAATCAGAAAGCCACAGGCTCTGCCCCAACAGCTCACAGAGCTAATTACAAATCAGTACAGCAAATGCACAGATTTATTAACAGGGAACGCTAGGTGGGGAGACCTCACTCACCCTGGGAGAGCTGTGCTCACAGGTGATCTATCAGCAACATCTTCCCTATCCGCCTGTCTCCCTCCGTTTCCCCCAGAGATCTCGTGTCCTTTGTTGGTGTCCCTAAAAGCCCCTTAAACAAGTCTGTCACAGAACTAAGCACATTGTTAACTCTTCCCCGGGGATAATCCCATCCACGTGACTGGGACATAACTCCAAGACTCCCTGCCTGTTTGCATGGCTCCATCCACATCCGATGAGAAGGGCCAGAAATAGACTGCTCTTTGCTGCTCTATCAGTCAGACTTGGTGAGACCTGGAGCCGTCCTAAAATTGGAGGTGTCATAAGCTGTGGTGAGCACTGGGTTCCTGAACAGGTGTAGCCATGGGAGAGACAGATTTCAGCTTCTGGGATGTTAGAACTGAAGGAGACTTCGGTGGCATGTAATAGAATCCAGTCATAGTACAGATGATGAAACTGGGACTCGAGCACTGAATGACTTGCCTGAATTTACGTAGTAAAAGTTACAGCCAGTATGATTACTTATATCTTCTAATTCTTCATTTATTCTGCTTCTTTCTACCATACTGCTTCTTTGAAATCAATAGTTTATTATTTTTTTGGTAATTCTCATGGGTTCTATTACCAGATTTAATGATATCAATGATATAGTTAAGTAAGTTTCATTTTTACAAGTGTGAAAATATAGACACATGTGTATACATATATATGTATCATTTCAAAATCATTATTTTACTCGATATAATGATAAGGGACAAGTAACGTTGGGGTCATCTTAAATTCCTTGTATAACCATGTAGTAATTTCTCAAAAGCTTAACTTAGAAATTGGAAATTCCCAATTCCGTGGCTCACTGTGTGATGGTTGGAAGTTGCTTGAATTTTAGGTTTTTATTTGCACAGTAGTAATATTGAATCTATCATCAGGGGAAAGGAAGTACTTCCAATGAATTAAACGTTCCTGTCTTTCCTTTATGTGTGTCACCTAAGCCTTTATTTAATTCTCTTTGTTAATGAACAGCCTAGACTTCTGTTCACTCTCACCTGTCATTCAGTTACCAATTCATTGCCACTCTAGGTTTGTCTCCTCCATCACACATGCTATTTATTTATTTGTTGTTGCTGGAATTCTTTAAAGGAAACCCCAAACATCCTATTATTTCATCCATAAATACTTTTGTATGTATCTCTAATAGATACAGACGTATAATATTTTTTTAAAACGATTATTGCATATAAAAATAATCCTTTGAAATCACCTAACACCTGTCTACTCAAATTTGGCCATTTGGAAGAGCCAAGATTTGAATCGTGAATCCTCTAGGCTGGCTCCCCGCCTTTTGTTAACTAACCTGATATGATAAAACGTCACTTGCACTGTGTCCTTTGCTTTGTAAGCGTGGCCATCACACACATTGCCTGTAGTGGTTTCTCATTATTCTCTATCCTCCCCACTGACTTGTAGATTTCCTTGTGCTCTGGGTTCTCTGAATTTGCCCATATTAGATCTCTGAATGCCTCATAGATTTTTAATACCCCTCTACCTTCCACCATTGGTGGTGGTAAGTTTTAGCAATACTTTATTATTGCTTATTTGGGATGTTAGTTTAATAAGAAGAAAAGACCTCTCTAAATGCATGCAGGTGGATGAGGAGGTAAATGTTCAGGGTCTTCGAGTTAGCTTTACTCTTTTTAACAGAATGAACTTGGGCAAGTTTCTTAGTCACTTTGAATTTCTATCTGTAAAATGTAGTCAGTCCTGGACATAATTTTGTCCCACTATATTTATCTTTCAGAAGGGTAGCCTAGCCATCTTTGGCCTAAACCCTGGCATAAATAATTACACATTCTCTCCTTGTCTTCTCCACAGTTCTTGGTCATTGGAATAGACAGAGCTTGCAGAGTGTGCAGTTGACTTGGGTCCATGGTTAGAAGGTCTCCACAACAGTTTCTGGGGGCTGGAGGGAGAGATCAACAGAAAAGCATATACACTTGAAAAACTATTACTTCACTAAAAGCAGAAGCATAGCAGAATACAGTTTTATTTTCAAATTGCTGTGTCTTTGATATAAAAACAAAGAAAAAGAGAAAAAATGTCAGTTAACTTTTGTAAACATACAAAAAGAACTGAAAGGAGTCCATTGGATCAAAGCTTTGTGGCATTCTCTCTCACCATGAAGAAAATCATCTATGAAGAAACATGAGTGTGAAAATAGGAGGAAATGGCAGGAAGTGGAAAATGACATACTGTTTACTGACCTACACATTAAACAGTTATATATTTGGTGAAGATTACATGGGGTATGACATGTAAAATATTTTGCAAGTGTTAGGTATTTCCATTACTTTCAGAATTAACTTTTAACGATAGAGATATTATAGGCAGAAATCACTTTGCTTACTCTGAACCCTGATTTTTTTCCCTACCTTTCCCCCAGGAAAAATGACGTTTTAGGGTGATTGAAAGCCTGGGCCCTGGAGTCAACCTGACCTTGTTTCAAATCCCAGCTCTGTCACTAACATTTCTCTTGGGATGAACAAAATTCATAACTTCACCAAATTTCATTTATTCATCTACAGAATAGAAAAATACTTCTTATAAATTGTTACAAGAATTAAACAAGATAATGGACCTAACAGAGGTTCGCACTGACACGTACATGATAAACCCTAGAAGGAGGTAGCTTTCTCCTTGATAACTCAGAATTCAGTATAATCCTGTGATTCATTCCCTAATTTTTCTCAGTTCACAGATTTTTTTTCTGTTATGTATGTGTTACATTGTGGGCTTTTTTTCCCCCTTAGGATCAGTCTATTATCTTGACTAAAATTTTAATTATTTAAACTTTTATTTCTCTTTAATAAATGAAACATCTTAGATGTTGATAGAGGGTAGTTGTGGTTATTTTGATTCAGCTTCTGAGAACACTTGGAAATCTGATGGAGATTTTATTTTGAGATGGTTGGGGATTAGATGTGAAGGAAAGACTGGGAATACTTTTGGCTGGGGAATTAGGAGATCTGGGTTCTGACAGAAACCAATTCCCTGACCTCCCTTGCTAAATTGGTCGGGACGCCTGTGTCCTCTGTTTGCAGGAGGGGTTTGGAATAGGTGATGGTGCAGACGCTTTGCATTTCAACATACTGTGACTATCATTGGGCAGGTAGCACTTTGCCATTTGAGCCTCAGAGAGAGCAAGACAGGAGCAAGGCTTATGGGTGGGAGCTGGGAATTCGGGAACAACAGGAGATGACAGAAGGTATTATTTGTCAGAATGAAGGGAGCAATATGAGGAGTGGGAGGAAAGAAGAGAATTAAAGAACAGAAAGGGGGAGCAGTGCCAGAACTTCAGTCTGACTTATTTTTTAAGCAATGCCAGGATTTCATAGCAACGTCCACTACTGCTTCTGGTAAATATACTTTTTTAAGGGAATCTCTTTCAGTGAGTGTGTACTCTCAACCCCAATTCTCAGGAAGCTCTAAATCTTTGCTACTTATTGGAGATAAAGACAGTATGTTTTGGTGTTGGTGCTAGTTGGCAAGCGGAAGTACGATGTGATGGTTTTTGCTCTCAGGTTTAATAGATTCAAATGTGTGATTTGTGTTCGTAGCCAATAGGGACCGTGGAATTTCACTCAAAAGCCAAGCAGCAGAATGTAAGGCATGACTAAGCCTTGAAGGGCCTGATGTTTGATGGGCATTGTTGGCAAAGTCCCCTTATACGGCACCAGTCTATAAAAAGAGATACTTAAATGGGAAGGTCTCTACCTCTTTGGGGCTCTTCAGTTTTCTATTGTTGCCTTGTAATAAGGAAATATATTTCACTTGATGACCTTGAAAAATATTTAGCTGACGTATAATTTTGTGATTTGATCCTTTGGTTTCTAAAACCCTCAAAACCCGGAAATGAAGCTGTCAGTACATCTCCTCAATACACACTTTTGTTGAAGGAGGAAAAATCATTCAGTTCCCATGATCAGTTTTTATTATTTGAATTTCAATCACTTCCTGGTACAACCAATCACAGTTGTAGTTCAACTTGTTAAAAATTGGTGAATTAAATAACATCTTGGAAATGGCTTTAGTTGCGTGTGTCTAGAGATACTTGGTTAGTACAGGTAAGAGAGTGGTTTGGGAACAGCTGCATTTTCTAAAAATTATCAACAATATTGATGATAATAAAAACAACCACCATTTTCATGAGCCAAGGACAGTATTATGTACTTTTCATGTGCTACCCTATTCAGACTTCCTAACCATCCTACAAGATAGGTATAATAATTCTTATTTTTATAAATGAGGAAATTAAGTTTCAGAGAGGTTCTTCTGACCCTAACCCAGGCCTTCTGACCCTAAAGCCTGTGCTCTTAACCACTAACATGTTGACATTTCATTTCTGTGATGTGTGTTAATGAAATATATTTATCAAATTTTGCTTTTTTTTTTAAACAAGAGTGGTTCCGTCAATGACTCTGATTAGCTGAAAAACATCATTTTCTCCTCTCACTTTCTTATACTTATTAGATTAACAAAATTATTTGTCAAGGTGAATTAAGGTATCAAAGACTTATATTCTGGTACGATTTTCCCACATTCTCAACTGATGTGATCATATTGTTAAAAATGATCTGTATCTATTTGAAAGAAGTACCACAGATTTCATCATCAATTGTCTAAGTATTGCTGTCAGATTTGAAATGTAGAGCTATACTGGTAATTTCACATCGTGCCATTACTTACTCTTCATTCCGTTTGGTTTTTATTTTTATCATTGTATAGAATCCTCTACCATATAACCCACTATAGAGCTCCAGAATTTTTTTGAGCGTTACTGAAAATGTTTGACTCTTATGAAGAGAATCAAAGTATGGGGAATGCCTTTTTAAAAAGTTTTTAATTTGAACTTTTAATAAGTCCATGAAAAGGACCCCATTTGGTCAGACTAATAACCTACCCGGATTCGTTTGCTCAAAATGTTGATTGTTGGCTGTTTCACAGAGGACTCTTTGGAAAAATCTGTCCTGAATGTTATGTCCCAGTAGAGAAGCTGAAATTTTGGGGGATTAATGATGAATTCATTCTCCCCCATCCTTTTCCCCAAATGAAGATGGTCTCTCTTTTCTCATTGAAAGAACATCTTATTTAGTGGGTATTGGTAATTGACTTCTTACATAATTATCAAGTATGAATTTTACACTTTCCAAGCTTACCTGCCTTCATGTTATCCCAGGATGTCCTTCCTCTGGGATAGTTACAGATTCCATGAAGTTGCTTCAACTTGTCTATTTGCAACCTCTTTTTAAATCTTACTGCTTGTGCACTATAGAAAGAATGGGGACATACACTTCAAGTTCCCTAAATGGTTTTCAGAATGACGCTACCATCTTTTTTTGCTTACCTATTTTCTCTGTCATTTTGACGTTTAATGTGGGAGTTTCCTGAGCTCTCTGAAAGCTCTCAACATATATGAATTTTTTTCAGATTGAAGCAACCAAACCGGAACCAGTATTCAATCTTACTGCTCTGGTTGGTTGCAATAGCCCTGGAGTAGCACTTGGTATTTTCTGCTATTCTTCATTCTCCTCTGTGTATGTGTGTACTTAAATTTTGCTTTGCATTCACCTGCACTTTGTGTCCCCAGATCTCTTTTCCTCCCCTCAGAAGTTAAAACGTAATTCAGGACCTAATAATATAGAAAAATGGTTTCTGTGACTGTTGGACTTACTTTCCTTGTTGCACTTCGCTGCTCATTCTGTATAATTCGGGAATTTGGCCTTGTAAGGCCAAGACCTTATTCCAGGTCCAATTGAATATAAGTTTCTTTCCTTTTTTCAAACAGAAATTGGCCATTCCCCTTATGCTTCTCATTTGTTGCCATACTTATTCCCTGCCAGTTAAATCCTGTAATTATGAAGTCTCCAGGGGAAAAGTTTATTTTTATTTTCAAAGACGGTAGCATCAAAGGCCCTCTGTTACCCACCCAATCCACACTTCCCATTCTTAAAATTAAAATGTGTATTTTAACTAGTAATTTTCTGTGACATGCAGAATTACGGTATTGTTTTATAAAGGGGGCTCACTTGGAGAGTAAAGTGACCTTTTTTGGTGAGTGTTCTAAAAGATTGCTTGCAGGCCTGATTGCCTTGAGTGTGCTACCTGTAGCGGTCTTGAAGCTGAAAGATGCTCATCAACAATCTTTCATATAAGCTTAGGAGAAGAAATATTCTATCCATTCACGGTAGTAAGTTTTCAACTAGAGTTGGAAAACACATAGCTGTTGGTTTTCTTTTTTTTTTACTGAAGTGTAGTTGATTTACAATGTTATATTAGCTTCAGGTGTACAGCATAGTAATTCAATATTTTTATAGGTTATACTCCACTTAAAGTTACAAAACATTGGCTCTATTCCCTGTGCTGTGCGATATATCTTTGTAGCTTATTTATTTTAATATATAGTAGTTTGTACCTCTTAATTCCCTGTGCCTATCTTGCCCCTCTGCCCTTCTTCTCCTCTCATGTATGTACTAGTTTATTTTCTGTATCTGAGAGTGTGTTTGTGTTTTGTTATATTCATTTGTTGTTGTCTTTTTTAGATTCCACATATAGGTGATATACAGTATTTGTCTTTCTCTGACTTACTTCACTTAGCATAATGCCCTCCAGGTTCATCCATGTTGTTGCAAAGAGCAAAATTTCATTCTTTGTTATGGCTGAGTAACATTGCAGTGTGTGTGTGTGTGTGTGTGTGTGTCTCTTTCTCCATTTATCTGTTGATAGACACTTAGGTAACTTCCATGTCTCAGCTATGATTGTTATTTTTCATTTTGTATTCATACTCTAATGTTTAAGTGAGGACCTCATTTTACAGATGAAAGAACTGAGTCTCCAGAGATACATTGACTGGGTCAGGTTGATACAGCCTGTAAATAACAGAGCCAGGATTCAAATTCAGACTTTTGCATATAAATGTAGTATTCTCACCATTAAAGTAGAGCTCTGATTTTGGAAATTGCCCCCATTAACTTCATCAAGAGCATATGGTGGGCTTCCCTGGTGGCGCAGTGGTTGAGAGTCCGCCTGCCGATGCAGGGAACACGGGTTCGTACCCTGGTCCGGGAAGATCCCACATACCGCGGAGCAGCTGGGCCCATAAGCCATGGACGCTGAGCCTGCGCTTCCGGATCCTGTGCTCCGCAACGGGAGAGGCCACAACAGTGAGAGGCCGGCATAACGCAAAAAAAAAAAAAAAAAAAAAAAGAGCATATGGTGAGTGTCTACATATAATTTTTGGCATTGCATAAGATAGTTTAAAATAGCAGAGTAACTACCCTTAGGAGCTTGTAGTTTTATATAAAGTCCTTTGTTAGTTGGGGCAAAACTTTTTATTGTTTCTTGAACAAGAAGAAATCATTTAAAGAAGAATGTTATAATCAGCTATGCCTAGAGAAATTACATTACTGCTTATCCCCTAAATATACAATTTACGTTATCAACTCGTGTGTGGGCTGTCATACATTCGGAATGTAGATGGGTCTTAAAGTTACTGCTTTTGTTCCTTCACGTGTACTACCTCCTTCCCTCTTCATCATGAAGACTCTTCTGGAGAGCACATTTAAGACTCTGCGTTCTTTTTCTTTCCTCCATTCAACTCCTTTTTAGAATGCTTAATTTCATTCTGAGATCCTCGTTACCAAATTCATAACAAACTTCTAAGTATCCTATTCCTTCTCTTAGCTTCTGGCCTCACAACTGAAGACAAAATATTAACACAACAACAACAAACTGTGAAGATATGGAGTCCTATTTGTTTTTTTTAATTGAAAAATTTCCTTTTAGTACTTGTCCTCTCTGCACATCGGTCAGAGATGATACGTTTGGGGTTATGAATGCTTACTTTGATTTTTTATTTTTTTATTTTTTTACAAGGATGCTTACTTTTAAAGTGCCTCCTTTTAGGTTGAGCTGGAGTATCTCCTGGCATGCTGTGCTTCGGTGCTCCTTGACTACTATGGAACTAGATTTTTTAAAAAAGCAATTGCATGCCGTAAGGCCAAAGTAAATGTGGTGGCAAGACGGACAGATGCACTGGTGTGATACGGTCGGTCTTTGAGGTGGGCTCTTTACTTAGTCAGAATGCGTCTGTGTATAATTGGGATTGATGGCTTACTTTTTCTTTCTTTGATGAGAAAAAACATCATTTTAAACTTGATGACTGGGTTTTGTTAACAAAGCTAATAGACTACTTCAAAATTAAACTATATAGTCTCCTTGTGAAAAACAGTTTTTCAGATGCATTTGTTTGGGCCAGGAAAAATGTATAACATAGAAATATACTTTCTGTCTTGAATAGGTAAAATCTGAGTTCTATCAGTTTTGAAATAGAACTAAAACATGTTTGTAGAGCTGATGTAACAAACAGAAGCCAAAATTTATGGACACAGTAAACGGGGAATGCATTTGTTGTCTACAGTTGGTTACCATAGTTACAGGGTGATGATTTTCAATTGGCTTTATATGAAATGCAGAGATGGTAACGGTTGTCTTGTCATGGTTTATCCCACATGTGTTTTTCCAGTAAGGATTAGGGTTGGTAGATTGGGTTATCAGTGGGTCCATTTGCCTTTATTTAAAAAAAAGCTGAGGTTTGTATTCAAGGTTTCTTTTTCATTCCGCATTAGTATATAGTGGTATGTGTGTTTAAATATTTTTGAATGAGTCAATGCTGCCATCAAGCTTTATGAATTTTTAATTTGAATTTCTAATTGGATTTGAATGGTAGCTCCTGAATGGCACATATAATTTCAGTAGGTAAGTCAATGAAGGTTTGGGGTTATTTAGCAAAATAATATTGACATTATACAAGTACATATGTATAATACATGTGTGTGTATGTATATATATATATATATATTATTTCTCGTCTAGTTATAAAAACCTTAGAGAAAAAAATTTAAATGCAGAAAAAGAAAAAGAAAGCAAAACTCTCTCATATTCCCCCTTTTAGAAATATAGCTACTAATCACATAGCAGTGTATATGTGCTGAAGAAGCATATACACACAAGTGTGTTTCTTTCAAAACGAGCATGGAGGGCTTCCCTGGTGGCGCAGTGGTTGAGAGTCTGCCTGCCGGTGCAGGGGACACAGGTTCGTGCCCCGGTCCGGGAGGATCCCACATGCCGCGGAGCGGCAGGGCCCGTGAGCCACGGCCGCTGAGCCTGCGCGTCCGGAGCCTGTGCTCCACAACGGGAGAGGCCACAACAGTGAGAGGCCCGCACCGCAAAATAAAATAAAATAAAATAAAACACGGCATTGTTTATCATCATCAAAAAAAAAAAAAAATTAAAAAAAAAAAAGAGCATGGAATATTTTAAAATAGTGCAATTGCATGCATAATAATTAGATTTTAGGTTCACACTGGAAAACCCCCGAAAAGCCCACAGAGCCTCTCATTAAGTCATATTCTTTCTTAACCAGAAGAAAAATTCAGGGCTAAGTCCTTTGAAAGCCCATAATTGCTGGAGGCCAAAGTATGAACACAGATCCTGAAATTGTCCAGCCTTACTATTCTACTGCACATCCCTGAAGGTTCTAATATAAAGCTGGGCAATGTGTGTTGCATTTGATCACACCTGCTGCTCCTGTCACAGACTCTCCTGCTTTCAGAGAGAAGCAAAGCCACACTGAGTCTTGAGTCCCCTCTTTCTTATTTTTTTTTTATTTTTAATTTTTTTGGGCTGCACCCTGTGGCTCGTAGGATCTTAGTTCCCTGACCAGGGATTGAACCAGAGTCCCCACAGTGAGAGTGCCGAGTCCTAACCACTGGACCGCCAGGGGCTTCCCAGATCCCCTCTTTCTTGTTGGCTGCCTTTTCTTTGGAGTGACGTTAACAGTCGAAAGGAAATTTGGCCCTCCTCTGCCATTAGAACCCCCAAAAGATCTCTAACTCTGTGTATGCTTGGGGGTCCAGGGGAGCACTGTCTGCATAAAGAAGTCTGCACATTGCCCTCCTCTCTGGGTACGTATTCGCCTCCCTTTCCTGCATTCCCCAAACTTTTTGGAAAAACTCCTAAAGGACAGTGAATTGATAGCCATCACAAACTGTAGCAAGCTTGAAATTCAATTGGAAACTTTGGAAAAATTTCCTCTTATTTTGGAAATTCATGTAAACTTGGCCTTTTATTTTTTTAATTTTTATTGGAGTATATTTGATTTACCATGTTAGTTCCTGCTGTACAGCAAAGCAATTCAATTATACATATACATATGTCCACTCTTTTTTTAGATTTTTTTCCCATATAGGTCATTACACAGTATTGAGAAAAGTTCCCTGTACTATCTGGCCTTCTGTTCTTTTTTTTTTTTTTTTTTTTGAAGTTCATACTCTTCAATTTTTGAAAAATTTTATTGGAGTATAGTTGATTTACAATGTTGTATTACTTTCTGGTGTACAGCAAAGTAATTCAGTTATACATAATACATATATTCATTCTTTTTCAGATTCTCTTCTCATACAGGTTATCACAGAATATTGAGTAGAGTTCCCTGCGCTATACAGTAGGTCCTTGTTGGTTGTCTGTTGGCCTTCTATTCTATCATAAGACAGCATTTGTTTTGATCAAAGGGTAGTGGGTCAAGCCATTACCACCCACTCCTCCCTAGGTTGTTAAAAGGCACTCCTGGAAGATATCCACGGTTTTCCATAGGTTTTCATCTTCCAACCTTCTCACCTCCAGCATGTGTCCATGAGGCTAAGAATCCGCTGAAGTCATTTGTTCAGCGAAGCACATCACCCAGTGTTCCTACATGAACACGATGGAAGGTGGTGCCTTTCTCAAGGGGACCTTCACCCTCGCCTTATTGTTAGTTTTGTCATAAGATCACACTGGAGACGGGCATGACTGCCTCAGTGTTTTCTAAGTCATCTTAGTAAATAGAAAATCCTGAAGTTGTTATATTTGTGTATTTGAATATAGAATTAATATGTAGACAAGGAATACTTAGGTTTCTGGAAATTTTGAAGGATTGGAAAGAAGATTTGCATCTGTTTTTACTTAAAAAATTTTTTTATTGAAGTATAGTTGATTTACAGTGTTGTGTTACTTTCTGGTCTACAGCAAAGTGACTCAGTTATATGTGTGATTCTTCTTACATGTAAGTAAGAAGTTATAAGTGATTCTTCTTCTTCATACTCTTTTCCATTATGATTTATTACAAGATATTGAATATAGTTCCCTGTGCTCTACAGTAGGACCTTGTTGTTTATCTATTTTATATATAGTAGTTTTGTATCCTGTTTTTTAAAATGAATAAATACAGGCTCTTACTGTAGTTAGTTGTAAAAATGTAGAACATAGAAATATGAAGAGAAAATCAGTCACTCAGATAAAAATCACTTTTTTTAGGCATTTCCTTCCAGTATTTTTTTCCACTCAGATATGAGTGTGAATGTTTGTGGGTGAATGTAGACGTGTCTGTGGGTATTTACAAACTGGGAATCGTGTATTACATCCAATTTTGTATCCTGCTCTTTTTATTTGATATTATGAGCATTTGTTGGTATCATTCAGTATTCTTGAGTTGTCGTAAAAATATTCTCAGTTGTGCACTCTATTACTTGTACATTAGATCATACCTACCTTAATATGTGTGTGGGGAGGGGGTGGGGACATCGTGGAAGGTAGGTTCTCGGTTTGGTAAATGGTTATCGCTCCTGTCATCAGGGTTTTCAAGGTGCTCTCCAGAAGCTCCACAGGCACAGTGTGGAAGGGAAAAGGCTCTCACCAGCAGTGAGTGTGCAGATGTGGGGTAAATTAAAAACCTCAGTTTTTCTCGGTGATGCTGAGTTATTCGTTGACCACACACTTCGTGAGTTTCCACCATGTGCCAGGGAATGTATGCGCGTCAGGGAAAGAGGAAGACGTGGTTCCATCCTCGGGAATGTGCAGTCGTAGGAGTGAATCTCTGCTCAAAGTAGCAGTGCTGATCCTTAAGACGTGAGTGAGTATTTCAGGGGGAGAAATATTCATTGGTCTGATACGTTTGCAAAATGCTGCAACTCTATCTCACTCTTACAGACTCATAGAGCTTACTAAGTCTCAAAAAAAGTCTTGCAGAAAAAAAAAAATTAATTTTATTAAATCAAGTATTTCCTGAATTTATCACCAAAATATTTACCCCAACACACTAGGATTCTCCCAAATTCTCCTAACCAATACCGTGAATTATTTAGCGCCACAGAATTTTTATTGTTTTTGTATATTTACGAAACATTTCAGGTTTAAATTTAGGTCGGAGGTGGGATTGTTACTGGAAAAATCAATGTGGTGATATAAATTACCAGTGGACACGGTCCCTTGTCTTGAGTTAGTCTCAAATAACAGCCTAAGGACATCAATGCCAACACTTCATCCTGAGATTTCAGTACTGCTTCATAATTGTGAAGAAGATTGCAGCGGCGCTTAGCCATGTACGTCTGCTTACAGACAGTTCAATTAGCCTCTGCCTTGAACCCCTGAAGACCTCTCTTTCCAAGTCCATTATTTGACATCTGTCAGAGCATGACTTGAAATGCTAAATTAGAAGCCGCTTGATCTGGTAAGATCTTGCCTCCTTCTCTAAAAGTGTTTCTATTCAGGTTCTCTGAAATACATTCTGAGAATGCAAGGGCTTTCTCTGATGACTCCTTGTCGAATATTAGTGATATTTTAAATCTGCTCTGCTCTTGGCTCCTACGTGTAACTCTTGGGAACCTTTATTAACAGTACAGCAAGCATCCAGTCTCCAGTGGTAGCACCGTTAAATGAAAGCAGTTTTGACGGGTGTTGATAATTCATATTTCCATCTCAGATGACTTATTATTTGGGGTCCGTAGTGTTTTCTGGCACCGGCATACCTCAGAGATACTGTAGGTTTGGTTCCAGACCACCACCATAAAGCGAATTTCTCAGTAAAACTAGTCATGTGAATTTTGCTCAGTGCATTTAAAGTTACGTTTTCACTATACTGTAGTCTGTTTAGTGTGCAATAACATGATGTCTTCAACAACATACATACCTTAATTAAAAATAATGCTACTTCAATTAAAATACTATTGGAAAAAGGGTGCGTATAGAGTTGCTTGATGCAATGTTGCCACAAACCTTCAATTTATAAGAAGTGCAATAAAGCAGAGCACGATAAAATGAGGTACGTGTGTACAGTGTTTCTGAAATGTATCCTCTTGTCAGTCTATGGGGAAAAATGTATATTAAGGCATAGAAAGTATGGGAAAATTGGTAGTTTTTTATCGTATCGCTGGGAGTTTTAAATTATCCTAATGTTGTCAGAAGGCAAGTTGACAATTTTTTCAGTAGTTAAAATATCTTTAATCTTTGAACAATTTAACTGCTAGGAATTTATCCAGTTAAAATCCTCATAAAAAGAAGCTCCCAAGGTAATGTACAAGGATAGTCATTTCAGCTTTGTCTTCCTGTAAGGTATTAAATGAATGTCATTACATCCATGTAATTGAATACCACGCAGCCATTAAAACGTATAAACATATCTGCATGGGAAGATCTCTAACATGTAATAATAAGTTGATAAAAGCAAAACGCCAAGAGGCTTATACAGAATGGTACCTCTTATTTAAAATGAACACTAACGAAAACTGTTAAAACTTTTGTAACACAAACACACAAATACATACACACGTGTGTATATGTATGTATATAGGATTTTTTCCCAAGGACTATGCACAAGTTTTGTTTACTTTAGACATAGGGGCTTACTAGCTTGTATTTTGCCTTTTATATTTTTTTGTATTTGAAATTCCTAACATTTCATTTATTTATTTTTGTCAATGGGGTTATCTGTATGATGGGTTTTTTCTAATATTAAATGAGATAACACATGTTTAAAAAAAAAGCCTAGAGCAGTATTCCATTGATATTTCAATATGATTTTGAAAAAATCAGTGTCATTCAGAAATAGTAAGGGCCGGGGCTTCCCTGGTGGCGCAGTGATTGAGAGTCCGCCTGCCGATGCAGGGGACATGCGTTCGTGCCCCGGTCCGGGAAGATCCCACATGCCGCAGAGCGGCTGGGCCCGTGAGCCATGGCTGCTGAGCCTGCGCGTCCGGAGCCTGTGCTCTGCAACGGGAGAGGCTACAACAGTGAAAGGCCCGTGTACTGCAAAAAAAAAAGAAAAGAAAAGAAAAGAAATAGTAAGGGCCAGAGGAGATGAAACGTAATATATCATGGAGAGTCAGAGTGGAAACCAGGGAAAAGATATGAAAAGGAAGATTTGTTTGGGAAATGTGGGAAAGAGTGGCTTTTTTTTTTTTTTTTTTTTTTTTGCGGTATGCGGGCCTCTCACTGCTGTGGCCTCTCCCGCCGCGGAGCACAGGCTCCAGACGCGCAGGCTCAGCGGCCACGGCCCACGGGACCAGCCGCTCCGCGGCATGCGGGATCCTCCCGGACCGGGGCACGAACCCGCGTCCCCTGCATCGGCAGGCGGACTCCCAACCACTGTGCCACCAGGGAAGCCCCGAGAGTGGCTTTTTAAAACTTCACCAACTACATTTCTTCCCTTTTAAGTTTTATTTTCTGTGTCAATCTTACGCTTTTGCAGTTGCGTTTCTACCTTATTCTTCAGCTTCTAGCACTGAACTCCATCTCTGTGCTGTTATTTTCTCCTGATGCCCATCCTTGGTCCAGGTGACTTTTTGTTGTTCTCTTGTCAGGTTAGGGTTGCAGTGAAGAGCGGGGATTTGGGTGTTGGGACCAGGACGACCTTAGCATTGATCATGCACTTGCCACTGGCCACACACGCAGTTGATGTCTTCCCTCAGCCTAACCTCTGAACTTCCTTTTTCTTATTACATCAACTGGTTCTGATGTTGTCTAGCCTTGTAGGAGGAGACAGTGCTTGCTGGATTTTTTTTTTCCCCCAAAAATGGTTATGAAATTGCTTAAGCATGATACTTCATTGAGATGATGGGAAAATGAAGTATTGCCTAGTAGAAGAAAATATTGACTTGCAAGAAACCATGGTGGTTTATTTAGTGTCATGATTATCTAACTTAATTTACCAAACACAGCCCCCCTACTTGTAATCATATAATTGAACAGCTGAGACCTACACAGTTACCCAAATGGACTAATATCTATCCAATTAAACAACATCGAGCTGTAAAATGCACATTTCCCTTGTGATACTGTGGGTTTCTCAAAGCTTGAAAGCTTAATATCCCGCTGTTACTGTGATTTTTCTGACTTGACTAGTTGGTAAACCAAAGAAAATCCGAAGTACTTTGCACACCAATGTGGAGGATTATTATAAATAGTTGCTTATCTATACGAGGAAGACAGCATTTAACTCTGATTCTGGCCTCCATTGGCTTTTCTGTATCACTGGGTCTAAAGTTAAGAGCTTGAGGAAAGAAATTACACACAAATAAATAGGTTATCATTGAATTCATCTGTGAGTATTCGATCTCGCCTCTAAAGCTCAATGTCTGTGATCCTGAGTTCCATCTGTGTGTCACAGTTGATTTGGTGAGAGAATTGGTTACATTGGAACAGGTTGATTTTCCAACATGGTAAATGAAAGGGTGTGACTCACTGATAATGTGTTGATAGCTGGATTTTAAATACTAACAAAAGTATACAACTGTAGGGGCTTCCCTGGTGGCACAGTGGTTGAGAGTCCGCCTGCCGGTGCAGAGGATGCGGGTTCGTGCCCCGGTCCGGGAAGATCCCACGTGCCGCGGAGCGGCCGGGCCCGTGAGCCATGGTCGCTGAGCCTGCGCGTCTGGAGCCTGTGCTCCGCAACCGGAGAGGCCACAACAGTGAGGGGCCCGCGTACAGCAAAAAAAAAAAAAAAAAAGACCATGTTCAGTTCACGTTCAATGTGAATTCCAAGTGGTCTATAGGATGATGACCGCAAAGAAATATTGAAAAGAATATTGATCAAGACAATGCTGTCTTAGTATTTCATTTTAGCATTATCTTTTAATTAATGTATGGCACAGAATAACAAATACTAACCTGTGTTTACTGAAACATGTAAGGTATTATGATGAAGTGCTTTAGTTGCAGCATGTCACTTATTCTCACCTTAATATTGGCTTTTCCATCAGCTCCATTTTAAAGGAAAGTTAACCTACCAAAGTTCACCCAGCTAGTAAGTGGCAGAGCTGGGGTTTGAAACCAGTGTAGAATACACTTACGGATGAACCGATAACCAGAGTAAAAAACAGGTTGGTTTGGAGACCATTGGGGATGGAATAGGAAGAGACTACTGATCTTCATAATGGGATTTTGCAATTTTAGTTGAAATGTAGGTTTGTGGAATATCAGATAGTCATACTTAAATATGACTCTAGCCTAATTACAGCTGTTCCTTTGTCTTTCAGAAATATGCTGTACAAAAATCTGTTTTGCTTAATTCGCCAATGAAAGTTTCCTTACAACTTAGGGGCATTATATATTTTAAGTGTGAATGGTGTTGGATCACATAAATATGTAAAATTTATTTTTTTCCATTTTATCGATAAATACAATTAAGTTTAATTTTGTATTAGTTACTGATTTCAACGTTGTGTGTATGTGAATTCAATTAGTTTATCTTTCTTTGATCTGCAGCTCTGTTGATTAGTTTTCCCCAACTTTTGTATAGTCTAAGAAGTCTATGGAATAAAATTATTTTTTGTTTTTTGTGCTTTTAAACTGGTTTCCTCTTCATTTAATTACATGTTCTTCTCTGCCATGAGGAAACAGTATGAATAGATAGTTTACATGATATACTGGGAATTATTTTTGGTTTAAAAAAATACAGTTTAACCAATTTTACTCTTAAATTATGAAAAACTTGAATATAAGATGTGTTTTAAGTGTTTCTTATAAAGATTTAGGTGAAAAATGTTCTCATGAAAGATGAACAATGCCAGGCTGTGACTAAATATACATTCGTTAATAATTTTGACATTTAGATGTAATAAACACAGGCTTCCCTGGTGGCGCAGTGGTTGAGAGTCCGCCTGACGATGCAGGGGACACGGGTTTGTGCCCCCGTCTGGGAAGATCCCGCATGCCGCGGAGCGGCTGGGCCCGTGAGCCATGCCCGCTGAGCCTGCGCGTTCGGAACCTGTGCTCCGCAACAGGAGAGGCCACAACAGTGAGAGGCCCGCGTACCACAAAAAAAAAAAAAAAAGTAATAAACACAAAATTGTTTGCCAATTACTTTTGAAATCTTTTGTAAGTAATGCAGTCATACTTCTCCACAGATCTTGTGATGGTTCCCACATCCTGTTAAAAATGAATTCAGGATAACGGTGATAAATGTTGGTGGGATAATCTTATCAAAATGAAATGAAACTTGTGCAGTGGCTACATAGGGAGAGGAAGAGTTAATATACATGAATGAAATGCTTGAGTCGAAGCATAAGAAATGGCTCCACGGTGATATTTGAGTTCGTTCTTTTCTCCTATGAAAGTTTGTTGTTTTTATGTCAAGTAATAGGGCTGCAATAACACATTAAATTGCCAAGTAATTGGCTTTTAGTCAGTTAATACATTTTTCATCTTGGATAAATTGCATATATTCCCTGAGCTTCATTAACCATATCTTTTTAATAGCTTTGTTGAGATAGACTTTACATGATAATTCACCCATTTAAAGTCTAATACTCAGTATTTTTTAGTTTATTCACTGTGGTATAGTCATCAGTACTAACTCTAGAACATTTTCATCACCTGCCCCCCTGCAAAAAAAAGGAAGCCCCCTTCCTATTAGCAGGCATTGTCCATTACCCACCAATTCTCCTCCACTCCACCCCTTAGGCAACCACTGATCTAATTCCTGACTCTCTAGATTGGCCTATTCTGGACATTTCACGTAAATGGAATCATATTTATATGGTCCTTTGTGACTGGCTTCTTTTACTTAGCATAATGTTTTCAAATTTCATCCATCTTGTAGCATGTATCAGTACTTCATCCTTTTAATGGCTGAATAAATATCTTCATAGGGATATGCTACATTTATTGATCTGTTCATCAATTGACGGACGTTTGGCTTATTTCCACTTTTTGGAAAGACTATTGCTGTGAACTTTGATGTACAAGTTTTGTGTGGACCTATGTTCTCAATTATTTTGAGTATATACCTACGAGTAGAATGGCTAGGTCATATGGTAACTCTATAATCTTTTGAGGGACTCCCAGACTGTTTTCCTTCCAAAGCAGCTGTACCGTGTATGAGGATTCTCATATCTTTACAATAGGAATAATGAAACCTGTTTCACCATTGTTGGGAAGATTAAATAAGACAACCTATGGTCAAGTGGTTAGGGTGGTGTGGGCACATAGTAAGGGCTCACTAAATGTTCCCTTCATTGGTTTGTCATCATTAGAAAGACCTCTTCTATCTTGAGCCAAAACCTGGAGCCACGGGAATCCGACTGAGGAGAAACAGAATGAATTGACTGCATCTCCCAAAGCTAGCCCTTCAGATTCTGGAAGGTAGTTATGATAACCTCTTTATCCAAGGTTTGGCTTTAACAAGTTCAACCTTATCCCGATTAGCTGTACCTTGTACATAAATAGACCCACATAGTCTTTCTTCTATAATTATGGGAGTGTTCAGGAGGACCAAGGAGTGACTGGTGTGACCCTCAGTGTAATGAAGGGGTAAGGACTCTTGTGTAGAATCTACTCCCATCTCTGCCACTATGAGTCATTGAACAGTTACTTCATGCATCTATAAAGTAAGGACTCAGACAAGATGATCTCTAGGCTGCTTCCAGCTCTAACATATGAATTCTAATATAGCCAGAAAAGTAGCTTAACTTTATAAATATCCTGACTTTTCCCAGCGAAATACCTTAAGCCTTTCTCCTAAGTCATCGTCTTTTTTTTTTTTTTTTTCCTGACTGAAAAGCATTGTTCCCATTAGATCTTGCAATGCTGGGGAGCATTTCATCAGGTTTTACTACTGAATTCCCAAAACTCAGAAATCATTTAAGGATAGATATCCCTGCCTCTTAATACAAAGAAGTACGCTAGAATGTTCAGCCACAGTGGCAGAGGCAGCCTAGCTTCTTCCTCTGATCCTACGCCCTTGCTCATTTGAGTTTGGTTAATGATGTTCCAAAATTCTCCTCGAGGAATGTCTTTGCTTTCTTCTGCACTCAGTTTCCTGCCTTATGGGCACAATAAATGAGGGCTGATCAGGAATATATCCCCTTTAGCTGGACATTGAATGGGTAGATATGGATTTATGTTATTCTAAGGAACTTGGAAACCATAAAGATTGCTCCACAATTTTGTGCATGGTACATAGGAATTTTCATGGCCCAAATAAGGTCCAGCAATCTGGAGTTTCTTCCTTGTTAGACCCAAGGGAAATATTCCTCCAAATGCTTCCTGGAATTTGGTAACTCACTGGCAGAACTCTACAGGTCTCAGTAGTAAATTAGGTTTTCATGAGAAGTTCATCTATCGTAGAAACAAGGTAAGAAAATAGAACGCTGTACCCTTTGCTTTGGAGAGCCTAACAGATGGAGGATGTGGCCCATTGATTTATAGATAAAGAATGAGCTGCAGAAAGTGAAGGAAATGTTCTTATAAGCATTACTTTTCAAATTTTTAGAGTATATATTTTGCATTTCTAAGTATCATGTGTATAGAATTAGTTCTACACATTGCAACCAAATTACAAGTGGCATTTGTTACAGTTTTGTTGTTGAGTATCTGCCGTGAGGCAAATTGACACTGGGGCATACCAAATCAAGTTAAGCTTAATATACTAAGTTTTTGAAGACTTAACTTAGTATATTTTGAATAAATTACTATAATTATAACTTAGTATAATTATAATAATTTAGTATAACTTCATACACTAAATAACTTAGTATATTTTGAAATACAGCAAAAATGTTCTGTCTTCAAATGCTAAAGAAGAGAAACAGACACTTTGGCAAACAGTAGCTCCTCAGTATATTATGCCAGGATGTTCTCTGCTTATGGACAACTTTTGGTTAGATCATGTTTAAGATTTTTTAGTTGAAGAATACTCTTGTAAAGATCACCTATCTCCCCGTCCTCTTTTTTTTTATTTTAATTTTATTGGAGTATAGTTGATTTACAATGTTGTGTTAGTTTCAGGTGTACAGCAAAGTGATTCAGTTGTACATATACATATATGCACTCTTCTTCAGATTCTTTTCCCATATAGGTTATTAGAGAGTATTGAGTAGAGTTCCCTGTGCTACACAGCAGGTCCTTGTTGGTTATCTATTATGTATAGTAGTGTGTGAATGTTCACCCCAAGCTCCTGATTTACCCACCCCCCATGTTTCCCCTTTGTAACCATAAGTTTGTGTTCGAAATCTGTGAGTCTGTTGTTGTTTTGTAAATCTTTGACCAATTATGGCAGAAATGTTGAAATAATTAGGTTATTTCTTTGTCCACTGTTATCTAGTTTACCAAAAAAATTGTTTGTTACAAAAAGATTTGTTCATTTGAAGCACCACATTTTAAAGTGAGAAATGAACAAAAATGTTGTTTAAAAATGTAAAAACAGAAGGAAAAACCCCCCAGTGATCTCGTAAGTAGAATGTTTCTTTCCTGCATAGGTAATTCGTATTGTGCTCACTGCTTGATTAGCGCCATGATGTAAGCTGCTCTAATGAATGGTGACAAAAGCACCAATTAGCACACCCAACCTCTGGCATTAGCATCTCCCAGTAGACTTGTAGGTGTTTCTTCCTTAATGTGTGTGCCTAGGGTCCCCAGAAGGGAGGTGGACTTTTAATACAGTGTGGAGATAAATTCTCCATGTTAAACAACACTTGTCTTCCTGTGCTGCTGGACCTTTTCAGAGTCTTAGAGGAGTGCGTTTCTTGGCAAAGAAGAAAGAAGCTTGAGTTCCTCAGCAGAGAATTAAAATGTCTTGTTGATGGAATGAAGCCATCGGTCCTCATGGAGCCCTGTATACATGTAGAGCTTCTCTCCTCCAGATAAATATACACTCTTCCTAGAGGAGGAGTCGAGTCAATTTTATTATGTTTGTTCATTAAATTAGGCTAGAAAAAAATGGAAAGTATTTGCAAAGAATATCAACCCTCTCAAATCTGGCAAATTCTTGCATATTTCATTTTCTAAAAAGCACGATTATTAAACTGTGACAGCTGAGAATGAAATGAAGCAGTCCTGCCATGTCAGACTTCCCTTAGCTTTGACAGGGTTGCTAACCTGGTTGATAAGGGAATTTCAATGCTTGTGAAGTTCGCTTTTGATTTTCTTATGGAAAGGATGGAGAAATGCCAGGAAGAGAGAGAATGGTAAATAGTTGAATGATCCTACCTAAAGATGACAGGGTCTATTAAAAACAAACAAACAAAAAGCACCTGCCACACGATTCTGTCTTAGGCCTTGACCAAGCCATTATTTTTGTCAGTGGCCAGGATGAAACGTAGGCAACATGCTTCTGTGATGCACATCCCCTCAAATCTGGGAGGGCAGGAAATATATTGACTGACAAAAAGACGGTAACGATCTGGGAAAGTAGATCAAAGAGATGATTCTTCATAGGGATAAATGTAAGAGTCAAGAAAATCTATGGAACAAGTCCACAAGAAATTCTTAGCTATTAAACCTAAGGGGAAGAATACAGGACAGAAATTCTCGGTTTTGGTTATACACTAGAATCACATGCGTGGGTACCTGGGAGCTTTTAAAAAATGCCAATACCTGGGTACCACTCCAGCCAATTAAGTCAGAATCTCTGGGGGTGAGGCCCAGGTATGTTTAAAAATCTCCCCAGATGATTTTATTGTGCATCCATGCTAGAAAACTGCTGATTTTCTTTTGTGGATAAATGCAATAAGGAAGTAACAGTAGGATGTCACTGTCTACCTCTTTACAAAAGCTAATTTTTTCTTAAATAATCAGACCGCATTTAGGCTATTGTATGGAACAGGAGACGTACTCAGGAAGAACAAAGTGAAAATGGTGAAGTGATTGAAGGGTCTTGTCTGAGAACTGTGTAGAAAATTGTGAATGCTTACATGGCTAATATAAACGTAAGGCAGTAAACATTTTTAAAGAAGAGATCTCGGTATGCTTACCTTTATACTCAGGTTTATCAAGGAAAAGCTTCTGGGTTATTATTCTGGGGATGTTACAAAAAATATTAGGCTAGATTGTCTACAAAGAATCAGAATATTACAGAGAATTTCTTGTTAGAAATAGGAGCCTCATTAAAACAAGTCATTTTGACAAGTCTTTGACAGTTTGGGGTTGTACCTATGTATCAACCCTTCTGGTATTTTTTTGATTGTTTCAAAGATAATAATATATTCCTAAATTCAGGTTTTAAATCAATCTTTAGGTAAGTCACCAAAGACTTCATTATGGTAGCAGAATAAAAGGTAACATAATCAGCTGTGAAATTTTTTAAAATTTTTGTTTATATTGTACTATATAGTTGATTTACAATGTTGTGTCTCAGGTGTACAGCAAAGTGATTCAGTTATACACATATCCACTCTTTTTCAAATTCTTTTCCCATTTAGGTTATTACAGAATACTGAGCAGAGTTCCCTGCGCCATACAGTAGGTCCTTGTTGGTTATCTACTTTAAATATAGTAGTGTGTATATATCAATACGTGTGTGTATGTTAACTTTGTCAACAGACTACTCTAGAATATAGAACCCTGGCTGTCCAGTCATGGAAAAGTACTCATTGCTACCAGTCCTTGACCACATCTTCCCATTTGCCACACCTTGTTTTAAATAGGGTGATAAATCTCTTCTTTATTTAGTTTCCTTTTTGGAGCACAAATCTCACAACACTAAGCGTGCGCTTCCTCTGTTCATCTTCTGGTTCCCTTGGGCACCCAAATTGCTGGGTGCTTCTCTCCCATCTGAGAAGTATTATGAAGAACCTCCCCTTTCTCTCCACTTTGAGGTAGGCAGGAAGCTGAGGCTGGCTTGCTGATGACAGAACGGGGAATAGTGTGAGAGGAGGCTATTTTCACTTCAGTCCCTTTACTCTGTCAGAACTGAAATGTGTGAGTTTATATTTGCTGGCGTGACGTTTGACCTGGCCCAATCTGAGCTTGCGATGGAGTCATTGCAAACACTTGAGCTGATACTGAGCCATTTGAAGACTTGTTATACTTGCCCTGTTGCAAACTGGTCCTCTAGTTACTGATTGACTTTTCCTGATGACAGTTTTGCTGTGATTTTTGATAGGCTATTGGGGGCAGGGCACATACCTCGACTAGAAAGTCCCCCCAAGTGTGTCTTATGTGCCTTGAATTCACTTTCAGCCAGTGTAGTATTGAACCCATCCTGGCTGACAGGTTTTACTTTCCCTCATTTATTGATGTATCTGCAACATCGGCAGGAGAAATTCTCCATAACAGATGTCTGGACGTTGCTACTCGTTCGCAATCAGTCTATGCATCGAAATGATCATTTTGGTCTGGTTATTTTATGGGGAGTCTATTGTAGTAACTGTGAAGCATTAGTTAGTAACGTGGTATTTTAATTCTGACGTTACTATTTGGCAGTGTAATGAAGTGGCCCGGGAAGTATTAGCATTCATTAATTGTTGAAGTGTGAGAAAAACGTTTCTCCCTCAGTCTCAGTGTCAGGGAAAGGATGCTTGCTCCATGAGGGAGTGGGTCGGAAACGAGGGCCTTCCTTTTAATGAAATGTTAGCAGCCTGTGATAGGATGTGATGCTATGGAGAGGCCATACGATAAACGCCAGTGGGACCATCCAGGATACATTGGTGCACAATTAAAAATGGGTGTGCAATGAAAGCTCTGTGACCTGTGCTCAGACCCCTGCCTGTAGCCAGTCATTGACTAGAGGTCACAAATTATGGGCTTTGATATCTTTCTCTAGAAGGTGAGAGTATTTGATCTAAATAATTCTAAAATCTCTTCTTCCTCAAAAACTGGTATTATGTCTACAGTTACATGGTATGGTATTATATGTTGTAATTTTGGTATGATAATTATAAAACCATACCTCATTTGTATATAGTATCAGAATTGTATCTTCATAAGATTTAGTAGTAATTGCGATGTTCATCCCTACTTTCAAACTTGCAGTTCTGCTTACATAGTGTTGTTGACATCTTTACACAGAAATGATGAGAATAAAAAGAATTCTTAGGATTATGGGTCATAAGAACTTTGAGGTACAGTTTTTGGGGGGGGTAATACTTTCAAAATCAGGAAAACTAAGACATCTTCCCCTCAAGTTCTTAGAGAGTTCAAAATATTAGTGATGATACAAATTTAACATAAATACAGGTATAAAATGATACAAAATAGATAACCCAGGAGCATGAAGTTTGAACACTGCCCTTCAGAAAGCCGTGGGAACACCAGCCAGTCTAACTGTACCACGGAAGACAACGTGTCAGCTTTTTAAGAAATGATCAAGAGACATAAGAACAATGAAATGATCTGCCTGGGGGAGCTGTGCAATTTCTGCTGTGTCTTGAACAATAGGTCCGTACCCCACCCCTTGCAGCTAACAATTTTAATTCTGGGAAAATAAGAATTTGCACATTGATCATAGCCAGTTAGGACCACTGACCAAATAACCCAGATGGTGGTTGTGTTTTTTTTCTTTTTTTTTTTTTGGTGGTGATGGTGATGTTTTAAAGTAATTCTCTAAGACCATACATTTTCTAGATGGTCTGGGTTTATTTATTCTAACATAGTACTTTCTGGCCATCTTCTTTCTGTGCCTTCACATTGCTTAGGTCAGTACCATGCAAAGTTGTATTTTCTCCCTGAGTTCCTAACGATTTTTGCTCTCTTAGATACTGCTTTTCTGGCTCCTTGAGTTTTGCTGAATCATTGTCTATGTCTCTGGGAGACGTGCTGTTATTTCCCAGAGGAGTCACTCCTGGCAAGCAGTGATCACCGGCATATTCGCAGCTCAGGTGTTTTTGCTGTTTGGCTTCTCTCTAGATAAATCAGTTTTTGCAGAGCAAGTGTGCAGCTAAGCTCGGGACTAGGGGATGGCGTGGTGAACGTGCTCAAAGGAATTGGTGACAGGTTCTGCACGGGTTTTGTCTTCAGCCCTTGTTCCCAGCATTAGAAGGAAGGTGTGCCATCTGCTCTTTTGAGCTGAGGTGTTGGTTCCCACTCTCAGTCTTGTGTCTCATGCTCTCGACTTGACTTTCGAAGCTGCTGCCACCGGAGCTCTTGTATATTTCAGAGACGTGCACAACAAGTTTGACAAAGAGCAATTGGACAGCATTTCTAACAGTGTGTGTAGCTTTCTAAAAGCAGTGGATTACTGGAGATGTCCTCACCTGGACAGTCTGTTGAAGAAATTTGGGGTGATTGATCAGAGGTCACTTGGGTTAATTAAGGCCATATTCCAAAAAGGGGCTGCATTTTACGTTCTGGGTGATAAAAGCTGTGAAAGCTTAAGAAAATAGTTTTAAACACCGTCATGCATCATTAATTAAAGCTGACAAAAGAAGCAGTCAGAAGGAGAAAAGACCGAGAATCGTGCTTTAGCGTTGAAAGCAGATGATTAAAATTGGATAGAAGAGGTTCCCAAGCAAGTGCAGAAACAAGTAAGGCTTCGGGATCTGGAAAAGTCCACGGTGCCTCACACATCTCAGCCGGGTGTGGGATTCCGGTTGAAGTTTCTAGTTAGTACAGGACCCAGCGGTGGCTTCTCAGACCTGCCAGGTCTTAGGGAGGTTTGAAGGGAGGGATATGGTAAAAGAGACCTATAGATGTGCTGCTTATTACAGATGATGCAGACAATTTTTAGATGAAGGAAAACTGCAAATACTGGCAAAAGGTCTGACTCTCAGACCAAGAGACCTATGAAATGTCGCAGGAATAGAATCTCCTAGTGTTGTTGCTATAGCACATCTATCTGTTGAAGAGGAAGTAGATTTGTTCCTTGTAAACGGATTGTCCCAAGGTAACGCTGGGTGCTTTTCACTTCAGGTTCTTTGTGATACATGCTCGTTCACTCATTTTGATGTACTGGATTTTGTGGTGCTTTTTAGTTTGCTTTTTATTTCGTATAAAAAACCCCACCCATAAATAGAATAAAGACATCATCTACATATTTTTTTTTACCAGTAGCATTAAGGCCAATCCAATTCTCTTTGATAAAGGAGATGCGTGTCCACAAACTCCTTGTGGTTTCTGGGGTATGAATAACAGGTTCCCTACTTTCCCTACATTATTTATAGACCCTAAAACATGAGCCTGATTTTCTCATCTTCATGCAGGCAAAGCTCCCAGGAAATGATCGGGAGCCTTGTGTAACTCTGGGTCACGTTAATAACTTTGTTTGCTTCCATTCCCTTAGACAACTCATTGCTAGGTGGTGGGTATTTTCACTTAAGCTTATTTTTTTGTTTCCCTTTCATCTCCTCAAAGGAATATTGCAAGTTCGCACGGAAAAATAACCTTTCTGCTTTAATCTCCTCTTCTCCCAAAGGACAGAACCCGCGTTCTGGCATTACCTCCCTTAGGTTCCTGTTGAATTCTCTCAGTACAGCTGTTGTAACATACAGCCCTTGTGTGTAATGTCACAATCAGCTGGCATTTGTCCGTTCGTTTCTCTGCATTGTGAACTCCTGTTTTGGGGGGGATGGATGTCTTATCATTATTCATCACAGGGGCCCAAGCTATAGCAGATACAAGGTGGGACCCTAGGAAATGTTCAATTGTACCTTCCTTTAAGGGGAATTATGAACCACACTTAGGGAATACACAACACCTGGGCCGCTAGCAAATTTCATTTCCTCAATTGACTTTGGTGGCAACATGAGATCATTGAAAGGAGCTAGTTTCAAACAGAAAAACGTGACAGGAGAGACTATACTTCCATTTCTCAGCAATTTCCTTCCTTGCTTGTAAGGATGCCAATTCCGAGAAGATGCTTTTTGCACAGAATAGCACACTGGAATATTTTTACAAGTGGAAAATAATAATAGCAGCCAACAGTTTCTGTTCCTGCTCTGTGCTAGATATGCTAAGGGTTCTTTCCATCCCTTCCCTATTTTAATGCTTAACAGTAACCCTATTAAAAAGATAGTACATTCCTCAGTAAGTGAGAATTTGTAGAGAGAGGTTAATTAACTTCACCAAGGCCACTTTGGAAATAGCATAACAGAGCCGTGACTGAGCCTGTTTCCGATCCAGATCACATCTTCTCTTAACTCTGTACTGTACATCCTCCCCCCGCACGTTACCACTGATCCGCCCTCAGAATCAATTGGTTACTGGCACTTTACACCAGACGAGGAACAGTGAGGATCCAGAGATTCTCTGGGTGTGGAGGGAGAGATGCTTCCTTTAATAAGAGTACAGAACCCAAAACCTTCAAGGAGATTCTTTTGAAGGAGACCGTGAGGCCCTAACTCTCCCTCTCTCCCTCTCTCCCCACTCTCCCCCCTCCCCCTCCCCCCTCTCTCTCCTCTCTCTCCCTCTCTCTCCTCTCTCCTCTCTCTCTCTCTTTCCTCTCTCCTCTCTCTCACTCTCTCCTCTCTCCTTTCTCTCACTCTCTCCTCTCTCCCCCTCCCCTCCCCCTCCCCTCCCCCTCCCCTCCCCTCTCCCCCTCCCCCTCCCATCCCTCTCTCTCCCTCTGTCCCTCTCTCCCTCTCTCTCCCTCTCTCTCCCTCTCTCTCCCTCTCTCTGCCTCCCTCCGTTTCACCTTTCCCGTGAGGCTCCTTCCCTTCCTGTTCCCCAGCCACCACCCTGCCCCAGGGAGACTGGCGATCTCTTTACCCTAGGACTTACGGGGTAATATGGGACGATCCCCTTCTTTGGCTCCATGAATGTAGCAGAGACGACCGGAACTTGCTAAATGCCAAGGGAGAACAAAACTGCTATAAACACAACTTTAGACCATGTTAGCAATCCAGGCTACAAGTGCCAGGCTTCTGTTTCACCTGATTTCACCTTCTACCAGGACTGGCAGATCTCTTTCTTCTGCTCATTTCCTTCCATATCCATGTGTTACCATGGTGAGTCCTAATGGTTTTTCCCATCATGAGGACAAGTTTACTTACTTAGTGCACAGACAATGTTTGTTGCACATGTGAATTTGTAGGCCTTCTGTAATGGCCGTGCTCATCATTGCACCCCTTTCTGGTAGCCACAGTTCAGCTCTCGCTTTGCACGTGTTTAGCTGCTTTCTACGTGTAGGGTGCTGTCACTCTCTGCTCAGGAGCCCCTTCTCGTTTGTGACAAACCATGATTAAGGCCAAGGTAGAGAGGTCCTCCTTGTCTCTTATTTGAGGCTGTCTGACTGGTCCAGCTTCTTAAGAGAGTTGCTTCTTCCTCAAATGATGGACGCCAGAAGTGGAAACCCACCAACGTCTGGCCTGTTGGCTAGAAGAGAAGTCCCAAATGGTGTGGATTAGTTGAAATTCTAGGCAGGAAGATTAGCACAAGACCCAGGCTCAGGATAGAGGGGAAGAGGAACCCTCTTGAGTGGTAGAGGGCAATCAGATAGGAGGTAAATGTTGGTCAACATTAGGAACCTGACAGCAGGAAGCAGAGACCGAGTTTTGGCAATGGGGGTGCAGGAGTCATATGTCAATCCCTGAATTGACTCTCACAAGGCAAGACTTGAGTTTTGGAGAAAACTTGGGTAGGGATCAAAGCAAGACCGTCAGCTAAGTCTGAATTAATGTTGGTCGATGAAGGTCAAAGGTGGTCCAGCACCTGCGACAGGGTCATCCTGTTCATGATCCCAGTGCCTCAAATGCAGGAAGTGAGGATACATGGTGAGGAGACACACATGTAAACGAAATCGCAATGTTCAGTTTCGGTCTCGTGTTACCATATTGTTACCGTATTGATCCCTGCTTAGTTTGGTTAGGTGAGCAGTGTTGGGAGACATCCGGCATGTGGGAGAAATGCTGGAAAGGGTGTATTTCCTTTCTCTGTGCCATCAGGCTAGCAGGTAGGTAGTTTGGAAAAAAAATATTGATTAGTGTATAATTTTTTTTTTACTCAGGGTATCAACAGCCCTATTATTTTTGTAATGCAAAGTGTAGAAACTAAAGGTCCGTGGGTCTTTTTGGCTAGTGGTAGGAAATTAAGTGATTCACTCCCAAGGAAGTAAATTACAATCTCCTGGGAAGATGAGCTATTTTTGTGTATCGAAAAGGGGCACTGGTGGCCTGGCTGCTAACCGGATTTTTGGCCAGCTCTCACGGGCATGTTATTTCCCTGGTCAGAGACAGGGAAGAAGAGTGTGCTTTCAGAAGGAACCCCTGGCAGGTATCCTCCACTGATTTGGGGATAATTGATTGAGGCTTTTTACAATAGGTGGACCTCCAAATTATGTGGCATGCTTGACATTTTAAAAAGATGACATGCTGGGCTTCCCTGGTGGCGCAGTGCTTGAGAGTCCGCCTGCTGATGCAGGGGACACGGGTTCGTGCCCCGGTCCGGGAAGATCCCACATGCCGCGGAGCGGCTGGGCGCGTGAGCCATGGCCGCTGAGCCTGCGCGTCCGGAGCCTGTGCTCCGCAACGGGAGAGGCCACAACAGTGAGAGGCCCGCATACTGCAAAAAAAAAAAAAAGATGACATGCTGAGCCAAACCAGCTATGAAAACCAAGCATTCCCTGCCCGGGCCGCTCGTAAGATAGATTCGCCTTGGGTCAAAAAGGACTTGTTTGGATAGATTGAGGAGGGTACTGTTTAAAAATCTCATTGCAGATGTTTTCACCCATATTATCATGTCTCGCAAGAGGAGTGACTCTTGAAGTTAGAGTGGAAAGAGGATTGACACCATTAAGACCTAGGAAAGATTCATTTTCAGACCAGCAGCCAGGACTGAGTTGACATTGCCTATGAAGGCAAAGAGGGGTGTCAGAGCTCAGCCTGTTGATGGGATCATAGTGCCTCGAATGTAGGAAATTACGATCTATAATGAGGAGACAGGCACATAATTAAAGTTATACAGAGTTAACTCTTGTATTAAAGTAATTTTTGAGTGTGATATGGACAAACGATTTCTATTTATAGGCGAAATAAATTTTAAACTGTGTTTATCAAGCAATAAAGATAATAGTTTTAAAGTGACCAGTTATAAACCATTTAAAAACTATAATGAAATAAAAGATGTTGGCACACTGAAGCCCTCTAGTGTATTAACTTTTGTGGCCTGGTCGAAATATTTTGTATATACTCTGAATAAAGCTTGTAACATCATCTCTGTTTAATTGAACAGCAGGGTAAAAAATTAAAAACTATTCTTTATTCGTTATTAATAGTTACTAATAGTGGTTCCATAATGATTCTGTATTAATTAGGCATTTTTGAGTACTGGGCAACCCAAAAGAAAACAGACGTAATGTGAATGCTGAAACAAGTAATATTATCTATAATGCTCAGTTTGAAATTTGGGAAGTCAATCAGAGCAACCTCATTATTCTCCCTAATTACCCTTATATAATGAGTAAATTTAGTAGTAAAATGAGATTTTCTAAAACTTTTCATGCTTAAAACATCTTTTATCTGTTCTGTGCATTAAAGGTTTCTTAAGATTTTGAGAATGGTTACCTTGCTTTAAAAACATTTTAACAACAACAAAACAGATGTTTGGACACACCACACTAAAGAATGGTACTTATTGCTGTATATTATGATGGAGAAATGCAGTTTTCACAATAATTGACAACTTTTTCAAATTTAAGAATGTGTTCTTATTTTTCCCACTTGTTCAACTTGTTTCGAGTGATTTAAAAAAAAAACAAGAGAGCATGCTGTATAAGCTTTTACTGTCTTCCCATGAGAATTTTCTTGGTAGTAACTCATTCAATAAGTGATTCAGGCCCAAAAAGCTTATTTGTGAACTACAACGCCTTCAAGTAGGGAGAGAGATTGTTTTATCCTTGATTTTCAAGTAGAAGCAGGTTGAACAGAGGAACGTTTTGTGTCTGTAGTGAAAACATCATCCCAGGTTGTCCTACTTCAGGCGGAGCCAAGGGTGGCCTGTTTTCATCCTAGAGCATTGAATGGGGCTTGTCTTTGGCAGGGGGCATCCTGTAAACTGACCTCCCTGGCCTTCTTCCCTGTTGGAAAGGAAGCGCTTTTCCTGTCCTTATCAATGTTGAGGTTACCATTTCATGGGGCTCCGAAGCCACGAGACGCATGGCTGGGCGGCCACTAATGGAAACTGAAGGAAAAAGCCGGAGGGCAGTCTGTGGGTAGGAAAAGAGAAGGAACAGTGGCACTCTAGATTGTACTTTCCCTCTGCTGACTTTCCGTGGATTGTGCTTTTCCCCCCGCTCACTTTCCAGCATATATAAAACAATACATTTTCACGTACCATTAGAAGATGTGGTCCTTGAGAGTGTCCTTCTCTGAAGCAGCATGACAGTTGAGTCGTCAGAATTCCAACCACGCGTGTGATTATGTAGATGGAACAAAATGCAAAGGAAGCATTCAGTTCCTTGTGCATTGATATCCACCCTTTCCGAAGAGTGGTGGATAAAAATGATTTTTAAAAGACCTAATTTGCATATAACAAAACATGCCAGCTGTTTGATTCATTGTTAAACTTAAATGATGAGACACCTGTAAACCAGCCCTTTTCAGTCTGGCTGTAAAATTTATTTTCCACTTGTTTTCAGTGTCTGGTTACCCACAGTAAGCAGATTCTCAGAAATCAGGGCTAATGGGAGCATCCAGGATGATGGCTAATATTTAGACAAAAGATTTGAAAAATGAGGATATCGCAACAACTTCGGAAGTAATCGCAACCCGGGAAGTTCCCACGTAGCTATATTTTCTTTGGCTGTTTCTTGTTGCTTGGGTTCTAGTGTCACAAAAGTTCCATCTTCAGTTGGAATAAAGGGGAAAACAAGGAAAAATGTCAAGCGGAGCTTAACTTTCTCAAACCGTTGTTAAACCATTCTTTCTCTTGTGTGTCTTCTAGATCCTGGCCAAATCCCAAGGTCATTTACTGTTTAGCTTTGAAGTCTCTAAGACACAGAGAATTTGATAGCTACACACACAGAGAGATAAACCCGAGACATATTTTAATGTCCTCTGAGAACAGAACACCACGAGAACAATTTAAATGACTGGAAAATGTATTTAATTAAACAAAGAGTTCTTAACTTGAAGGAATTGGAATGGATTATGGAAGTAGGTCATGGGATTTTATTTTCCAGAAAGCATCTGGGGACAGAGCTGTGAAAGAGGGAGAGAGAATGCCTAGTTGGGCATTGTGCCAGGGTTGCGTACCTTCAGAATTCCCAACCAGTTTGCAGATTGCGTATTATCCTTGATACTTTATACGAGAGTAAACTAGCTCAGAGGTTAAGCAAGTTGCCCAAGTTTTCACAGCTAGGAGATGCTGCAGTGAAGATTCAAATTCAAGTCTTCATGTTTCTAAAAGCTAAGTTCTTCAGCCACTCGCTGTGCTGCTTCCCTTAGAGATAATTTCCATATGTTTAGTTTTCTTTGAAGCAAACAACAAATTGGACTTGCAGAGTTTCTTTCAGCCCCCCTGCTGCTGTGTGAAACAGAGCAGACGTCTTACCAACACGGTCAGCAGTTCCCTGGGTACCACAGAAGTGGGGCCAGGATGGTCTGTGTCCAGGTGTATGTGATGACATCCTTCTCCAAAAGCTGCTCACACCTGAATTCTTTTGAATTCAGCTTACGTGAAACTTTCCAATAGTCACAAAACAATAAATCTTCCCCACAGAGCTATAAAAGGAGAAATTAAATGAGAAGAGACATCCAAGTTCTATAGGCAGTGCAGTATTGGTGGTACAGTGGTGAGCAGAGCTGCTTGCCAAATTCTACAGGCAACCTGTATACAATTTAGATCAGAAGTATAGCCTTTGGAAACCTCATTGAAAAAATACAAAGCCTCCTAATTGGATGAAGCTGGAATTTCTAGGCAGCTTTACAAAATTCTGAAGGATTTAAGATGAGAAGACTCACTCTGTGGACTGTGTTTGGCATTCATTATACCTTGGAGATGTTACGCAGGCTCCTTACAAGGGCTTGCCCCCCTCTTGAGACTTTTAAGACATTGCTGGCCAAAAGAATATTCTCTAAGGTCTGTCTTTGTCTCACCAGGTATAGAGTATCAAGAATACTAAAAGAGTATAGTAGGTGATTTTTCTTCCTTTTGGAAGATCCAGCAGAGAATACTGCCTGGGACTCTGGCCATGGCTTCACTCTTTTGGGCGGGCTCTGCCGTTCCTGCATTTCTCTCTGCGAGGTCACCCTTCTGGTTAGCACCTTTCTCAGAATACAGATGTCTGTAGGAGACTCTCATCCCCAGTGAGAAGAAACTCTGGGCTCCTGGTGTTACTTCCATTGCTCATCAGAGGTCTCTTTGGAAGAGCAAGACAGCTGTTGGTCTTGATCGCGAGCCGCCGTTCTGGATCCTGCCAGATTTTCATCCCAGATCGACCATGCTCGTCGCTAAGAGAAGAACTGTCGGTGCTGAGGGTACCTGTAGCAATGGTGGTCACACTGAGATCAATGGGGGCACATTCCCGGCAGCGTGGAGGGCAGAGCAACAGTTCCTTGAGGTTTGTCCCTGGCAAAGGAAGTGGCTTAAAGTGTTCCCCGGTGATCAATCCACTCTGCTGGTTTGTACCATGCTCTCTTCTACGGGGTGGATGTCACCTCTCTTACCCCCCGGGATGATCAAGGTTTCTATAAGTTTAAAAGTAACATTGTCAGCGAGTTTGCAGGAATGTGGTATTCTGGGTTTGTTTCTTTCCCCTAGAAGGCAAACACTTCAGAGTTTACGGAGCAGGTCATGGAGAGTGCCTGACACCCATGTGCTGGTGAGATTCCTCTCTGGTTTTAGACGTGACCTTGCTACAGGGCTTCCAGTGTCCTAGAAGATGGCAGAAACCCCTGGGATACACTTGTCAGATCCTTCAGTGATGGCAAAAATCACTCAGTTCCTTAAGTGACTTTTCTCTCTCGGGCCAGGCCAAAGGTTGGCGCCACACACACCAGCAGACTGTGAATCACGAGAGCAAACAGCCCAGAGACGGCTGCCTCTGGAGCTGCCCAGAGGCCCAGCACTACCATGAGGCCAGCTCACCCTGCCCAGGGACCAGCAGCCTGGTCCAGGTGCTCGCACACACGATCATGGTACAGGCAATCGGGGCTATAAGGAAAAGACAGGTTAAAAAGCATGATTCCATATTCTTGGTGGGAAGTGAAGGTTACGTCTTGCTTTTTCCCATCCTGAGGCAGCCTCGTGCAGCTCCTGTTCTTGGAAAGGCAAGGCCGTGTGGAATACTAGATAGGGCACCGGACCAACTGCCAAGAGACTTGGTTTCAGTTCCAGCCTCACCAAGTTCTAGACCAGTGGTTTTAAACAGATAATTTCACCTCTCTGAAGCCTTTATTTAATGCTTATCTTTTTAGAGGTTTTAGGAGTTTCCTAAAGCCCCCGTAACAAACGACCACAAACTGGGTGGCTTCAACAACAAAAATGGATTCTCTCGCACTTCTGGAGGCAAGAAGTCCTCAATAAAAGTGGAGGCCAGGGGCTTCTTGGTGGCGCAGTGGTTGAGAGTCCACCTGCTCATGCAGGGGACACGGGTTCGTGCCCCGGTCCGGGAAGATCCCACCAAAAAAAAAAAAAAAAAAAAGTGGAGGCCAGGTTGGCTCCTTGGAGGCTCTGAGGGAGAATCCATTCGAATCCTCTCCCCCAGCTTCTGGTGGTGGTTGGCCCTCCTTGGTGTGCCTTGGCTCACAGTTACATCATTCTAATCTCTGTCTCCATTGTCACATGGCCTTTCCTTCTGTGTATCTCCCTGTCTCTCCTTTTCTGTCTCTTACAAGGACATCAGATTCAAGGTCTGCCCTAATCCATGATCTCTTCTTGAGCGCCTTACCTTAATTACGTCTGCAAAGACCCTTATTCCAAATGAGGTTACCTTCTGAAAGTCCAAGTGGACATACGTTTGTTGTATTCAACCCACTGCAGGCACGGTGCTCTCTGCTCAGCCTACTGCACGGGTCCGTGTAAGGAAAACGTGCGCTAAGGCACATGCGTTTTGTGAAGGCTCAAGTGCTATGTTGTATCTTTGTCTTCTCCAACTTGGAGGCCTTTGTAAGTTCCTCTTTTTATGGAAGAAAGCCTCTCACTGTTCTTGTACTCCATTTCCGTTATCATCTGATCCTAAGCTATCTTGCTGGGTTCATTTCCTGTTGTATTCCCTAAGGTATTTAGTCCAGCACAAAGAGATGACTTGTACTTTGAATCATCATGTACTTTCATCCTCCTGGCTTTTCCCATGTATTCTTCCACCTTACTATGAGCTCTCTTTCCTCTCCTACTTATCTTTCAAGCCTGGGCTGATACCCCACTTTTGACCAACTATTCTTCCCCTGAGTTGAAATTTTTCCAGGAGTGTGCTGGAACTAGCTGACACCGATCAGAGCTGAATGCTGATTGTTAAATATTCAGTGATACATCAGCAGCTTAAAATTAGCCATGCAGGGAGTATTTACATCATGGAAATGGGCAGTCTGTACAAATGAAAGCCCCTCCCTCCTGCCCTTCCTCCTTCCTCCCTCCTTCCCTTCCTCCTTCCTCCCTCCCTCCTTCTCTTTTTCCTTCTTTGTCTCTCTCCCTTTTTTTCTCCCAGCACACCCCTGAATTTTTCCCTCCTCTGCACCTCCATACCACTTTGTTTTTATCTCTATTTTAGCGTTTTAAACATTATATGCTATTCTTATTATGTAAATAGCCATCACTTCTGATAGAGTTCCTTGAGGCCAAAGGAGTATTCTTTGTTCTGTAGGGCTGTCTTGTATCCCATAGCACTTGCTATGGACTTGCTGGTGTCCCTCCCACCTCCTAATCCATATGTTGAAGGCTTAACCCCCAAGGTGGCTGTGTTTGGAGATAGGGGCTACAAGGAGGAACTATAGTTAAATGAGGTCACATGCATGGGACCCTGATAATAATAGTACTAGTGTCCTTATAAGAAGAGATACCAGAGGGTGAGTTTGTTTTCTCTCTATGTGAGGACACATCAAGAAGGCAGCCATCTATAAGCCAGGAAGAGAGCCCTCACCAGAAACCTAATTGGCTGGCACCTTGATCTTGGACTTCTCAACCTCTATAGCTGTGAGAAATAAATGTCTGCTGTTGAAGCCACCCAGTCGGTAGTATTTTGTTATAGTAGCCCAAGCAGACTAACATAGCACCTGGTACATACAAAATGCTCAATATATTATATGTTTATTCAATTAAGTAGCATGCAGGTATGAAGAATAATAACATTTATAGAGCCCTCTCTCTGTGACAGCAGCTGTGTACAGTACTATTACTAGACCCATTTGACAGACGATAACTGAAACTTAAAAAGGTGAGTAGGAAGAAGAACTACAATCCTGCAGCCTGTGGAACAAAAACCACATTCACAGAAAGATAGAAAAGATGAAAAGGCAGAGGGCTATATAGCACATTAAGGAACAAGATAAAACCCCAGAAAAACAACTAAATGAAGTGGAGATAGGCAACCTTCCAGAAAAAGAATTCAGAATAATGATAGTGAAGATGATCCAGGACCTCGGAAAAAGAATGGAGGCAAAGATCGAGAAGATGCAAGAAATGTTTAACAAAGACCTAGAAGAATTAAAAAACAAACAAACAGAGGTGAACAATACAATAACTGAAAAGAAGACTACACTAGGAGGAATCAATAGCAGAATAACTGAGACATAAGAACGGCTAAGTGACCTGGAAGACAGAATGGTGGAATTCACTGCTGTGGAACAGACTAAAGAAAAAAGAATGAAAAGAAATGAAGACAGCCTAAGAGACCTCTGGGACAACATTAAACGCAACAACATTCACATTATAGGGGTCCCAGAAGGAGAATAGAGAGAGAAAGGACCCAAGAAAATATTTGAAGAGATTATAGTCGAAAACTTCCCTAACATGGGAAAGGAAATAGCCACCCAAGTCCAGGAAGCACAGCAAGTCACATACAGGATAAACCCAAGGAGAAACACACCGAGACACATAGTAATCAAATTGGCAAAAATTAAAGACAAAGAAAAATTATTGAAAGCAGCAAGGGAAAAACGAAAAGTAACATACAAGGGAACTCGCATAACGTTAACAGCTGATTTCTCAGCAGAAACTCTACAAGCAAGAAGGGAGTGGCATGATATACTTACAGTGATGAAAGGGAAGAACCTACAACCAAGATTACTCTACCCGGCAAGGATCTTATTCAAATTCGACGGAGAAATCAAAAGCTTTACAGACAAGCAAAAGCTAAGAGAATTCAGCACCACCAAACCAGCTCTACAACAAATGTTAAAGGAACTTCTCTAAGTGGGAAACACAAGACAAGAAAAGCACCTAAAAAAACAAACCCTAAACAATTAAGAAAATGGTCATAGGAACATACATATCGATAATTACCTTAAACGTGAATGGATTAAATACTCCAACCAAAGACACAGACTCGCTGAATGGATACAAAAAGAAAACCCATGTATATGCTGTCTATAAGAGATCCACTTCAGACCTAGGGACACATATGGACTGTAAGTGAAGGGATGGAAAAAGATATTCCATGCAAATGGAAGTCAAAAGAAAGCTGGAGTAGCAGTACTCATATCAGATAAAATAGACTTTGAAATAAAGAATGTTACCAGAGACAAGGAAGGACACTACGTAATGATCAAGGGATCAATCCAAGAAGAAGATATAACAATTATAAATATATATGCACCCAACATAGGAGCACCTCAATACATAAGGCAACTGCTAACAGCTATAAAAGACGAAATCGACCATAACACAATAATAGTGAGGGACTTTAACACATCACTTACACCAATGGACAGATCATCCAAACAGAAAATTAATATGGAAACAGAAGCTTTAAATGACACAATAGACCAGATAGATTTAATTGATACTTATAGGACATTCCATCCAAAAACAGCAGATTACACTTTCTTCTCAAGTGCACATGGAACATTCTCCAGGATAGATCACATCTTGGGTCACAAATCAAGCCTCAGTAAATTTAAGAAAATTGAAATCATATCAAGCATCTTTTCTGACCACAATGCTATGAGATTAGAAATCAATTACAGAGAAAAAAACGTAAAAAGACAAACATGTGGAGGCTAAACAATACGTTACTAAATAACCAAGAGATCACTGAAGAAATCAAAGAGGAAATCAAAAAATACCTAGAGAGAAATGACAATGAAAACACGACTATCCAAAACCTATGGGATGCAGCAAAAGCAGTTCTAAGAGGGAAGTTGATAGCTATACAAGCCTACCTCAAGAAACAAGAAAAATCTCAAGTAAACAATCTAGTGTTACACCTAAAAGAACTAGAGAAAAAAGAACAAAACCCCAAGTTAGCAGAAGGAAAGAAATCATAAAGACCAGAGCGGAAATAAATGAAATATAAACAAAGAAAAGAACAGCAAAGATCAATAAAACGAACAGCTGATTCTTTGAGAAAATAAACAAAATTGATAAACCATTAGCCAGACTCATCAAGACAAAGAGGGAGAGGACTCAAATCAATAAAATTAGAAATGAAAAAGAAGTTACAACAGACACCACAGAAATACAAAGCATCCTAAGAGGCTACTACAGGCAGCTCTATGCCAATAAAATGGACAACCTGGAAGAAATGGACAAATTCTTAGAAAGATTGAACCAGGAAGAAACAGAAACTACGAACAGACCAATCACAAGTAATGATATTGAAACTGTGATTAAAAATTTTCCAACAAACAAAAGTCCAGGACCAGATGACTTCACAGGTGAATTCTATCAAACATTTAGAGAAGAGCTAACACTCATCCTTCTCAAACTCTTCCAAAAAATTGCAGAGGAAGGAACACTCCCAAACTCATTCTATGAAGCCACCATCACCCTGATACCAAAACCAGACAAAGATACTACAAAAAAAGAAAATTACAGACCAATATCACTGATGAATATAGATGCAAAAATTCTCAACAAAATACTAGCAAACAGAATCCAACAACACATTAAAAGGATCATCCACCATGATCAAGTGGGATTTATCCCAGGGATGCAAGGATTCTTCAATATACACAAATCAATCAATGTGATACACCATATTAACAAATTGAAGAATAAAAACCATATGATCATCTCAAGAGATGCAGAAAAAGCTTTTGACAAAATTCAACACCCATTTATGATAAAAACTCTCCAGAAGGTGGGCATAGAGGGAACCTACCTCAACATAACAAAGGCCATATATGACAAACCCACAGCAAACATCATTCTCAATGGTGAAAAACTGAAAGCATTTCCTCTAAGATCAGGAACGAGACAAGGATGTCCACTCTCACCACTATTATTCAACATAGTTTTGGAAGTCCTAGCCACGGAAATCACTGAAGAAAAAGAAATAAAAGGAATACAAATTGGAAAAGAAGAAGTAAAACTATCACTGTTTGCAGATGACATGATAGTATACATAGAGAATCCTAAAAATGCCACCAGAAAACTACTAGAGCTAATCAATGAATTTGGTAAAGTTGCAGGATACAAAATTAATGCATAGAAACCTCTTGTATTCCTATACACTAATGATGAAAAATCTGAAAGAGAAATTAAGGAAACACTCTCATTTACCATTGCAACAAAAAGAATAAAATACCTAGGATAAACCTACCTAGGGAGACAAAAGACCTGTATGCAGAAAACTATGAGACACTGATGAAAGAAATTAAAGATGATACCAACAGATGGAGAGATATACCATGTTCTTGGATTGGAAGAATCAATATTGTGAAAATGACTCTACTACCCAAAGCAATCTACAGATTCAATGCAATTGCTATCAAATTACCAATGACATTTTTTACAGAACTAGAACAAATAATGTTAACATTTGTATGGAGACACAAAAGACCCTGAATAGCCAAAGCAGTCTTGAGGGGATAAAATGGAGCTGGAGGAATCAGACTCCCTGACTTCAGACTATACTACAAAGCTACAGTAATCAAGACAATATGGTACTGGCACAAAAACAGAAATATAGATCAATGGAACAAGGTAGAAAGCCCAGAGATAAACCCACACACCTATGGGCAACTAATCTATGACAAAGGAAGCAAAGATATACAATGGAGAAAAGACAGTCTCTTCAATAAGTGGTGCTGGGAAATCCGGACGGATACATGTAAAAGAATGAAATTAGAACACCCCCTAACACCGTACACAAAAATGAACTCAAAATGGATTTGAAACCTAAATGTAAGACCAGACACTATAAAACTCTTAGAGGAAAACATAGGAAGAACACTCTTTGACATAAATTACAGCAAGATCTTTTTTGATCCACCTCCTAGAGTAATGGAAATAAAAACAAAAATAAACAAATGGGACCCAATGAAACTTAAAAGCTTTTGCTCAGCAAAGGATACCATAAACAAGACGAAAAGACAACCCTCAGAATGGGAGAAAATATTTGCAAACAAATCAATGGACAAAGGATTAATCTCCAAAATATATAAACAGCTCATGCAGCTCAATATTAAAGAAACAAACAACCCAATCCAAAAATGGGCAGAAGACCTAAATAGACATTTCTCCAAAGAAGACATACAGATGGCCAAGAATCACATGAAAAGCTGCTCAACATCACTAATTATTAGAGAAATGCAAATCAAATCTACAATGAGGTATCACCTCACACCAGTTAGAATGGGCATCATCAGAAAATCTACAAACAACAAATGCTGGAGAGGGTGTGGAGAAAAGGGAATTCTCTTGCACTGTTGGTGGGAATGTAAATGGATACAGCCACTATGGAGAACAGTATGGAGCTTCCTTAAAAATAAGAATAGAATTACCATATGACCCAGCATCCCACTACTGGGCATATACCCAGAGAAAACCATAATTCAAAAAGAGACATGCGGGCTTCACTGGTGGCGCAGTGGTTGAGAGTCCACCTGCCGATGCAGGGGATACGGGTTCGTGCCCAGGTCCGGGAAGATCCCCCATGCCGCAGAGCGGCTGGGCCCATGAGCCATGGCCGCTGAGCCTGCGTGTCCGGAGCCTGTGCTCCGCGGCGGGAGAGGCCACAACAGTGAGAGGCCCGTGTACCGCTAAAAACAAACAAACAAACAAACAAGACACATGCACCCCAGAGTTCATTGCAGCACTATTTACAATAGCCAGGTCATGGAAGCAACCTAAATGCCCATTGACAGACGAATGGATAAAGAAGTTGTGGTACATATATACAATGGAATATTACTCAGCCATAAAAAGGAATGAAATTGAGTCATTTGTTGAGACATGGATGGATCTAGAGACCGTCATACAGAGTGAAGTAAGTCAGAAAGAGAAAAACAAATATCATATATTAACGCATGTATGTGGAACCTAGAAAAATGGTATAGATGAACCGGTTTGCAGGGCAGAAGTTGAGACACAGATGTAGAGAACAAACATATGGACACCAATGAGGGAAAGCCGCGGTGAGGTGGGGATGGTGGTGTGATGAATTGGGCGATTGGGATTGATGTGTATAAAATGGATGACTAATAAGAACCTGCAGTATAGAAAAAACAAAACAAGCAAACAAAAGGTGAGTAATTTGCCCAAGGTCACAAAGCTAGTAGTTGAGCCCATAGTCTGACTCCATAGCCGAAGTTCTTTTTGTTTGTTTGTTTATTCTTTTTAATTTTATCGAAGTAGATTTACAACGTTGTGTTAATTTCTGCTGTACAGCAAAGTGATGCAGATATACATATATATATTCTTTTTCATATTCTTTTCCATTATGTTTTATCACGGGATATTGAATGTATTATAGTTCCCTGTGCTATACAGTAGGACCTTGTCATGTATCCATCATATATGTAATAGTTTGCATCTGCTAATCCCAAACTCCCAATCTTCCCCCACCCCCCGCCCCCTTGGCAACCACAAATCTGTACTCTGTGAGTCGGTTGTTGTTTCGTAGATATGTTCATTTGTGTTGTATTTTAGTTCCACTCATAAGTGGTATCATATAATATTTGTCTTTCTCTGCCTCACTTCACTTAGTATTATAATCTCTAGTTGTATCCATGTTGCTTCAAATGGCATTACTTCATTCTTTTTTATGGCTGAGTTAATATTCCATCGTGTCTATATACATATACACACACATACATACCACATCTTCTTTGTCCATTCATCTGTCGATGGACATTTTGGTTGTTTCCGTGTCTGGGCTATTGTAAATAGGGCTGCTACGAACAAACCAAAATTCTTAAATACATTAAATTTTTCTTGAATAAGATGAAATGTCCTATCCCAGCCCTCCGCCATTCAGTAGAGTAGCCGCTAGCTCCATTGTGGCAATGAGCCCTTGAAATGTGGCTAATCTGAATTGAGATGTGTAAGACACATACTGGATTTCAAAGATAGTGTGAAGAAAATGAATGCAAATACTGAAATGGTAAAATAGTAATATTTTATATATATTGGGTTAAATAAAATATAGTAGCTTTTACCTTTTATTGTGGCTACTAGAAAATTGAAAAAACACATGTGGCTCTGTTATGTTTCTATAGGAGCATAGACTGCTGTTTCCTAGGACCTGGAGCAGTACCCTGACTGTTGCATTATTTACTAGCCTTCGTATATCCAAAGAGATCTACCTTTCATGTAGGGCTAAGACATGACAATTCAGAGACTCTCTCACACGTCCCTGGCTTCCTCTGAAATCTGCCTTTTGGGCATTTCACTGACCCTTTGAGACTAGGCATTTTGTTGTGGATAAAAGGATAAAGGTCAGTGCTTCAGTCAGATTGGCATCTTGTGAAAAGGTCAGGCAACCAGGGAATCATGGAAGAAGGTTGGGCCACTGGCCAAAATGTTATCTCTGAATAATCCGTGAATATGTTACAAGAGTTAGAACTGAGCGTATGCTCAGCTGAGGGGAGCCACAGCTGAGAAGAAGATATTTCAAAGGAATTAGTAATCGATTCCTCGCTTCCTCTAGGGCAGGAAGCTGCTTCCAGTAAGCACAGCATTGGCCCTGCTAGAATACCACAGCTGTCCACAACTAGCAGGTTGAGGTCATGGGGATGAGTCATCACTTTCAAACAGCTGAGTAGAGAAAATACACAAAGCCGGTAACTAAGGGTTAGCCGTTCTATCCCCACCAGGTTATCACAAGAGGCCCATAGTAAGGGAAGAAGATGTATGATTTGTATAAATAGTTCAAATCTTTTGGAAAACAGAAAATGGAGTACCAATCAATGTCAGGAAATGAACCATCAGCCTCCCTGCTTTTCTGTTTCTATGCCAGGGGAGCACTCGTACACTCCAGTTGGAGTCAAAAGGAAAGAAAGTTGTGGGAGCCCTAGTTTCCCTGCCTTTCTAATGAAGAAATAAATTCCAAAAGTGCTATGATGACATTCTATGTTTCTCCAGGGTGCTGTAGTTTCATGTAATTATTTCAGATTTTTTTCAGTGCTCTAAGTTTCTCTGATTGTCAACCCCTAGGAACATCATGAATCTCCCCAATTTTGCAGACACTGAGCCTAGACGTTTGTGCCTAGGCTGTGGCATTTATGGTGGTCTCTGAACAGTGGCAGAATGCTGCAGGATGTGTTTCCTGCCATTTCTTCTCTGGATTTCCCAGGTGCTTGGGACCGAGTCCTAGCTAAACTCCTATGCTGGGAATGAAAGGGCTTTGTAGGCGATGTCAGGGGGAATTTCATCTGGCGGGGGGTGCCCATCTGCTGCTCCTTCATTTACAGAACACTGTTAACTTCAAGGGTCCCTATATATATTAAGACCATTCCTCTAAAAAGAAAAAAAAACATAGAGCTTTACAGATGGTAAAGATTCTTAAAATCATCTAGTGTCACCCCCTAATTTTTAAAGGAAGTGACCCAGCGAGGTTAAATCATTTACACAGGGTCACATAATCTGGGTCTTCTGACTGCTAGCCCGGCCCTTTCCCCACCATGGAAGGTCCTCACATGTCACCATGCACTCTCTAAGTCCTCATTTCATCCACAGGAATAAGCTGAATGGCATGAGCCTAGTTTTTTGTGTTTTGTTTCGTTTTTAGGCTGCATTGGGTCTTTGTTGCTGCCTGCAGGCTTTCTCTAGTTGCGGCGAGCAGGGGCTACTCTTCATTGTGGTGCGTGGGCTTCTCACTGTGGTGGCTTCTCGTTGCAGAGCATGGGCTCTAGGCATGTGGGCTTCAGTAGTTGTGGCACACGGGCTCAGTAGTTGCGGCACGCAGGCTCAGTAGTTGTGGCTCGTGGGCTCTAGAGCACAGGATCAGTAGTTGTGGCACATGGGCTTAGTTGCTCTGCGGCATGTGGGATCTTCCTGGACCAGGACTCGAACCCGTGTCCCCTGCATTGGCAGGCGGATTCTTAACCACTGCGCCAGCAGGGAAGCCCCATGAGCCTAGTTTAAATCAAGGTCAGGACTAAGTGACTGTCACTTGGGGTCATTAAATGTGGAAATCTGTGACACAGGGAACACCTAGTCTCACAATGAATTGGGGGTTCCCGGCTGCATCTGTTTCGTAGTGGACATCATTTGTTTCAGTAAATATAGGTGACAAGTACTGAGACGCTTTTACTGGAACAGCAAAGGTCCCTCTCCTTCTTGTTCAACAGGGGAAAATAGTGAATTTAGTATCCTTCCTGAAGTGTGTTTCCTTGGGGAGAATCACCCTCTCGAGCAGCAATGGAAATGCTCCTACTTTTGCCTTTTTCCTGAACCATCACCATACTTCTCACCACATTCAGTGATGATACTTAATCCCCACCCTCCCTTTGTCCTGATTCCCCGCTTGTCACACACAGGCTGTGACGTTTTCACAGTGCTTCAAAGTGAAATGCCTCATGTTCCTGGTAGTTTTCTCTTCCCTGCGGGGAGCCCTCTGGTCTTCCTTAAACACACGTCTCCTTTTCCCCGAAGTATGTGTGACGGTGCACTGGCGCCTGTGATGTGGTTACGTGGCACTTGGCAAAGCAGGTGGCCCTGGGAAAGTGCCCGTTCTCACACTCCACTGATATTTCCTGTCACTTGTGGAATTTCTTTCCTGTTACCCTTGCTAACCCGTGAAGGTTCGTATTTTAAGCAGACACTTCCGGCTTCCGGAGCATTTCTCATACCCAAGACACAGGCTGATCTCAGGATCAAACGGAACGAGTAAATGGTCAAGTAAATTAATCTCCAGTGGCACTCTACTTCCACATACCTCTTGGATGCCATATTATTTTTTCCAAAGGTATTTTCATTGGTTGTGGTAGTTTGGCGTAAGGCTTAATTGGTCTGAATGATATCAAAATACCTTGCAGTATCCTGGTCTCTTTCCCATAGATACAACCCCAAATTAACCTTTGAAGTGGGAACTGCTTTTAAAACACCCAATGGCATTGCTATTTGAAACAAAACAAAACAAAACAGTGTCAGGCTCAATAGCTTGTGCATGTTATTTGCCCTTGGCTGTATAGAAACGCTGGAACAAACAAGGAGAGAGAGAAGGGGGAATAAGATACTTTGTTTCCTATGTCATTCTGGCTTTCCTTCAGAATCCAAACGTCTGAATGTTATTCTGAACCCAAAGAAGTGGCCAAAAACTCTCTAAATCTCTAATCCATCTCTAAAATGAAAACTCATACTAATTTATGCTAATTTTAGGAATTAAGAGATGAAGAGCATAGGCGAGCACGCCGAGCCTATCAGATGCTACTCAGAATTCATATTAATTGATCCCAAGTCAAGCTGCTTAAGCCTTGGAGATGAATCAGTTCCCAAGGCATTATGGAACATGCCCTGAGATGCAATTTTCTCAAACCCTGTTGGCCCTGGATGGGTGCATTTTGTTCTGGTGGATGAGATATTTGCTTCGTGGGAGTGTTTTCCTTCACTGCAGGCAAGAAAAATTGCTCTTTAAAATATACCTCTCCATGATTGGGAAGCACAAAACCCTTCATGGTTTCAAATTCCAAGTGGCTGGCCATTGTCAAAAGTACCAAGGCATCAAAGCACGCAGGCACTGGGTGTTGATAGCAGGCCAGAGATCGCCTCTGCTTTCCCTTCCTCCTGGTTCTTTGAACTCACGGGTTATAATTTTAAAAACAGCGTTAATGGAGACACATGTTGATGATAAATGTCAGAGGTTGCACTGGGCAGGGAGAAAACACTCTAGCTCTCTGGATTTGCATGCTTTCCTTCATGGGCCATGATCATATGAGAGAGCCTTTGTCTACCGTCAGTGTCTGGTTTTTTGTCATTGATTGACGTTCTCATGTCAGTCCTGGGAGACAAGACTGCATCAGCTCCTTCAAAAAATTCTCTGATGAACCTGGATGGGCTGAAAAGCTGGAGAACTATGGTGCATTGTTTAGGTTACTATTCTGATTGGGAGTTATCCAGAAATTCTTGTTAGAAGCTCTTATTACAGTTACTTAGGAAATCTTGTTTGCTGATGGTATGGGAAACCTGCATTTGATAGTGAGATTTGTGAAACCAGGAATGGTATTTACATCTGAATTTCACTTCTCATTTTACAATAAGATGGAAGATGGAGGGGAATAGACTAGAGGCGGACTAACCCTGGACCCCTGAAATTTTCTTTTAAATCAGTGTTGACAGCTTAATAAGTATTTATTGTGATCCCAGTGTGTGCCCGTAATCATGTTTTCTCTTTTTCCTAAACACGGAATTTCAAATGATTTTCTTCTTGTGACCTGGAACATTGCATTAATTTGGGCTTCAGAATTGCTTCAAAATCAAGTTCCTTAAAGAATAAAATTGGCTCTCAGAACAGTGACTTTTGCTTGTTACTTGTACTTTTACAGCTATATAATTGTGATGCTGGCAGAAGGGATTCGTTTTCAAAATGATGGAAATGCAAAAAAGAATGTGTCTGAGATTTAATTTATCAGCATCGAGATTGTGCTGGATTCAGCTGCAGGTGCTACAAAATTGTAACCAAAGCAACACAGAAAATTAGAAGGTCCTCCAGATACCACATGGCCATCCATGACCTTTACGACCTATTCACATTTCAGTCCTTAAATATATGTTGAGCATATTAAAGAACAAAAATAAGAATGTTTTTCTTAGCCATTTAAAAACTTAAAAAGAACAACTGCTCCCTCTAGTGACAAATTATATATTAGCAACAAAATGAGATTGGGTTAAAATTCTAAATCCTGGACCAAAAAATAAAAAACCCTGTGTTTCAGATGAAACATGATTTATGGCTGAAATCAACAGAGATTGAAATATGGAAAAATGGGTGTGTGGAAAGCCTTCACTCTGTGTTTTTAAGTGTTAATAGCCACTCCCTGTCTAGTCTCTCTCTCCATTCCTTTATTAAGCCTTTACTTTCATAATACTAGCTTTTTTTTTTGAGAAGCAGTATGTCATGTGAACGGGTTTAAATGTAAAATCTTGGAGGATGATTTGGAATTCTTTCACAATTTTTAACTTTAGTAACATTCAGTTTTGTGTTTTAGCTGGGGTTAAATATTTTAGTTCTGATACTATATCACTTTGCCAGAATTTCAGTACTAGTGATGCACAGTAAATGGATATAAGGTGGAGGTAGAAGCAATAAAGAAACCCAAAGAAGAAAATAAACAGTTCCGTCTCATTCCTCAGAAACATCGTTGTTGACTTTTGAGGTAGATCTGTATCTTCTCTCATTTTTTTAAATGAAAAGCTAACATTTTCATGCTTCATGTCAGTGCCTAAGCAGCGATGGGGTGGCCCCCGGTTAAATGAAAGTGAGTTCAAGGGCTTAAGACACCTCAGGAAAATATATAGGGCTGTGTATCTTCTGATCCGAGTACTTCTGAGATGCACATGGGTCCCCCAGGCACTGGCTGCCATCTTGCCTGGTACCTGCCAGGGGGGCAGATTGGTCTGCTGAAAGAATGAAGGAAGCAGTGCACAGCTGAGACAAGCTTTGAAGGGCGGAAAGAATGTGGATTGGAGCAGGGCTTCGTGATGATACTAGACCAAGATCCACAGCGTGCTCTGATTGCCCCCAAGCCTCTGTTGGTGTCACAGTCCGGCACTCTCCTTGAGATTTCAAAGGCTTTTATTTTTAATCTACTCTTCAGTGCAATTCCCAGAAGGAAAAATGTTTGAATTTGAAGTAAATTGGGTGAGAGGGAATGGGGCTCCTGGAATCAAGATAAGGTTCGGAGTGAGCATTGAACGATATGATAGGGAAATTTTGGAAATTTGTGGTTTGCTGGTTTTGCAAGGCTTGTGCAGAATCTTTTTTCCCTTTCATCGTTGTCTCAGGGACCTAGTAAGGAATCAGATACAGGGCAGAGAAAGCTAAGCATTTCATCTAGGTCATAAGACAAGGATGATCCATCCTTACCCACCTCCCCTGCATTCACGCATGCTCACACACACACACACTTTGTGTTCTAATCAAGTCCTTTGTTTCCCCACCTCTATGCCTTTCCTTCAGTTGGATACTAGGGGGAAGTGTTGTAAACAGCAAATGAACACAAATTGGTAAGAATTAAGAGATCTTATTGTACTTACTATAAATATAAAACTATATTTAATTTTATTATTTATTATGTTGGATATAAACATTTTCTAAACCTGAATAAGTTATTTAAGCACTGAACAGATTTTCGTAGGAATTCTTCTCATGCAATTGCTGTTGTATATGTGTAGGACCTGCATACAGCATTTCTGAGAGGAAAATGCTAAATTTAGGAAGCAGAAATTAAGCTGGAGAAATTTTACTTATTAGCAAAAGAGCCAAAGGAAAATTTATAGCTTTTGATAACGTGAATTAGAGGCGTCATTGTATATTATATTAATTTACTACATAGTAAGAAAAGTAACATTGTACTTAGATTTTTCTTTAGATTTTCAATTCTCAAGAGGGTTGTTCTCAGGCTATTTATAACAATTTTCTCCTCTCTATTATATCAGACATGCAATGATATTTTGATTAATGGTTGTAAAAGTAGGAAAGCGCATTGAAAAGCAAATCCAAACAACACAAGAGGAATGGCATTACAAAGAAAGTAGAAATCACCCACAGCCCATGTTACTACCCAGACATGACCATGGTTAATGCTTTGGTGGATATCTTTCTACACATTTTCCTACCTTCTGCTTCTTCCCCTGTCCCTTTGCTGCCATCCTCCTGCCTGTAAGCAGTAACCCTTGAATCAATATTGCTGGCTCAGACGTGTCTCCTGAGAGCCACTCGAAGGTCCCATAAGCTCGTCAGGCTCCATGTCATTTGAAGATGGGTTTATGGAAAACCACCTCTTTTTAGTTTTCCGTATGCAGTGCCTCAAATGTCAGTTCCAGGCGTTGAGGTGGTCTGTGGGCTCACGCACTGGACCTCCTCCTTTTATTTAGGCTTTTGGATAAAACTGATGTACCTTCTGCCACATAAGTCTCTCCACATTGGAAACTCTCAAACTGCAGAGGAATCACCCAGGGAGCAATTTCTGTTACTCAGTCCTGGAGATCCTCAGCTGGTGGGTCTTCTGGTGAGCATCTCAGGAATGCCTGCGTCCCAGACTGCCCACACCCCCAGGGGATTGGGGACAGCTAGTCTCAAGCCTGTATTTTGAAACACTCCACATATCACCAAGGACAAGCAGATGAACATTATTTCGGTTGTTATTCTCTCTTTCTCCCACGCTCACCCCGTTGTTTTTTTTTTTTTTTTTTTTTTGCGGTACGCGGGCCTCTCACCGTTGTGGCCTCTCCCGTTGCGGAGCACAGGCTCCGGACGCGCAGGCTCAGCGGCCATGGCTCACGGGCCCAGCCGCTCCGCGGCATGTGGGATCTTCCCGGACCGGGGCACGAACCTGTGTCCCCTGCATCGGCAGGCGGACTCTCAACCGCTGCGCCAACAGGGAAGCCCCCGGTTTTTTTGTTTGTTTTTGTTTTTGCATAAATTGTTGGAGCATCCAAGGTTGTGAATACCTACCAGCAGCTTGAGTGTTCTGTGTGACATGGACGGTTGCTGGGGGGCACTCAGCGGGGAAGGACATATTGAAATGTACTTTGTACAGATCGAAAAACTCAGTGTACAGGATGTGTTAATTAACTAATTTTTTTTTCCCCATGAAATGGAATTTGCTACAAATTGTTTAGGTTTTCACACAGGTTTTTCAGCTCCTAGAAGGAAGATGTCGAGGTGGGTGGGAATTGAGGAAAACCTTCAAGTAGAATTGTGAATTGTCAGACCTGCAGGGACTTCAGAGGTTCCTGGAATCAATGTTCTTGTTTCGTGGAAAAGGGGACTAAAGCCCAGAAAGGTGAGATGTCTTGCCCAAGACTGCACAGCAAGTTATGGTCAGAGTCAGAGCCAGGGCTTAGTTCTTCCCCCTGAGTACTGCCTCCTCTGTCTAGAGTTTGTTCTTACCCAGGATTGGATGCATCCCTGAGGCTCCCAAGGGTTTAGTATTTAATACCCACTGTGGTACCTGGTTCCAGAGTTTCCCAACCCCAAACAGAAGTTCTCAAACAAGGTCTACTGTGTGATGTTTAAAGAACTTGTATGCCAATCTCTCCTATAGGACTCTGTTTAATGTAGCATGTTTTTTTAAATTTTTTTATTGGCGTATAATTGCTTTACAGTGGTGTGTTAGTTTCTGCTTTACAACAAAATGAATCAGTTATATATATACATATGTTCCCGTATCTCTTCCCTCTTGCGTCTCCCTCCCTCCCACCCTCCCTATCCCACCCCTCCAGGCGGTCACAAAGCACCAAGCTGATAGCATATTTGATAAATAAAATTTTCCCTTCCCTCGCAGTTTGTAGAAGTAGCTACACTAAACCACCACACTGAGTCTTACTTACAGTGGAGTCGGAGCCCATTCGGTGGCCAGGGTCTAAGAGTCAGGGCATATCAAAATTAGCCTTGAAAAGCTCTTAGTAATGTGTCATCAGTAATTTTAACAACACCAACGTATCTTCCAGCTTTGGAATAGATCTTTGTTTCTTTGGTTGAATTGGTTGGTTTGTGTTTGAGGATGGTGTTAGGAAAAACAGTCATCTGAACACGAGAATCACAGGGGCTCCCATGTCCTGGAGATCCTGAGACTTTCTGAGGGCACGACAGACTCTGCTCACCTGATTCGGGGCTTGGGGAACATATGCTCGTTCTGTGGAACGGCCAGAGGAATTTTCCATGTCTTTATAGTTGTGGCTCGCTCACTCCCAGAGCCAAGGACCAACTCACGAGCTCTTGGGGGAACAGAAGCAAGATGTGATGAGGGGAAAGACCCCACAGCTCTGATGCGTTTTCCCTTGTGGTGAATTACAGAGAGCAGAGTCCGTATTCTCTCCCAGCTCCTTCCTTGCACAGTGATTGCTGGCTGCTCAGGGACTATATGCAGGTATTGTACCAGGCGCAGACTCAGTCTTCTTCTCTTAGAATGCACTTTTCCCCCTTAATCTAATGACCAGTCAGACTGATTATTATGAGGTCATCGGTGGCTGAAGGTGGCTTATACCTTCACGTTTGCCTGATTCCTCCCCGTCCTTGAATTGGAAACTAGGCTTTTTACTGCTTTAACTCAAGAAATAGAGCGCCAGAGGTTGGAATGTCTGGAACTAGGTAGATGCTGAAAGGGATACAGCAGAGGAGGGGGAAATTGCGGGAATAAATTTCAGTAGGAGCTTCATTTTCCCTTCTTCCAATGGAGACCTGGTAGCAGGCAGGGTTGCAGAGCTGTTATCTCAGGAAGCAGAGTATTGGGTTTTTGTTTTTTGTTTTTTTGTATTTTTTGCGGTATGCGGGCCTCTCACTGCTGTGGCCTCTCCTGTTGCAGAGCACAGGCTCCAGACGCGCAGGCTCAGCGGCCACGGCTCACGGGCCCAGCCGCTCTGCGGCATGTGGGATCCTCCCGGACCGGGGCACGAACCCGCGTCCCCTGAATCGGCAGGCGGACTCTCAACCACTGCGCCACCAGGGAAGCCCGACTCCTGGGTTTTTGATACCTGTCCTCTCACCCATCCCAGCCTCACTCCTCAGACCCACAGGCTTGTGTGCAACTTTGGAGGAGAACAACCTGGTATATGGAGAGTTACCTGTGAGCTAGGTATGTTCGGAAGGCACTAGTCGATCTAGGAATTGGGAACAGAGAAGCACGCGCAGTGATCCCATCCAGGGCTCAGAGTGAATGTCCCTTAGGGAGTGTCCAGCCTCCTCTCAGTTTTAGTAGACAACTCAGGTTCTCCATAGGGAAAAATTAGTAAATAGTGCCTTTCTGTTGTATAATAATGGTCAAAATTTTGATAGAAGCACGGAATCTTGGAGTTTGTAAGAACTTCGGTGCTAACTCACAGTGTGAGTCAGGGGAAAGAGAGGCCTTCTGGAGACAAACAAATCAAATCTCACTTAGCAGAGAGAGAGGTAGTCCCAGATAAGATACTCAATCCTTTCAAGTCTGTTTCTTCATCAGACAGGACAATGAGAATGAAGAGATTGAACACAGAAGCTGTAATGAGTACTTGTTCTGGGTCAAGAGAGTAATGCATTCATCTCTCTGTTCCACCGTCTCCTTCTGCTTGAGTATTTCCAGGGACAAGGAATTCATGAATTCCGTGGGTAGCCATTTGCATAACTGGGAAGCTTGAGTCTGTTCACTCATTCTTTTATTCAGTGATAGCAATTGAACCCCTCCTCGGTACCAGGCCCTGTGCTTGAAGTCTAGCTTTTCTTTATGTGGAATCCCGAGTTGATCTCCCTGGAACCTCTGTCCTTGGGAGCCCCTTCTGGTCTCTGCACCAATGCAGGGTTCCAACGTAGCAACCTTTGGTTGAGTACGAACAATCCTCATGTCTTTCATGCCTCTTTTCTTTGAAGAAATGTCTTCTGTGTTCGCCAGCCCCTTCCCTCTCCTGTCTACCAGCAACTGGTTATATTTCAATATTTTATTTTCCTTAAAACACGGCCCCCAGAAATCCTGTCCCATCTGCTGTTGGGCTAATACTGAGTCTTCGTGGACTCTATTGATAACTTCCTCTGATTAGGTCTGTCTGCCGGGCATGATGCATCTGAAGACTGCCTTTGCTTTCAACCAGTTTTACATAGTAATTGGTAATTTTTGGTGTGTAAACATACGTCTGAACACACTCTGAAGTCGGTTGTAGCCCTGTGAAACAGAGCCTTTGTTACAAGGGACAGTGTTCCGGGTGACAGGAAGGAACAACATGTGCTAAGGACGGAATCTCTGAGCAGAGGGTACTGATGAGAATGGTACACTCTGACCCCAGTCTTCATCTGACCGAATGAAGATAAGACGGACATTGTTTGATAATACACTCTCTGCAGTGCCAAGCTTAGGTCTATTCTTGCTCTGTTTCTGTTTAAATCCACCACAGGATTTGTGGATTAAGATAGATCGTATCGTTATGACAGCAAAAACAGAAGCAATCAAAAGGGGAAAAAAATAGATTGGACTTACCAAATTAAAAACTTACATGCTTCAAGGGACACCATCAAGAAAGTTGAAAGAGCCACAGAGGGGGAGATATATTTGCAAATCATTTGACAAAGAGTCTGTAGTATATTTACAAAACTGTGCAGTCATCACCATCATCTAATTCCAGAACGTCTTCATCACTCCAAAAAAAAAATCCCATGCCTGTTAGCAGTCACCCCCACTTCCTCCCTTCTTCCCTATGTCATATAAATGGAACCATACAGCATTTGTGCTTTACCTCTTGCTGGTTCATCCATGTTGTAGCATGTATCGGTATTCTGTTCTTAATGGCCAAAGAATATTCCATTGTATGAATAGATCACATTCTGTTTATCCATTCATTGGTTGATGGATGGTTCAATTTTCCCACTTCTTGGCTACTCTGAATAATTATGCTACGAACATTTGTGTACAAATTTTGGTGTGGAAGTATTTTTTTAATGTTATTTAAATATAGTTGATTTACAGTGTTGTGTTAATTTCTGCTGTACATCAAAGTGACTCAGTTCATCATATATATACTCTTTTTCATACTCTTTTCCATTATGGTTTATCACAGGATATTGAATATAGTTCCCTGTGCTGTACAGTAGGACCTAGTTGTTTATCCATCCTCTATATAATAGTGTGCATCTGCTAACCCCAAGCTCCCAATCCTTCCCGCCTCCACCCCTCTCTCCCTTGGCCACCCCAAGTCTGTTCTTTATGTCTGTGAGTCTGTTTTGTAGATAGGTTCATTTGTGCCATACTTTACATTCCACATATAAGTGATATCATACGGGGTTTGTGTTTCTCTCTCTGACTTAACTTCACTTAATCTCTAGTTGCGTGCATGTTGCTGCAAGTGGCATTATTTCATTCTTTTGTATGGCTGAGTAGTATTCCGTTGTTTTTATGTAGCACATCTTCTTTACCCATTCATCCGTCGACAGACATTTAGGTTGCTTCCATGCATGTCCTAGCTATTGTAAGTAGTGCTGCTATGAACATAAGGGTGCATGTATCTTTTGGAATTATAGTTCTATCTGGATATATGCCCAGGAGTGGGATTGCTGGATCATATGCCAAGTCTATTTTTAGTTTTTGGAGGAACCTCCATACTGTTTTCCATATGTGGAAGTATGTTTTTAATTCTTTTGGGAATATACCTAGGGGTGGAATTTCTGGGCCGTGTGGTAACTCTTAATTTTTTTTTAGGAACCGCCAAATTGTTTTCCAAAGCACTGCACCATGTTCCATTTCTGCCAGCCATGTGTGATGGTTCCATTTTCTCCACGTCCTGTCAACACTTGTTTTGTAAATCTTTTTAATTACAGCCACCCTAGTCAGGGTGAAGTGCTATCTCATTGTGGTTTTGATGACATTTGCCTCAGCTAATTATGCGAAGCATCTTTAATATACTTGTATGCTATTTGTATGTATTCTTTGGAAAATTGTCCATTCATATTCTTTGCTCATTTTAAAAAGTGGGTTATTTATCTTTTAATTATTGAGTTGTAAGAATCTTTTTTACATATTCTAGAATTTTTACCCGAGGAAGATTTTTGAGAAAGCCCTCTATGGTGATTAGAACTCATCTACAGAAAAGGTTTTATAAGGAAAGATAATGTGCTTGAAAGTAAGAAAAATTAATAGGGAGACAGAAACATACTTGTTTATCAGGCATTAATTATGCATTTTTTTTGATAGATGGGTCGTTATCTCTAATGTAAGACGTCATTTATATCAAACCAACAGGAAAAGAAAATTTATATACAGACGTTCAAAAACAAACATTCCGATAACCAACATGAAAATCAAATATCAACTCATAATTCTGTAATGTCTTATAATACCAGAAAAAAGTATATTAAAATCTTGGGCAAAACATTATGACCTCTGATGAAAAGCACTTTTTCCTGTGCTATTCCTGTTATCCCTATTGTAATAACCCTTTCATAGTTCTCAGGAATGAGGTTGGACCATAGGAATAGATGCAGTATTCAGGTGATCACAAGTATCTTTTCAGTAAGATTTAACTATTATAGCTCATTGCCTCATGAACTCCCTCAGTTATTACTATTGGACATTTTCACAGAGCTTTACATGTAAAATCTTATTCAGAAAAAAAGTGAACATACTTAAAAGGAACTCCCATTCACATGAAACAGAAATTGTTACATTAATCAAAAATGGGACGTCAGTGAGTTTTTAGTTATTTGGAGAGGGGTCAGTGAGAAATTCTGTAGTATAAAGTCCTTGTAGATATATAAATTCTGAAATCATTTGATCTGAGCTTCTACAAAAATGCATGTACAGTAGTAAATAACAAAAAGTTGAGTGCTCCGGGGAGGCATGGTTTTGTGGTATTCCTAATAATCTTTCAAGTCTAACTGTCTTCTCAAAATATTCCACAGGGGGGCAGTGCAGGAAAGCCATAGACTGGTTAAAAAGTCTATTCAAAGTGAACATTCTGGTACACTAACAGGGCCTGCTAAAGAATGTGAGGCTCCCTGCCTACAAAAGCCTGTTTTCTGAACTTTGACTCGTAATTTGGTGATAAACTGGATTAGATTTTAAAAATAAAACACAAGGTGGAAAATGATTCCCATTGCAAATTTTTTGGCTATTTTTTTTTTAAAAACCCACAATTCTTGACATATGAGTTCATGTACAATATTCAACATGTGATTGGATTTACATGCCACATGCCAGTAACCCCATAGCACAGTAATTAGACTAGATTGCTTCCAAATATTGCAAATGTGGGCTGAGATAGTCTCACATATAAAAATAAACTTGAAAACTAGTTGTAAGCTCTTCCACATACCTGCGTATTGTGTTGAAATCAGGATGAATACACACAAGTTAAGGTAAAGCCATATTATTTAATCAGAAATAGGAGCGATCACAAGAGTATTTTTTGATATTCCATAGAGATTTTGAATGTTTAACCAAAACCTTCCTTATTGTACATAGCTTTTTTTTTTTTTTTTTTTTTTTTTGCGGTATGCGGGCCTCTCACTGTTGTGGCCTCTCCCGCTGTGGAGCACAGGCTCCGGATGCGCAGGCTCAGCGGCCATGGCTCAGGGGCCCAGCCGCCCCGCCGCATGTGGGATCCTCCCAGACGGGGGCACGGACCCGCGTCCCCTGCATCGGCAGGCGGACTCCCAACCACTGCTCCACCAGGGAAGCCCTGTACATAGCTTTAAACATATTTTTAAATCACTTGCTTGTTCACTCTCTCTGCCTCACTTTTATGAAACATTTGACTTTTTTTTGAGTTAATGAACAATAAATGTAGCTGATACTTGCTGTGACTTTCTACAAAGCCCGTTCGATACATATCAAGTCTAGAAAGTTTTACCAGCTGGGACAATGCATAGTAAGAGAGACTGAGAATTACTCTGCAGCCCGTGCCAATCCCAATCCTGCTGGCAGGATTCAACAAGGAAAGCAATGTTTATCTGAGCTGCATTTGATGTGTGCTCAGGATGTGGAAACAGATCAAGAACCTGGATTACTCTGGGGGATTGTATCAGTGATGTAGTAAGAATGTTTTTCTAAAACAGTCCGTAAGCATGATCAAGTAATTTCAGGCCTTTTTCCTGTTTCCTGATCCTATCTCTGCCCTGCACCTCCCTCCTTCCACCACCCTCACTCCCCCACCCCCAGGTTACTTAAGGATCATTTCTGCTATTTACATTTCCCTTTTCAGTGTTCTTCCTCGTTTGCGTTTTTTTTTTTAATTAATTTATGATTTTTGGCTGTGCAAGGGCTTTCTCTAGTTGCGGAGAGCGGGGGCCACTCTTCATCACGGTGCGTGGGCCTCTCACTGTCGCGGCCTCTCTTATTGCGGAACACGGGCTGTAGGCGTGCGGGCTCAGTAGTTGTGGCAGGTGGGCTCTAGAGCGCAGGCTCAGTAGTTGTGGTGCGTGGGCCTAGTTGCTCCACGGCGTGTGGGATCTTCCCAGACCAGGGCTCGAACCCGTGTCCCCTGCATTGGCAGGCAGATTCTCAACCACTGAGCCACCAGGGAAGCCCCTCGTTTGCGTTTTTTTAATGTTAATTTTTGTCTACAATTTCTAGCCATTTAGGCTGTGATGAGCACCTGAAATGGAGCTTTTTTTTTTTAAATTTATGATTTTTTTTTTTTAGAGCAGTTTTAGTTTCACAGCAAAATTGAGTGGAATGTAGAGATTTCCCACACACTGTCTGCCCCCAGATACACACAGCCTTCCAAGTGGGGTAATCTTTTTTAAAGAGCATTGGCATTTCAGTTGTCATTATCACACTGTCTCAAAGATAGCTCCATCTCCATGGCCAACTATTGGCCGAAGCTGGAAAAAGAGGAGGATTTTTGATGCCGTGGCCTGATGCAGGAAGAAAGGCCCGGGGGCAAAGTTTTCAACTTAATCATGAAACTGTAATAGTTCATTCTGTACGTGACTTTCTCAGAATGGTGGTGGCGCCACACTGGGGTAATTTCACTTGGCAGGAACTTGCCGTACTCTCCTCATTACTGAGAGATCTTAGAATAATGCTGATCAACACTTTATTCCTGACCTCATGCAGGGCCTCTCCCAGGCTCCCACCTTAATATATAAGAACTGCAGTATTCGGTCTCATGCTTGTTCAGCTTTTTCAAATGCAGCTCAGAGGTTTTATAAGCTGTCCATTTTTATTATTTTGTCATCATTTTTTAAGAAGGGAGATGCCATATTCCTCTATGTCTAGTCACTTCCTGGGGTTAGTAAGGAATAAAATGGATGTGTTTGAATGAAGAGTGCAATGAAGATGCTTAACTTTACAAGCGTTAGCAGGTGTACTACTCTCAGTGCCACCTGGAATCAGAGCAGGACCTAGGAAGTCTCGGTTATAGGACATTAGATCCTGTCAGCCTAATGCCCTCAGAGAAGACCTTTGGGTCGACTTTCTGAAAGTTTATCCCCAAGAAAATACAAAACACCTCATAGACTGTCTTATTTCTGGGCAGTCAGGACACTTCACTCTCAAGGCCCTCATATAAAACTAGAGGAAATCTGATTTGAGGAAAGAAAAATCAGCTTCGTACGTAATAGTAATCACTGAATTATTTCTCCATTTGTGAAGATGGCAACCCGGAGCCCTACACATTAGGCCTGCTTGCTGTGATGATAGTTATATCTACTTTGCAAATAGCCATCAGAACAGTGTTTATTGATCACCTCTTTAGACGTTTGTTTTTTTGTTTGTTTGTTTTTGCGGTACGCGGGCCTCTCACTGTTGTGGCCTCTCCCGTTGCGGAGCACAGGCTCCGGACGCACAGGCTAAGCGGCCATGGCTCGTGGGTCCAGCCACTCCGCAGCATGTGGGATCTTCCCGGGCTGGGGTACGAACCTGTGTCCCCTGAATCGGCAGGCGGACTCTTAACCACTGCGCCACCAGGGAAGCCCTAGACGTATTTTAAGCTTCTTTGAACATTCTGAATTTTTCCTTCAATCCATGAATACGTAGGATGGAGTATGACATAGAGACAGTTTGTGGTCCAGGTGGCTTGGAAAACAGACTAAAGGCAGATGGGTAAGAATGAGTCAGAAGGGCAAAGACACAGGAAGTGAAGAATCATTGAGAAGTATATGGTTGGACATGGGACGTTTTTGTGCCAGACATTGTTCTAGAATTTACATTTTAATGATCATAATGGTGTAACTTAGCATTTGGTATGTTCTAGGCCCTTTGATAAATCCCCTATAAGCATTAGCTCATTTAATACTTAAACCTATAAGGCACACATTTCTTTCCCTGTATTTATAGATGAGGATACTAGGGCTCAGAGAGGTTGTTTCTTTAGCCTAAGGTCACCCAGCTAGGATGTAGTAGAGTTAGAATTCAATTCCAAATCTTTGATTCCAAAGTTAAGATTTTGACTTATGAAAAATGCTTTTGAAACTATAAAACTGATTCTTCAGGAAATGAGGGAACAGGAGTTCATTTTTTCCGCCTCATTTCCCCCAAGCTGATTGACTATATTTTTTTCTAATAAATTCTCTGGAAAAAAACATGTCTTCATTCAGGCTGTCATAATGAAGTACCAGAGACTGGGCGACTTATAAACAAAAACGTATTTCTCATACTTGTGGAGGCTGGAAGCCTGATATCAGGGTGCCAGCAAGGTGTTGCATTTTGGGGAGGCCTGTCTTCCAGGTTTCAGCCTTCTGACTTCTCACTGTGTCCTTACATGGCAGAAAGAGAACTAGCTAGCTCTCTGGCCCTTCTTACAAGGGCACTAATCCCGTTCATGAGGACTCCACCCTCATGACCTAATTACCTCCCAAAGATCCCACCTCCAAATACCATCACAATGGTGTTTAGATTTCAATAAATGAGTTTTATGGGGACATAAATATCGATTCCATAACAAAACAATAATACGTGTAACTAAGATGACTATACTCATGGATTGCCTGGGACAAACTCTGTTCATATCCGTTGCCTTGGTGTAATTATTGGGAGCAAACCCTTTCCCTTTCAGTAGTGTCCCAATCAGGAACAACAAATTATAAGGTCATTCTATATATAATCTCCACATTTCTGCCAGAGCAGATCTGAGCAGAGAAAAGACCTGTCAGTTGGGAGTCTGTGAGCAGAGGGCTACCCATCTCTCTTGCTTTCCTGTGGACTACCTATCCCAGTCCACTTCAGGCATCTTTAGAGGAATGACAGCTTTTTGTCTTTGGACTGTTTTGAGTCTAGATATTATACACTGCAGATCAGTAAATTCGGGCTGGTGTTCCCTTGCACTCCCTGTATGCAAACACCTCAGTCTCCCTTCTTGATTTTCTTGGCAGTCAGCCTTATGGAAGTGTCAGAACTTTCTGTCCAGACTTCCAAGGCTACGAGGCAGTGACCACTCCAGATCCAGTCAAGGGTGCTAGTCAAATGCACGAGTCAGAAAAACTTTCAATAATGGCTCCTCTAATGAACATTGTACTCTGATGGACGAGATAAGATGCTTAAGTAAAATTTCCAGAAATACCACATCATACGATTGTTGATCACTTGTCCGTAAGCAATTCTGGAACCACATAGGATAAGCAGATCCTCTTATGCACCACAGTTAAGTAGGACCAGCAGTTTCCAAACTTTGTTTTGCCCTTGAGAAAAAGAGTATGAGGATCAAAGTAATGTTTTTGTTTTTTTCTTTTACTTTCACCTCAGCCCATATTTTAACTCAAAAGTGATGAAATATTGAATAATGTATGCTATTAATAACATATTTGCATATACTGCTCTGGTTTTTCAAAGCAATTTTGCATCTATTACCTTACTTGATCCTCTGGCGCTCCTGGGATTAAAGTAGGGCAGGAAATTTTATTTTTATAGAGGAAGCACCTGAGCTGGGGAGAGGCTAAGTGACTTTCTGTCGCTTGCAAGTAAAGCTAAGGCCCAAACCGGGAACTCTCCTCCCAGACAAAGCCTCTTCGACCAAACCATGGAAAGCCTTGACTGTTCATTTCCATTTCATCTGCATGTTCACTGAAAAGCTTAAAAATCATGCTTGCTTTGGTTATATTCACTTCTTGTTTTTTTCCTCCAAAAATAAAATACTGATGCATAAACAATTTTCTAGAGAAAATGATGTCCACTCGGTTTGGAGTGGGTTACCCTTTTCTGTTTGGAGTGGTTGTACTTTCTTTCTCCCTTGTGTTTCCCTCCTATTCAACGTCTCATTACATAAATTTTTCACCTCCTCTCTTACGTTCTCTAGCTTTTTAGAGAAGTAGGTACTCTGCTTGGGAAAAGAAACAGAAAAAGAAAAATGCTCCTCAAGTTACGTTGTTTACAAGTGACTGACAATTGTCAGTTAGTTGGATCTGATGGGCTACAGGGATTCAGGATCATAACTTCAAAACCACATGACTTCATATCTGAAGATGGGGCCCTGGGGTCTATAATCACATTAATATTTGGCAGTGGAATTACAGCCAGAATTTAATGCTGAACTTTTGGGTTGCCAAATGCATTTGTTGGTAATATTATTCAATAAAATATGCAGAAGTCTCAACATAAAGAGAAGTGCTTATTCCTGGGAATTGGATAGAAATTGAAATTGAATTGCCTTTCTCAAAACATGGAAGGCAAGTTAAGACATGTCTTCTTTCTATCAAACAGAGAAAACCTGCCTGTTAGAGTTTCTCCTTTGTGCATATTTGGTACAAGTTGATGCAGTTGTTAAAATGTCATAGCCCATTCTCTACCCGTGGAAACCAGGTTGGAAACCACCCAGCTCTTTTACCGAACTTAGAAGGGAGAGGATCGTACTGATTGATCCAGGGAAACTGAACATGTCTCAGGTCCAGGCTCTTTTGAAGTCTTAGGATGTGATTGCGACGCTGTTGGAGTTTCTGGAAACAAGTGAAACCATAGAACGCGTTTAGGGACTTGGTAGAGCATAGGTTCTTCTGTCTCGTTGCAGAAAGAATTCAGCAAGAGGCAGAGTAACAGGTAAGGAAAGAGTTTATTAGCATAGGACGCTTGTGAGATTTACAAGCAAGCAGGAAAGGGAGTGCCACCCCGAGAACTTAGTGGGTTACAGTTGTATAATCAAAGGAAGAATGGGGAGGGGGAGAAGACCACCTTCTTCCTCATTCTTGAGTAGACGTCACGCTTCCATCATCAGTCCCTCCTCCACATCAGGTGGGGGAGTTTTTTCTTGTCCCTAAGCCTACATGGTCAAACTAGGACTACCATGGCACAATGGAAATGAGCAAAAGGCAGTAACATATACTAAAATATTGTAAATCATCTCAGGTTTCAGTATAATGTCACCTTTTCCTTACATTTTTGTTTTTACTGTGTGCAGAGGAGCATGTCCTAGGAATCATTAACTTATTGACCTCACTGGGCGAGATATGTGTCTCATTCCACCATTATTTTATTGTTTGGGGGCACGTCTCTTCCCTCTGTCACATGGTTTTGTTGCGAAGCAAGCCTGCTTGGTTTTGTGGTTAAGCAAACCTGTTTTCTTGAGTGATCATTAACTTACAGGGGTCTCCCGTATTATTTTCTTTAAATAGTTCCCCAGTAGGGGATTATAAGTAATCTATTTATTAACTGTTCAGTCAACTGCTTTGTCCCTTTACTCTGTCCCTATCACAAGTGTCGCGTGGTTTTGCCAGTCAGTCCACGTTCAGGGTTGCGGTGTCCTTCTTACACCTCTGGCACCCCTGGAAACGTCTCAGGACAGTGGTGAAGCAATTAGATCCCTTGAAAGTGAACTGTGAGGGGCATGAAAACTGCGGGGAGCAGCTTATTTGGGGAAATGGCTTCTTATGGCCTGAGCCACTAAAGAAGGCACAGCACCCTGAAAACTGATGAGCTGTGTCTGCAGAAGCTAACCACGTTTGAAAGGAATGCTGAGCACAGAGTCTAGGAGTGGCTGCACATTCTTAGCATTTGCTAGAACTGCACTCCTCATGCTTGGTAGTGTTTCAGACGGCCTCACGGTTGGAACTTGATTGTTCGATCTGCTTGTTTAATTCAGTGATGGTCCAAACAGGCTTTGCAGGGACTTCATAAACAGCCGCGAGTTCACCGCCTAGACTCACTGCCTGAAAATGCAATTGGATTAGCCATTCAGAATTGGGTATTGGAGGAAACGAAGCAGTTGGGAGAAGTGGTGGAGCCGGTTACTGCTGCCGGGGGCTCTGACTTGGGTGAGACACAGCACTGCTGACTGTCTTCTGTGCTAGATGCTGTCTGCCTCCATTTTTTTAAAATTATTTTTTTATTTTGTTGGCTGCATTGGGTCTTCATGGCTGTGCACGGGCTTTCTCTAGTTGTGGCGAGCAGGGGCTACTCTTCATTGCAGTGCGTGGGCTTCTCATTGCAGTGTCTTCTCTTGTTGTGGAGCACGGGCTCTAGGTGCGCGGGCTTCAGCAGTTGCAGCACGCAGGCTCAGTAGTTGCGGCACGCAGGCCCTAGGGCGTGCGGGCTTCAGTAGTTGCCGTGTGTGGGCTCAGTAGTTGTGGCTCATAGGCTCTGGAGCGCGGGCTCAGTAGTTGTGGCCCACGGGCTTAGTTGCTCCACGGCATGTGGGATCTTCCCAGACCAGGGCTCAAACCTGTGTCTCCTGCGCTGGCAGGTGGATTCTTAACCACTGTGCCACCAGGAAAGTTCCCTTTTTTTTTTTTTTTTTCCTTCAAAACAAGACTTCCTGGATGAGTGGAGCCCTCGGATGCTCACCAGGCTCCGTGCTGTCTAACTGCTGGTATAGATGTGTTCCTTCCAGAAGGAACTTGGTGGTGCTCACGTAGTCTGTGTACCTGCAGAAAATCTGGGCTCCAGTCTGGCTCTACATCTAAGCCACCAACTAACCTGGTGACCTTGGGAAAGTCACTTGGCTTCCCTGAGCATGAAGATTGGATGCACGAGTATTTTTCCACCCTTTTTCTTTTTATGAACCCATGAACCCTTTTAAAGTCATTAAAATTTCATGCCCTTGCAGTTCTTTAAAATCACAGAATGCCCATGGTGCCTACAATCAAAACAGTGTCGTACTGAATATGTTATTTTTGAAAGACGTTTCACAGACTTGATCCTGCGATGCCATTTCTTCCACTTCCCAAGTTTAAATCTGGGAGGTTTCTGAGGGCTCTGCAACCCCACATTCTGCATCCTGAGACCTACTGACACAAAAGTGCTTCTAAAAGAACCACCACGTGGTTTTTCTTCTCTCTCTGGTTCATCGACAAAATCGGGAAAGCTCACTTCATTGTTCACTTTATTCTGGGTATGAACTTCCCATCCGAGGGTCAGAATGTGTCTGTCTCTCAGTGCATTTCGGGAGTTAATTTGTACCGGAAAGACATGTTTACTGCCATCTGCTTTGATCATCTCTGATTGCTTACTTGACTTAGATGTAACGTTTCGCTGACTTGGTTAACTGCATTGGATGGTTGGGTGTCAGTATTGTCCTGAGTCCATGGGTTATTCTCAGAACTACCTTCATCAAATGTTCCGTTAGTTTTCCTTATGGTAGCACATCCTTTATCACTTATTTTGCCGGCCTGGTTGCGTAGAACATCGGAGCTGAACAGGAACTCAGGGCATCAGACTCAACCCTCTAGCTCTCATAGAATAGAAAACTGAGTCAACAAGTTCTCTACAACTGAGCCTCTTTGAGTGTCAGTCATTTCGATTTTGCTCAAGCCAAGGCCTCCCTCTTGATATGGTTCTCTGACACCTACAGTTTTTCATAGGATCTGTTACCATCAGCTGTTCTTTACATACGGGCTTCTATACTTCATAAATGTAGAACTTGGGTGACCTAATTAAGCATGCTGATTTCTGCTTTGCTAAAAGCTCCTAAAGCTATAAGTCAGTAATTGTGGGAAGATGCTTGATGGCCTTTCAGCTGAAATAATAATCTCTTGGATAGATAGTTTCATTCTTAAAAGAGCCGAAAGCACCTCTTACATATTAACACACTTACATTCAGCATCCTTGGGGAGCTACAGAAACAATCTGTTGATCATCCAAGGGATTCAACAAAACTTTGATCAAGGCTTTGTTGAGTGACGCACGACGTGTCCTGCCTACAAACTAAAATCTAAGTTATTGGGATTTAAAAAATTATAAGGCAACATCCTGGCTTTTGACTCACGGTTACAATGCGATGGACCATTATGAGACAAGAAAGAGACCATCAGGAGGCTTTGTAGAGGTCACTACATTATGCAAAGTGGAAGATGGTAATTACAACTGGAGTTAGCGGCTGAATGTGACGCCACGCAGCTGCAGGAGCAAATGGGGTGGAGCATAGACTTCTGCTAAAGCAAGGAGACGGGAGGAGAGAGAACCAGGGTTATGATCGACACTGAGGCATCAGTGACACAGCCAGAGTTTTGCGGGCCGCGGGAAGCAAGAATAGACCAAGGGAGAAGGTGAGAGAATGTGGTGGGCTGCAAAGGTAAAAATACAAATCAGCTGAAGAGGAAGAAAATCAGTTTAAAATTGGTATACATTTGCATACCACCTCAAGCTTTTTCAAGTGTTTTTACTTCCCTCTATAATCTCTAAGGTTGGTTTTTAGTCCAACGAGAGTCCACTGTTTTTTTCCTCTCCACAGACCTGAAAGATAGGGTGATTAGTACTCTACCCATTTTAGATGGGAAAATAAGGCTCAGGAAAGATACGGAGCTTTCTCAAGGTCATATGATTAGTAGTAAAGACTAAACAAACCTAATATCTCCTGATTTTCTGGAAACTCACATTCATTGTTCTACTTCCTCTTCTTCCTCTTTTATCTCTGAGCCTATTTGAGATGATGGCCAAGACCCGGTCCTTTCTGTGGCATTTGCTGACTTCGCTCAGTCCTTCCCTTGCATGCCGGAGGGGCCCCCCTTAACTGCATTAATCTTTCATGAGCTGCTTACTGTATATATTTTAACCGAGGCAACAGCCTGCCTCGGAACAAAAACTTAAATTCAGAGTATGACTCTCTCATTGGGATTGGCTGTTTATTTCAGCAAGGGCTTTGGCCAAGATGAAAGGCATGTGATGAAGAACAGTGTTGAACAAGCGTGGCTTCCAGAGGGGAAATGAAAGGCAGAACCTTTCCTACTTGCTAATAGCCATAGCTGCTGCAAGGAATCTGTAATTTAAACCCACAGGACTTGAAAATAGATGTGGGAGGGGAAACAATCACTGCATATTCCAATATGACTTCCCAATGCTTACTTTACAGTGTCACCAATAGCCTCCAAACTCTTTTGCCTGCCTGTGTTACTGTCCTCTGAACTCACATCTGTCTTTCCAACACTGCCAGAGATAGTGGTGTACAACCTGCCTGTGTCATTTACCTACAAAAACCCTTTAGTAGCTCCTCATTGGCCTAAAGGAACAAGCCAGCGTCCTCAGCTGGATATACAAAGACCCCAGCATTTGGCCTCCATGCAGCCCCCCAGCATCCCTTTCTGTCACTCACCTACTTTGAAATGTATCACCACATTGCTGGTATTTCCACAAGCTCCCTATGAAACAACACCTTCTCATATCTTTACTTCTTTTGTTCTGTCTACCTGGATAGCTTTCATCTCTCTTATTAACGTGACTGACTATTCCTCATCCTTCAAGGTTCAGCTCTACCCCTCCTCAGAGCTCAGCCCTGAACTGTACGTCTTTCCCATCCCTAGTTGGCCTAAGAGCCCCTAGTTAGGAGTTATCTGTGAGTGTGCACTGTTCAGTAATTGAAATAATACACTGAATACCTGAAATACTAATAATGTCTTTAAACTTCATTGCTTACCATGCACCACCACTGTGCCGATGTCTCTTTCCTCCCTGTCACTGCCTCATACTTGGCAAGAAGGAGGCAGTCAGGAAAGGCTTGTGGAATAGAATCAATGAACCTATGAGAGAGGATTATCTAACTTTTCCTTTGATAAAACTCATTTTCAAAGTGATTCAGTGACTTTCCCAGTGTTCACAACTAGGAAGTGGGAGAGCTAACCACCGTACCACACTGCACATCAAAATTCTGCTTGAATTTCTACCTACTGCACCAAACTGTATGGACAGAATTTAAGGTTCCCAAGTACACGAATGATAGCTTTTTTCTCATTCCCTGCAGCCCAGCATATTAATTTAGTAGATGCCCAATAATGGTCATTGAGATCGACCTGAATTCCCTTCCTATACCCCTTTTGATTATTTTTATTCTAGAGATAGAGGCCATCTTTACCTTTGAAAATATACTGTATGTTCCAAGAGTGAATAGTCACTGTTCAAACTATGTTACAGCCAACAGACATTGAAAAATGACTTGTTTTTTTCCCCTAATATTAGTTTTCTAGATCCTTTTTTTGGTGACATTGTCATCTATCTCCCAGTGACTCTGAATATAATGAGGATGACTACATAATTGATCAAACTTTGAAGGATGAAAGGGAGCGCTATTAATAATTACATCAAGAGAACAGATGGGAATGGAACTTTCCTGGGCAAACCAGGATGTGTGGTCACCCTAAGTATAATGAAATCACCAACAGGAGAGACTTAATACAAAGCTTTTGAGCAAATCCTTAAATCACACTGTATCGTCTTCTGAGTTTCTCATATTGTAGAAAAGCTCTGGTCTTCTAGCACATATTCTCAAACTATAAAATTCCTAGAGGAAATCAGAAATGGCCAAAGAAGTAATAGGTACTTGCTAGTGTTAATATGCTTGTATGAACTTCAAACTTTATTGTTCTTGAAAACCACCATTAGAGGTAAATTTTATGAAAGGGTAGTAGGGGAGTTGGTTCGTAGCCGGTGCTTTAGAACTGTAGTATTCCATAAGCCTTTCCTGGGAATACTGCCGAATTCGGATCATCGTGTAAAATGTATATCGTGGGTCTTCATGTCTTTACTAGAATGCCTGCGGCATGGCATCCTCACTGACGTAATGGGTCATGAGACGCAGTGGAGAGGCAGGACCAACTTGCTCTGAGTTAAGAGAGGAAATGTTTGGCAACATGAAGCCGCTGGCAAAGAGAAGGTGTTTTTCCTGGAAGATGCAAGAACTATGCTTTGATGGTACGTAAGAGATACAGTCAAAGCAGCTGTCCTCCAATAGTCACTCAGCATGAAGGGTCTCCGTATGAAGATTGGGACAACCTCAGATGCTGTTATAGACACTGTGAGCCAGTGTGTCGCTATGGTTACTAAAAGTTCTGGTGATAAAATACTGGAGTGTGCTGTGCAAACAGAAAGATTGGGAAGTGCTCTTGCAGCGTAGAAATTTCATCTTGCTCTACCCCACATTGTATTAAGTTTTTTTTTTTTTTTTTTTTGACTGAGAGGCAGCTGTGGACGTGTTTGTTTTTCTCTCTCTTTTGTAAACCGACTTGGTCAGTAATAAAGGAAAGGTCATGTGCAGGTACTTGAGCTGGAAATAGACCACAAGTTTTTCAGACTCAAGTTTATCTTCTTCTGTTCTCCTCTTGCCCTACAGAGGTATTTAGGACATGAACCTTTGGAGAATTTCACTAGATTGGCTTTCATCTGGACTAATACTACCTCCCTAGAGGGCTTTAGGAATTATTTAGGGGTGTTTTGATTGTCACAGTGACTGGAGTGACGCCGTTGACATTAGTGCGTGGAGGTCATGGGTAGTGAGCATCCTTCACTACACACAATTGTCCTGCACAATAAAAATCACCCTTCCCCAATGTCCGTGGTGCCCCGTTGTGAAATGCCTTGGAAAGCGTATACTGTTCTGATTTGGAGAGTATATATTCTGTTTTTCCTTATGTATGAGAGGTGAAACAAAGTCTTCAGGTTTTAAAGTCACTGAAGATCACTCCAGGGTAAGCTTTTTATATTCTGTTAGTCAGTGTGATTCATTGAGTTTTTTTTTTTTTAATGTTTGGCAAAGCTCTCTCTATTAGCTTGTGCAATATACCTACTGCCTATTTGCATTTTTAAAACTTATTGCAACAGCTGTGCAAAAGCCATTACAGATTAGGAGGGGAAAAAAAGAAATGATATTTATGAAGCAAATTAAGGAAAGGCGAAAGGAAAATGTTTTGCTCAAGCTTTGTGACTTAGAAATGAGCAAAATAATCTGTTACTAAATTCAAATAGAAGTGAAATACAAAAGATAAGAATCTTATAAAAAGATGTTCTACCTCTTGCCCCTAATCATGGATTTTAAGCGGATATCTATGATTATTTCAACTCACTTGGATAGCATATAGGGTCTGGACCTCTTGGCAAATCACCCAAAGTTTAGAGCAGTCTTTCTCAATTAAAATTCATATTGCTAATCACAGGTGAAAACAGAACAATTCTGTAGGTAGTAGATGGTCAACAGATAAGAAAGAGAAAGTTCCTTGTGGCTTTTTAGTAGCCAGACTTCTATGGCTCTAAACCGTAGTCAAAAGTTATCAAAGGGAGAATTGTTGGGGGGCGGGGGCTTTGGTAGAAGTTATTCAAAATGAAAAGCAAGACAAAGTCAACGTTTAAAAAATATTCCAAGCAGTGATCAGAGCCTGAAAGTGGATGTCTTCTTCATCACCAAAACCCAGCCCGTTTCCAAAACCCTGCTCCGTAATATCCACAGTGAATTTTTGTCCAAGCCCTTCTGTATTTTCCTACTCTCTAGTTCTAACAACCCACTTTGGGATCTGGACCCTCTAAACGAAAGCCACATTTCAACAAACTCTCCTTTTGGCCACCGGTGTGCCCCCTAAATTAATTGATGCTTGTGGGTTTTAAATATAGAGCTGACTGATGCAACTTGATTACAACAACCAAGTTTTAATTTCGGCACAGGTGCTATGTTTACAATGTGAGAGTGAGGTTGGATTTTAACAATAAATTTTTTAAAGTCTCTTGGGATGACTTGTGCCTGTTTAGCATACTCCTTGAGTGTCTGCTCAGCATAAGCGACAGGGTTTCACTTAACTATCCCCTTAGAGTGAGGGCTTGAGGGGTGCTACCCAAGAGAAAGGTGAGGTCACAGGACCATGCCACTGTTGCATCTGCAGAGATTCCCACCCCCCCCCCCCCCCCCCCCCCCCCCCCCGGTATAACTGCACTTCCTCTGTCAGGGCCCCGCCTTACTGAATTTTCCCTTGAGAAATCAAGACCTGATTTCTCTAATCCCAACGGCCAGTAGGTGGCGCAAATGCCCCTCTTCGCTCTCCACCTGTGTCACTAAATCGCATGGAGTGCTGAGGTTTTAACCACGCCCCAACCCGCTCTGCCAGGCCCATATTATTAAAGAAGAGACCCCCCCGGTTTAAAACTTGTGATAGGCAGAAGACCTAAATAGACATTTCTCCAAAGAAGATATACAGACTGCCAACAAACACATGAAAGAATGCTCAACATCATTAATCATTAGAGAAATGCAAATCAAAACTACAATGAGATATCATCTCACACCAGTCAGAATGGCCATCATCAATAAATCTAGAAACAATAAATGCTGGAGAGGGTGTGGAGAAAAGGGAACCCTCTTGCACTGCTGGTGGGAATGTGAATTGGTTCAGCCACTATGGAGAACAGTATGGAGGTTCCTTAAAAAACTACAAATAGAACTACCATATGACCCAGCAATCCCACTACTGGGCATATACCCTGAGAAAACTGAAATTCAAAAAGAGTCATGTACCAAAATGTTCATCGCAGCTCTATTTACAATAGCCCGGAGATGGAAACAACCTAAGTGTCCATCATCAGATGAATGGATAAAGAAGATGTGGCACATATATACAATGGAATATTACTCAGCCATAAAAAGAAACGAAATTGAGCTATTTGTAATGAGGTGGATAGACCTAGAGTCTGTCATACACAGTGAAGTAAGTCAGAACGAAAAAGACAAATACAGTATGCTAACACATATATATGGAATTTAAGAAAAAAAAAAAAATGTCATGAAGAACCTAGGGGTAAGGCAGGAATAAAGACGCAGACCTCCTAGAGAACGGACTTGAGGTTATGGGGAGGGGGAAGGGTGAGCTGTGACGGGGCGAGAGAGAGTCATGGACATATACACACTAACAAACGTAGTAAGGTAGATAGCTAGAGGGAAGCAGCCGCATGGCACGGGGATATTGGCTCGGTGCTCTGTGACAGCCTGGAGGGGTGGGATAGGGAGGGTGGGAGGGAGGGAGACGCAAGAGGGAAGAGATATGGGAACATATGTATATGTATAACTGATTCACTTTGTTATAAAGCAGAAACTAACACACCATTGTAAAGTAATTATACCCCAATAAAGATGTTAATAAAAAAAAAAAAATAATAAAAAAATAAAACTTGTGATAAAATACATAAAACGTAAAAGTTGCCATTGTAACCTTAAGTGTACAATTCGGTGGCATTAATTATATTCACAATGTTGTAAAAGTAATCTCACTGTCTGTTTCTAAAACCCCTACATTACTCCGAACATAAACTCTGTGCCCATCAAGCAATAATTCCCTGTTGCCCTCTCTCTCTAGCCCCTAGTAACCTCTAATCTACTTTCTATCTTCATGAATCCGCCTGTGTTAGATATTTCATGTAAGTGAAATCGTACTATGCTTATCTTTTTGAACGTGGCTTATGTCACTGAGCATAATGTTTTCAAGGTTCATCGGTATTGTAGCATGAACCAGAATTTCATTCCTTTTTATAGCAGAATAGTATTCCATTGCATGTCTGTACCGCATTTTGTTTATCTATTTATCAGTTGATGGGCACTTGGGTTGTTTCCACCTTTTGGCTATTGTGGATAATGCTGCAAGGAACATTTCACATACAAGCATCTGTTTGAATCCATGTTTTCACTTCTTTAGGGGTGAAATCCTAGTGGTGGAATTGCTGGGTCATATGGTAACTCTGTGTTTAACTTTTTGAGGAACCATCAAACTATAACCTTTTATTCCCTTCTGGGAAAGAGATCATCTCCTTCTCTCACCAAGTCTGGAGATGGCCAGGTACATTATTAAAGCTTTCTATAGTTTTATTTATACCTCAGAATCTGTGCCTTATATGTAAATAACTGCTCATTTAGTGGGGGGAAGGAATGTCAGATTCAGATAACAGTTCCTTTTGATCCAGACTAATACAGGGCACAATATTGTCCTGCAAAAATTTTCCTCCTGGGCTTCCCTGGTGGCGCAGTGGTTGGGAGTCCGCCTGCCGATGCAGGGGACGCGGGTTCGTGCCCCGGTCCGGGAAGATCCTACATGCCGCGGAGCGGCTGGGCCCGTGAGCCATGGCCGCTGAGCCTGCACGTCCAGAGCCTGTGCTCTGCAACGGGAGAGGCCACAGCGGTGAGAGGCCCGTGTACCGCAAAAAAAAAAAAAAAAAAAAAGTTTTCCTCTTACGTGCTTACTTCACAGAACACCTGTTTCCTCTGCCCTGGGTGTTCACTGTATCCTTACACTAGGCTGACCAGTAATTGCACCGCTAGTTTGTACCATGCACACTCTGAAGAGGAAAGACAGTAGTAATAAGGTTGGGGTCATTTCCTCTCTTTTGATGCTTGTTCATAAAGTTTCTTCTCTTTCCGATGCTTTTCATCTTGAGGACAGATGCTCTCTGTTCCGGGCTCCTCGAACATGGTGTTTTCACGGTAAAATGCTGGTGAATATACCAGTGATTTGTCTAGCATTTTATGCCGCCTTCACATAGCCTCATGTGGACATTTAATACATTGGGTGATAAAATATGCCTCTGTGGTGTTTAGAGAATCAACCCACTTTGGGCGCCTTTCCGAGTCTGCTCACTAGGTCTTCCCTGCGGTGTCTGAACAGAGCTGCTCTGGTCCGACATTCTGCTCAGTGGTGTCAAGGTGGACATGTTAGTCAGAGACGGTCCGGGTAAGATGCTCGGTTTTGGTGGCGGGACGCCATTGAGTGATTTCCTGCAGCTGAGGCTGAAATCCTAATGGCAAAGCAGGGATAATGGCTGTTAGAAGATACATGCTAAGATGTATAGAGAAAAGCAAGGCTCAGCGAGGGGAGATGTAACAGAATGACCTTCACAGAAGAACACTGGGGTTATTATGTTGTATTCTGATATTGCGATTTTCCTGAGGCCTACCTCATTGTGAAAGTAGGCAGAGTACCTTCCCAGAGGGTAGGGGTTCCTTCCAGAAGTCTGTCTCTAAAAGGGGCAGGTGGCTGAACCAAAAATCTGAAATCAGAAAGTAGGCCGTGGTAGGCAGAAGGGACTCTGTTTCCCCCTGCATGGAACACACCAAGAGGGCACCCGCCATCTTGACGCAGACTCTGCTTCCAGTGGTCCCTTGTTTTCGGTGATGTCGTGTTTGAAAAGGGCGACGAGCCCAAGAGGGAATGGCAGCTCAGTGACGTAAGGACTAGGGTGTGTGGAGACTTCCTGCCAGTCCTGGAGGGCAGGTGTACTTTATATGTGAAAGTTTCCCAGCAGACTCAGGAGTAGCCCAGGTCTGCGGACTCACAGTCTGTGCTCATTCCTTCCTACCAGGTCTCATGGCATTGGCTTCCTCCAGTTATAGACTGGTAGAGTTGGAGAAGGGGGCTTTTGGAATCATTTACAAATCCCTCTTCATTTCATAGATGGAGAGAATGGGGTACGTGCCATGCCCAGGTTCACATTTCAAGCTAATGACCGAGGTGAGCCTGAACTGGGACTTCCAAACTCCTGGCCCAGTACTTCTTCTATGAAATTCATCTCTTTTCAAAGGATGTGTTTTAGAGCTTGTGGGACATTGATAAATGTTTCCAAAACTTTAAACTTAGTTTGAGAACACAGATGTTTGTATTCAGTAGAAGATTGAATTCACATATTAGCTCTTTGAAATAATCAAATTGAGAATTTTAATTTTAATTTAAAATTAAATTACATAATAAATGATGTACTTTATTTTTCAGATTAAAAACACTTAGGAGAGGATTCTTTTCCCCTGATAGAGATGATAAATACAGCTCTAACATTTTTACCTTTGAAAGACTTAATAAAAATGTGGATTTAGAGCATGGGTTTTGATCGGTTTAAGAAGATGGAACGTTATGAAACTCAGGGTACTTCATACTTCTGAAAAGCTCACCCTAAATAAAGAGCACTAAAATAATGTTTTCAGTTCTCTGAAAATTTCTATTTAGAGTTGCCGTGTAAAATACAGAACACCCAGTTATATTTGAATTTCAGTTAAAACATCATATTCTCCAGTATAAGCATGTCCGTGCATTATTTGGGACATACTTATACAAAATATTTATTTGTTGCTTATCTGATACTCAAATTTAACTGGGAGTCCCGTAAGTTATTTGCTAAAGTTGGCAACCTTGTTTTTATTATAATTTTTGACAATATTACTGTACTTTTAGATTTTTAAATTATATCTAGATCATCAGTAGTTTAGGTGCTAAGTACAAAATATATAAAATACAGGGCGTCCCTGGTGGCGCAGTGGTTAGGAATCCTCCCGCCAGTGCAGCGGACACGGGTTCGAGCCCTGGTCCGGGAAGATCCCACATGCCACGGAGCAACTAAGCCCGTGCGCCACAACTAGTGAGTCTGTGCTCTAGAGCCCGCAAGCCACAGCTACTGAAGCCAGAGAGCCACAACTACTGAAGCCCACGTGCCTAGAGCCCGTGCTCCGCAGCAAGAGAAGCCACCACAATGCGAAGGCTGTGCGCAGCAACGAAGACCCGATGCAGCCAAAAATAAGTAAATAAATTTTTTTTTTTTTAAATGGATAAAATACATTTTTCCTTTAAGAAGTTTAGAGCAGACCTAAACAGATCATGCTAATATTGCATTAAGTGCAGCTATGGGAGCAAAGAAAAAGGGTACCTGGCCAACCTAGTGGTTTAGGGAAGGCTTCCCCAGGAAATGATATCCGGGCTCAGGTTTAACAGATGAGGGAAAGTTAACCACGGGATGAGACGTAGAAAGAGTGGTCCAGGCAGAAGCAATGGGAAGAGTGAAAGCTAAGAGGTGTGAATCAGCAGTGTGTGTGTGTGTGTGTGTTGAGGACCTGGTGAGGGTCCAAGAGTGGACAGAGCTTTAAGTGTGGTCAGAATCATGCTTCAGACAGACTGCTGTGGTGTGATTGGAAGCTGCCTTTCAGGAGGGTGGGATTGGATGCAAGAAGGTCAGCTTGGAGGCTACTGACCACCTTGCAAATGTCCACCTTGCAAATGATGAGTCAGAACTAAGGCTGTGGTCATTGAAGGAGAAGGAACAGACCACACAAACACTCCAGAGAGAAAATTACCAGTCCTTGCTTGTTCCTTAGCTGTGGGCCTCACAAGTATGCAGGTGATAACTAGACAGGTGTTTTCACTTCAGGGCAACAGGATTGCAACGTGCCGTCAAAGTATCTACAAGTTTTACAAGACCCTTTCCACTGTAGTTAATAAATGCATGAGTTTTCTTTTGAGTGATTATCTTGATATACATCCATGAATGCCTGTTTACCAGGCAGGTGAAAATGGTCTAAGGGTATTCAAGAAAAAGACACTGGTGCTCATTTTCTCAAAATTCCTTCCCCCAAAGTTCTCTAAAGGGAGGAGGATCTGATTTATTTCTGTTAGTTTTTGTTGTGGCATCATCCACTCGCCATATTGTCTGCCCAATGCCCCCGCCCTATAGTACCAGCAAGCTTTCCATGAAAACCACCGAAGTTCACGTAGGTTTTCGTCACTCTTTCTGCAGGATGCTGACCATGTCATAGGTGGTGCGCCACTCTTTCACTTCCGTCTTTTTTCTGGATCCACTGGAGCCACAACCTCCTCCAAACGATGCCTGCCCAGACATCTGCTTTTGAGTTCAAAACAATTATTCAAAACACCAACTCCATCCAGAATGCTTGTGCTCCCAGGAATCAGGCCTGTACTGTTAAACTAGCCTGACAAACAGATCAACTTCTACAGGTGTTTTTGTTCCATGTTTCAGACCCTGGCTGTGTCGATGACTTTTTCTGTAACCCTTGAGGCACTCAGTTTTCTCTGCTGGCCCCAGGGAAGTTGCTCTCAAACCACCCAGATCTCAGCCTAGTGATTCATTTTTTCTTCAAGACACTTTCCAGAACCTTTATGTCCAGCAGCTCTCTTCCAGGACCTACTGTTCCCCTGAATATGCATATTCTCCAAAGGCCTCTTCTAGGTCTCAGACTCCTCCTTGCCCGCTCACCTCTGTTCAGGAAATGACGTCGTTTTCGGTCTGCTGTATCCTGCAAAATGTCCTGCACAAATCTTCCTGCCTTCTCAAAAGACCTTCCCTACTTTGTCACTTCTCAAAGACATCCGTTCTGTAACTGCATCTACTTCCCTTCATAGTTACTCTGTCAGGGTCGTTTTCTCTCAAAAAGTATCTTTAAGTTAACTTTATTATGATATAATTAACACACACACACACACATGTTAAAATAATCCATTTTAAGTTGAGTTTGCTGAGCTGTGACATATGAGACCCACACAACTGCCAGTGAAATCAAGGTATACAATGTTGCTGCCCAATTACGCTTTCGGCAATGATAAAAAAATTCTATTCTGTGTTTTCCAATGCAGTAGCCACTAGCCATGAGTTGCTGCTGAGCATTTGAAGTGGAGATAGTGTGGCTGAGGCATTGAACTTTTAGTTAATTAAAATTTTAAATAAATTTAAATTTTAATGAATTTAATTTAAAAAAAATTAATACATTTAAAATATGGCTATCTGATATGCAGCCCAGATAGAGAACTTTTCCATCACATTCAAATGTTCCTAATGCCTCTTTCCAGTCAATCCCCCATGCCTGGTCACTGAGCACCCCCGATACGGAATTTTCTTGCTTTAGAACTTAGACTCATATATTGTTTGTCCTCTTTTACGTCCAGCTTTTCCAAACAGCTTTTTTGAAATATGACTCACATACCACACAATGTACCCATTGAAAATGTACAATGCAGTGGTTGTCAGTGTATTCACAGATATGCGTGCATCTGGCTTCTTTCACTTAACATAATATTTTGTAAGATTTACCTGTGTGATGGCACGCAAGGGTAGGTGGTCATTTTTATGTATTTTCTATCTTAAAAGAAAACCAAAATATAAATTACGATGACTGTAGCCCAAGCTACATGTGTGTACAGTATTTTTTCCGAAATTTGTTTATTTCTTTTACTGAAGTATAGTCGATTTACAATGTTGTGTTAGTTTCTGCTGTATAGCAAGGTGATTGAGTTTTATATATATATATATATATATATATATATATATTCTTTTTAAATCTTTTCCATCATGGTTTATCATAGGACATTGTATATAGTTCCCTGTGCTGTACACTAGGACCTTGTTGTTTATCCATTCTCTATATAAAAGTTGACATCTGCTAACCCTAACCTCCCACTTCATCCCTCCCCCAACCCCCTCCCCCTTGGCAATCACCAGTCTGTCCTCTATGTCCGTGAGTCTGCTTCTGTTTCGTAGATAGCTTCATTTGTGTCATATTTTAGATTCTACATATAAGTGATATCGTGTGCTATTTGTCTTTCTGACTTAGTATGATAACCTCAGTTGCATTCGTGTTTCTGCAAATGACATTATTTCATTCTTTTTATAGCTGAGTAGTATTCCGTTGTATATATGTACCACATCTTCTTTATCCATTCATCTGTCGATGGAGTACGGCCAGTATCTGAATGAGCAGGAATCATGAATCGGAAACAACTCTATTCAGTGCCCCTACTTGCCCAGTGAAGTCTTTTCTGAGGTGCTATTTCCTTTGCTGCTTGGGTAAACGATTAGGACAAACCCCATGACTTTTTTGGGTCACTCTCTATCACAGGAATACTCCCATTTAGGAAAGTAATAGGTTCATTCAAATATAGTAATAATTTAAAACCTTGCAGCTTCACTGGAAGTGAAAGCCCTTCCCTCCTTCCGGCTCCAGCCTGAGTGGAAGCCTGCAGCACGGATGGGAGCGCGGGTTTGGTTCCCAGTCTCTCCAGCCTCCCCTCCCCAGCTCGCACAGGGAAGGAGAAGAGGCATCACCCCTGATGAAATCTGGCAGTGGTTCCCTCTGGCTGTTTACGAGGAGTTTAAAGGTTCTTCTCTTGGAAAAGCTTTGCAGATGATCAGGGCTGCCTCTGTTTGGAGTATTTAGGGGGTCCCCTTTGAAAACGTTCAACTGCACTTCCCATGCCCCGGGCTGGGCTCTCATTTTGCCTTCCTTCTCCTCTGGGACTACCAGAGGCCTGCAGCTTCTTCCAGGAGCCCTCTTGCACTGGATTTTCAGTAGCTCTGGGCTGAGTCTTTTCATCCCCGTGGCCCACAACTAATCACTGGAAACGCCTGGGCTCTGCTGCAGGTGTGACAGGGAATTGTGGGCAGCGGCCAGTGCAGCTTGGTTCTTTCTCTGCCTGCGTCCTCCATCCACAGTCACAGCCGTGTGCGTGGAGACTCACCCGGCCCCTGATGCTTCAGACTTGCAAGGCAGTTCTGCTCTCCCGGTCATTGGTGGGTGGGGGTCGGGAAACTCAGAGCATAGTGACCTCTCCAAAGGATCCCCTCTGATCTTCAACTGTCTCCTCTCAGCCTTTCTAGTCTCGTACGGTCTAGAGGCGAGAAGTAAACCAGGACGTCAGAACTGGCCCTCAGACACTCCCTTTACAAACGCTGCTTAGGTCTCTAACACCTCACTTCCAAGGGTGGACATGGTTGCCACTGACGTTTTCTCCTGGCTGGGGGCATATTGAAGCAGTTTCATTCACCATCCTGTTGAACATACACAATTTTGATGCATACGATCTCTACCAGCATTATTACAGCATCGGTCTTTCCGCAGTGGTCCATTGCATGTGGGAGAGAAGGTATATTAACATAAGCCCTACCCACCCTCCAAAGCCCATTCCTTCACGGTGGCTTCCTTCTCTGATCTTCAAAGGTGATCTCCCTTGTCTGTACCACCTTTTCTTTTTGTAATTACTTATGAGGTCTTGTCTTTTACTGTAGTTACTTGTAGATACGGCTTGTGTTTGCTAAATTGCACTGAAGATCAATCTCTATTAAATAAATAACCTTGTACACTTCTGAGAAATACTTGAGGATTTGTGGATTCCCGTTACATTCTGGAGTCTGCTCCTCGTGAGGGTGGGAAATGCATTCAGTGGCTGAATGCAAAGAGGCTACAGTTCAGTGTGTCCCTGCCCAGCAGGAGGTATGTTTGGGGACTTGCTGAGAATAGGATTGAATCTACTCAACAGAACACATCTCTTGTTGGCATGTTTTACATGATGAATGGAAATGTTGCTAAGTTAAAATGACATATTTTCTGTGTTGTGAGAAGAATAGAAACCATCTTTTCTTTCTCAAAATACAAAGATTTTAAAAATTTGGGACAAAATAATAGTGCCTATATAAAGCCAATTTTTCCTTTGGTGCTCAATTTTCATTATGAATTATTAGCACTTGAGTATATCTTATTCCATTTATTAAATATTTATTAAATAGTCTGTCGTTCTGAATAAAACATTTCAACTCCTTTTTTGGAAATAAAATTGCTTTTCTTCCATACTTTTGCAGAATCACGTACTTTATTTTATTTTGCAAGCTCTCCTAGATTTCCCCAAAGTTAGGGTGATATTTGCTGGTGAACGATGTTGTTTTGGAATTCAAGTGATGAGTCTTACAGATTTTTATACTGTCTCCAAAGAAAAGGGGAGTCACTTAACAATGACCCTGGGAGCTAGATGAGAAGCTTGTCAATATAATAAAGATTTTATCTATCATCTGTTCAAAACTTGTTCTTTAGAGCTTCAGCTTAGGAACTTGGCATGGGAGTATTACAGATACAGACCTAAAGCAACATGGTAGCCACTACTTTCACGTATCATGAATTCATTACTTGTGTACTGTGTGGCATAACTTCAGAAGAGGAAATAGACTTCTTTTTTGAACTAGTACGCCTTCTAGTAAATTGGCTAAAATTAAGTTTTCATTCAAGGTCATAAAACTCTAGGGAGAAAGAAGTGGCTAGAATTGCCACAATCCCCTTATAAAAGGGCTCAAGCTTGGTGTCATAGAAAGCGGTGATTATGTTGTACTTCGCCGTTCAGTTTTATAAACTCAGATGTTACAATTTCACAGATGGCAGAGGAAGACTATTAATGAGTTGACAATGGATGGTCCATCGCTTTATTGATTCATTAATTCTTTCACGTTGTATTTTGAGTCTCTATTATGTACCAGACATTGTGCTAAGTGAGAATGAAAAGATAGATGAGGTATGAAGTCACTGCATTCAAGTGACTTGAGAGAGAGAGAAGGTAGGCACATTAAAATAATCATACTCCTAAATAGAAAGTTTTGATGTCATTAGAGAGACAAAACCAATCAGTTAAATGTTTGTTACAGATCTTCTCTGTGGAGGTGCAATAGTCAGCACTGGGGGTACCATGGGGAAAATAAGAGACAGTATCAGCTCTCAGGGAGCTGGTACGGCTCAGTCTTCCCAATAGCTGGGTAATAACTGACGGTGAGAGTTTTAAACATTTGCATAGTTTATCTGCCTGGTGGCTATCAGCATCTCCCCAAATGCTTCCTAACTAGCAGTCAGTGAAGAATCCCCCTCTCTTGGTTCTTCCGTGGTGCTCAGAAGCCTTTGAGAGATTCAGAAGTATTAGTTTCTCTTCCAGAAAAACTCTAGGACCCATAATAAGTAGACGGTACATTTGAGATTCATTGCCCCGCCTCTCAGTCTTTTTTTTTTTTCCTCACACATACATAGCACTTACTGGGATAAGTGCTTTACAAATACTAACTCATTTTATCTCCATAAAGACACTATGAGTAGTTTCTTCTATATCCTCATTTCCACATTTTAGAAATGTGGAAACAGGCACAGAGAGGTGAAGTCATGCGTCTGAAGCCATTCTTCTAGTTAGTGGTAGCTCTGGGCTTCAAGCCCAGGAGCCTGGTTCTGGAATCTGGGCTCATCTCTAGTATGCTGTGGCTTCTACCCCCAACCCCAATTTTGTTGAGATATAATTGGCACATAACTTTGTGTCAGTTGAAGGTGTACTGAGTGATGATTTGATGTCTGTATATATGGCAGGATGACTGCCACAATAAGTTATCATCGATCATCTCATATACGGTTGACCCTTGAACAATGTGGGTGTTAGGGGTACTGACCCTCCCCAAAGTCAAAAATTAGCTTGTAACTTAGTCAGCCTTCTGTGTCTGTGGTTTTGCATCTGCAGATTCAACCAACCATGGATTGTGTAGTATTGTAGTACTTAAAAAAAAAAAATCCATGTATAAGTGGACCCATGCAAAAACCCACGTTCAAGGGTCAAATGTAGTTACAATTGTTTTTTCCTGTGATGAAAACTTTTATGATCTACTCTCTGAACAACTTCCGCGTCTTCATTCATATTCAGATGTCGCAAGGTTGGTAATAAGAAAACAAGCTGCTTAATGTTGCTCGACCGAACTAATCAAGCATAGTAGACCTCACAGACGTTATTGACCTTGGGCTGCACACAGAGCAGTGTGGGAGATTTGGAGGATGGGCATGGGAAGGGAGCCTCCTAGCCCAGTCCTTCACCGAGCTAATAAAGTGGCAGATACAGGACAGATGTATGAGAAAAGGGCAAAGCAATTACAGAAACACGGGAAACAACTTGCACAAAGGTGCCTCACCCCCAGCTAGGGTCCAGCTCCGTTCCAGTGTTCCCCATACCCACCCCTCCTGATTATTAGAAGCAGACCACCTCTAAACTGGTCCCTTCTCCCCAAGATGGCTCTGTTAGAAGTCCTGCTTTTTTAGTTGTTGTTCTTATCTCATAAACACAAAAGAACCAGCAAGAAAACAGAATGTCTTTATCCTTAATAGCCCAACTTTATCTGGCAGAGAGGATTTTAACATTGCTCTGTTTAGGTTGCCCTGACCAGAAAGTACAGTTATTGCTAACCAGTTGTATATTTCACATTGAAACATATTTACCTTCTGAACCGTATACTTAGCATAACTTTTCTCCAAGTGAGAAAAGCAAAATAGTCTACATAAGGAAATTCACAGACAGAGGGTGAGAACGGCTTTATCTTGTCTCTTCTGAACTCTGTGAATTGGCATAGCCTCACGGCTAAACAAACCACCTGAAGTCTAATACAGTAAGGGTCTCTTTCTGGTCCACTTCCCAGTCCAGTGGGGCTTGGTGCAGGGGCTGTGCAGTTACTTGCAGAACAGCTGGGGATCCCATCACCCAGGCCCTTGGAGTCCATCAGTGGATCCTTGGTAGCTGGCCAACAGCCACCAGAAGAGAGGGAGGTAGGAGGGCAAGGACTGTGTGGGAAGTTGTAAAGGGCCAGGCCTGGAGTTGCCATATGTCACATCAGTCTTCATCCTTTTCCATCCTCAGTCACATGGCTTCACCCAGCTGCAAGGAGACAGGAAAGGTAGTCAAGGTATGCACTCAGCAGGAAAATGGAAAATACCATCTAGGTGGTATCTGCTATACCAAGAAAAGTTTGATAAACACAAATATTCTCATTGGTTTTTTCCGTCCTTCCTCCCTCCCTGCCTGCCTTCCAACAGATGTTTAATGAGACGCTCCTAGTAAGTGTCAAGCTCTCTAAGCTCTACGGAATTACAACTTGAACAAAAACAGACATTGTCCCTTCCCCCCTTGTTTGTGGAGCTAACAGCCTGGTGTAAAGAATTCAGACATTAATCAAATACGCACAAAAAGGAAACGTGCATCTCTGACTCGTGCTTTGAAGGGAGGTGATACTATAAAACCTACGAGGAAAGGAGTTGGCTTGGTCAGGATATCAAGGATGTAGTATTTGAGCTGATACCTGAAGGAGGGCTGAGGAGTGAAGAGCGCATGTGTGAGGTGAAGCTGGAAGCTGGGTGAGGGCTAGACCACATGGCCCAAGACCTAAGGGAGGTGGCAGTAGCTTCTGTCTTATGCATGATGGTGCCATTGTCTGAGCAAAGGAACAGTGGTAGACTTAGGGGAGGCACGTCATGTGTTTACTCTTGGATGTTATTAGTTTGAGACATCCAAGGGAAGGTGTCAAATAGGCAGTTGAGTTTGGGGCTTGGGAGCTCAGAGGAGGGGTCTGGGCTGGGCGTCATCTAATGTAGGTGATAGTTGAAGCAGTGGGTGTGGATGAGATGATCTAGAGTGGGACGAGGAGAAGGCTCAGGATGGAAGGACTCTGATATTCCATGGGAAAGCAGGCTGGGTCTGCAAAGGGGACAGAGAGGGGGCCAAACTCCTTTACAAAAGCTACTTCCTAAACTTCAGTTTCAATAGCTAACCAATGGAAAGTAAGTCAGGCCAAAGCCTTTATATACTTAATCAGAAAAGAACTCACTTTTGTTTTGTTTTGAACAAGTAGCACACAAATAGACGGATATTCTCGACAAGGTGATATATGCAAGGATGTTTGTAGTAAATTCATTTCAGAAAGGAGCCACTAATACCAGCTGATGAGAAAGGGGAAAATAATACTGTCATTTTCTTTTAGTCGTCCTGGAACTGGAGAAGGTGCCATTTGGGTTGGTGAGAAGTTTCATGAACCAAACTTCCAAGCAATGCAAAATGAGACTGCCTGGCTAGGGCAGTAAAGGGAGACTTTTTAAAATAATTTTCTTATTGAGGCGTAATTGACATAACATTGTATTAGTCTCAGGTGTACAGCACAGTGATTTGATATTTGTATACATTGCATAAACAATCACCGTAACAAGTCTAGTTACCATCCGACACTTCAGAAAAAATCCAACTAAAAGGAGAAATCAGTGGCAACCCTCACTGCCGCAGTAGCTACGTCTGTCATCTCAGGAAAGAGGAATTTGAACCCAGCTGGCAACTTGCAGCACAAATTTTACTTTGCCTTCTTTCCTAGATATATTGACATTGCTGCTTGCTTAACGAGGACTGGAGTGTCGGGCAGAAGCCACATAATAATAGCATTGCTCCGTGCTCCTGTTTGTTTTCTGAACCCCTTACTGTTGTTAATTAGTTCACGTTCCCAGTGTTATTAGCTGATCTCAGAAGCACATCTGAGAAGGTGGAGTCTTTACCCAGAAGGCTCTGAGTTGGTATAAAAGCCTGGCTAGGGGAAGAAAGCAAAGAAAGAAGGAGAAGAAACCTCGGGTCCAGGAGGAATGCTTCAGCAAGAGGCTGCAGGGACCAGTGTGTTTGGTACATATCCACTGGGAGGAAGTATCTCTTGAAATTGCACACTCTTTAAAGTTTATAGACTGATGTGTTCATTCCTTTTCACTCACTCTTGCAGTCATTCTTTGTTACAATGAGAAAACTTGAGCAGTGTACTTGACTGTTCAAGTATCATGGGCCACGCTCAACGTGTTTAAAGTGTTTCAGAGGAGCGGGAGTCCCTGACCCTATCGCCTTCCACAGTTTAATTCTAGAGAAGCTGGGAATAAAATGAGAAAATATCAGGTGGGGCCCATGCTGGAAAGTGAGCTGCACAGATGGTGGTGGCGGATGAGGGCTAGCCTCACAGACGTTATTGACCTTGGGCTGCACACAGAGCAGTGTGGGAGATTTGGAGGATGGGCATGGGAAGGGAGCCTCCTGGCCCAGTCCTTCACCGAGCTAATAAAGTGGCAGATACAGGACAGATGTATGAGAAAAGGGCAAAGCAATTACAGAAACACGGGAAACAAGCGATATTAAATGCACATTTGCAGTAGTTACTGAAAGTCTCCAGAATGTTCCATCTGTGCTAGATAGTGGCTCTCTCATGCCCAGCCCTGGGACCTTGGGAAAGTAATTTAATTACTTTTAGCCTCAGTTTACACAATTTGTAAAACAGGAATCATACTACCTACCTTATAGAATTTGGGTTTGGATTCATTAGATAGTTTATGTAAATCCTGGCACATAGTAGGTATTTCCTACATGTTGATGAAGGAATGAATGAATGGAAGAATGAAATGGTTAACAATGTGCCTGGCACGTAGTAAATGCTCACTGAATAGATCTGTTATTGTTTTGATGGTGTTACAATATTTTGTAAGCATTTTAAAGAAGGCAGAAGGTGGCTCTTCGCTTGTAACCTAATGCTTGGCTATACTCTTGCAGCTTTGCCCATTGATATGCTAAATAATTAAGACACGGTTGGATAATTTGCACCTGCACAGTTCTGTAGAAGGGAATACATTACAAGTATCACTAGCGTTTTGCTGCCTCAATTGATTCAAGGTGTTTGGAGAGAGGCCAAAGATCAAAGAATGTAGAGGCACCAGACGCTTAAGGAAAAACTTGATTTTCAGTGGGATTTTGGGTACAAATAACACAGCTGGGCAACAAGAAGTAAGTGAAATCAAGCAGGTTGGAGAAACGGCCTGAGAGAAACTCAACCAACTTAACTCACTCAAATATGGAGTGAGGGGTGGTAAGTGGGACTTCCATGTGTTTAAACAGAGCAGAAAACCTGAGGGGCTCTCAGTGCATTTTTGTGTGAAGGTTATCCTAGAAAATGCAGGAAAAAGGATGCATTTCCACTGACAGTGCAACTGGTATAGATTTCCTAAATAAAAGGTCTACTATGCTTGATTAGTTCGGTCGAGCAACATTAAGCAGCTTGTTTTCTTATTATAATTTATCCAGGCCCTGAGGGGTAGTGGCAAAAATAATGAATAAGAAAAAGGCAAGGTCATGAAAAAAACCAACATTTATTGAATATGCACTATAAAACTGGCACTATGCTAGTTACTTCATAAGCGTTTTCTAATTTAATTGTTATAATAATCCCATGTAGTAAGTAGAACACAGGTCAGTCTGGCTTTAAAATCAATCCTTTTATCTATACCCTCTGTAATGAGAGAACTTGAACTATCCTAGCAATCAGAAAACTATAACTTATGGGCCAAATCTGGCCTCTGCCTAGTTTTGTAAATAAAGTTTTATTGGAACACAGCCGTGTCTTTTTATTTCAAAATTGTCCATGGCTGCTTTCATGCTACAAAAGCAGAGTTCAGTAGTTGTGACAGTGACTGTATGGCCTAAGATATTTCCTATCTGACCCTTTACAAAAATATTTGACATCCTCTAAACCACTACTTTTCTACTTACCGCCCTGACACTTTAAACAGGTACTTTATGAGACAGTGTTTTCAGCTGTAAAACAGAATTAATGATGCCAGCCTTGTGTATCTTACAGGATTGTAAGAAAGTAACCTCTTGCATGTGAAAATTATATGGAAACAAAAGTTGTCTGCTGTGTAGCATCAGTTACTTTTTCTCCAACATGCTATTAAGACAATTTTCAAATATATAAAAAAGTTGAAACATTGTACAATGAACACCTATTTACCCACCATCTAGACTCAACAATTAACATTTTGCTGTATTTGTTTTATTACCTATATATCCATCTACCAGTTTCTCTATCCACCCATCAATCCATCTTATTTTTTATTTATGCATTCCAAAGTAAGGTGTTGACATCAGTATAACTAACTGGAGATCAGTGTTTACTTTTTTTAGGTAAGATGTACACGCAGTGGAGTGTGAAAATGCAAATGTACCATTTGATGAATTTTTACAAGTGAGCCTTGTTGAGATGTCAACCATTACTGTCACCCCAGAAAATTCCCTCGTGCCCCTTCTCAGCTACTCCCAGAGGCAACTACTGTTCTGATCTTTTTCACTCAGCATTATGTGTCGGAGACTCACTGTGGTGTTGTGATGTTGTGTATAACAGTAGTATGTTGCTCTTTGTTGCTGAGGAATATTAACTTTATGAACGCACCATAGTTTATCCAGTCACCTGTTGATGGACACTTGGGCTGTCTCCATTTTTAAGTTATTGTGAATAAATCTACTTTGAACATTCTTACACAGGTCTTGGGTGGACACGTGCTTTTTTGTCTCTTGTGTAAACACCTGGGAGTAGAGTTTTTAGGTCATAAGGTCAGAAACTGGGAAATCTTTGTTTCCAAAGTGGTTGTACAACTTCACACCCCTACTAACAATGTATTAGTGGTCTGGTTGTTGCACATTCTTGCCAACATTTGATGGTGTCAGTCTTTTTAATTTTAGCCTTTCTGGTAGATGACAGTGGTATCTCATGGTGGATTTAATTTATTTCCCTAATGACTAACAATGATGAGCAACGTTTTGTCGGTTGGGCCTTTGTAAGTGTCTGGTGAAATTGAATTCCTTTTAGTGTGAAGTGGGGGTAGAAGTTATTATTATCCATATGCGTACGCGGTTGTTTTACTCAGTTTGTTTAAAAGACATTGATTCCCTGTTGAATTGCTTTGTGCCTTTATTATAAATAAATCAAAGGTATCAATGCAGGTCTATTTCTGTTCCAATGATCTATTTGTCTCTCTTAACACCAGTACCGTAATCTCTTGATCACTGTGGGTTTACAGTAAGTCTTATATTCAGGTAGTGTAAGTCTTCCAACTTTGTTTTTATTTTTCGAGATTACTTTAGATATTCTAAAGGTCCTTTACATTCTGATACAAATTTTTGAATAAGCCTGTCTATTTAAAAGAAACCTGGTGGAGTTATGACTGGAATTTCATTGACTCTATAGATCTGAGGAAAATTGATATTTTACAATGTTGGGACTTCCAGTCCATGAATGGGGGATATCTCTACGTTTATTTAGATCTTTAATTTCTCTCAGCAATGATTTCAATGTAGTTTCAATGCGTGTCTTTCATTAGATTTATTCCTAAGTATTTTATGAATTCTGGTGCTTTCAAAAGTGGGTTTCTTGGGACTTCCCTGGTGGTGCAGTGGTTAAAAATCCGCCTGTCAGTGTAGGGGACACGGGTTCGAGCCCTGGTCCAGGAAGATCCCACATGCCACGGAGCAGCTAAGCCCGTGCGCCACAACTACTGAGCCTGTGCTCTAAAGCCCACGAACCACAACTACTGAGCCCGCGTGCCATAACTACTGAGCCCACATGCCACAACTACTGAAGCCCGTGCGCCTAGAGCCCATGCTCTGCAACAAGAGAAGCCACCGCAGTGAGAAGTCCGCGCACCACAACAAAGAGTAGCCCCCGCTCACTGCCACTAGAGAAAGCCTGCGGGTAGCAACCAAGACCCAACGCAGCCAAAAATAGATAAACAAATTCATTTTTTTAAGTGGGTTTCTTTTTTTAAATTTCATTTTCCAATTGTTTACAGCCAGTGTATGTGATTTTTGTGTATTGATCTTGTATTATGAAACCAAGCTAAATTCACTTATTGGTTTTAGAAATTGTTTTGTAAATTCCTTAGCATTTTTCTATATAAATAATCATGTCATCTGTGAAGAGTCAGGTTTACTCTGCCTTTCCAATCTTTAAGACTTTATTTCTTTTCTTTGCCTCATTCTTACACTGCTAAGGTCTCCTGTATAATATTGAATAGAAGTGGTGAGAGTGGACAGACTTACCTTGTTCTTACCCTTAGTAGGAAAGTATTCGATAGATCACTATTATGTATAATAATAGCTTTTGTAGGTCTTTGATAGACTTTTATAAAAATCATACTGAGGAAATTTCCTTCTGTTTCTATCTTGGTGAGGTTTGTTTTAATATCGTAAGTGGTTGGAATTTTGTTAAAAGAATCGTCTGCACCTGTTGAAATGATCATATAGTTTTTTTCCTTTATTAGTTATTGTGATACATCGTCTTCCTTGATGTTTTTTGACTTGTTAAATCAAGTTTGCATTTTTGGAATAAACCCCACTTCACTGCTAAATTCAATTTTGCTAATATTTTCTAAGGCATTTTTGCATTTATCTTCCTGAGAGCGATAATTCTGTATTATTTTTTGTTGTTAATTTCTTTGTTAGGTTTTGGTATTAAGGTTATGCAAGCCTTGTAAAATGAGTTGAGTCTCTACCTCCACTATTTTCTCAAAGAGTTGGTATAATATTGATATTTCTTCCCTAAATGTTAGATGGAACTCACTAGAGAAACCATATGTGTGTGGAGTTTCCCTTGTGGGATGATTTTATGTGATTTCAGTTTCTTTACAACAACAACAACAACAAAAAAAGCCCATTAAGATTTTCCTCTTCATCTTGTGTAAGTTTTTTTTTTAATTTTATTGAAGTACAGTTGATTTACAATGTTGTATTAATTTCTGCTGTACAGCAAAGTGACTCAGTTATATATATTATTTTCCATTATGGTTTATCACAGGATATTGAATATAGTTATGTGTGCTATACAGTAGGACCTTGTTTTTTATCCATCCTATATATACTCGTTTGCATCTGCTAATCCCAAACTCCTAATCCTTCCCTCCCCTACCCCGCTTCACCCCCTTGGAAACCACAAGTCTGTTCTCTATGTCTGTGAGTCTGTTTCTGTTTCGTATATCTATTCATTTGTGCCATGTTTTAGATTCCCCATATAAGTGGTATCATATGGCATTTCTCTTTCTCTTTCTGACTTATTTCACTTAGTGTGATAATCTCTAGGTCCATCCATGTTGCTGCAAATGGCATTATTTCATTCTTTTTATGGCTGAGTAGTATTCCATTGTGTATATACATGCCACATCTTCTTTATCCATTCATCTGTCGATGGACATTTAGGTTATTTCCATATCTTGGTTATTGTAAATAGTGCTGTTATGAACATAGGGGTGCATGTATCTTTTCGAATTATAGTTTTGTCTGGTATATGCCCAGGAGTGGGATTGCTGGATCATGTGGCAACTCTGCTTTTAGTTTTGAATCTTGTGTACATTTTGATGAGTTGTATTTTTTTGAGAAATTTTTCCATTTCATCTAAATTTTCAATTTATTGGCATAAAGTCATTTATAATATTCTTATCTTTTTAATGTCTGTAGGCTTTGTAGTGATAATCCCTCTTTGATTCTTAGTATTTGTATTCTCTGACTCTGAAGGCATCAGTTATGCTGTGTAGCAAACCACCTCAAACTTAATGAGTTAAAATAGTAACCATTTATTTCACTGCGGGTAGGCCGTTTGGGCTAGGATCAGCTAGGCAGTTCTTAGGGTCCAGCAGGTTCACGCAGGAGTCTTTGGACAGCTGCTTGTCAGTTAGGTGCCTCTGCTTCTGGGACTTGGGTGGCTTTGGCTGGGGCAATGAGGGTGGCAGGCCCATGTGTCGCCTCATCGTTGAGGCTGACCCAGTCTTGCTGGCATGATGAGTCAGCAGTGTCCCTGGAGAGAATGGAGGTATGAAAGTCCTCTTAAGGTCTAGGTGTAGGACTGTAATTGCTCTTTTTGCACATTCTTTTGACCAAAGTAAGTCACAAGAACAACTCAGATTTATAAGGTGGAGAAACAGACCTACCACCAATTCCAAACAACTGTGAGTGTGGGGAGGGGAGAATTAACACCATTTTGGCAATCTTTCACGTATTCAGGTACATTGTTATAGAACAACTGTTATCAGTTCAGCAATTTTGTGTAAATACTCTGGTCTCACCAATATTGTGATACCACAGTCTTCCTGCGTCTTTCTGGATTATACAGAACATTAAGTTCTTTGGTGTTACCTCAAAAGAAACCCCATTTTTCCTATTAATACTTAGGAAGATTTTGATCGTTTACAGGTTTTTGTTTTATAAGTCAGTATATATTTTGTTTGTCTACACAGCCTCAAACCGTTAGAGATTCAAGCTGTTTTTTGGTCCATAATACTTTCGGAATTCAAAATCTGGCATTGGTAAAAATGATCATAGATGTGTTGACTTTGGGCTTAAGAAACAATCTGGGTCTTAAGTAATTCTCATCTGTGGGTAAATTATAAGTAAAAAGAAAGCATAGCTTTTTTAGGTAGCATAGGTAATATATTTCTCTAGGTTTCTCAGCATGTCAATAGAGAAATTCTTGGACACAGAAAATAAAAGTCGAGTTGGGAATGGGATGATAGAATTAAACTGAATTTTTATCAGTCCCCAAAGTATACAGTTAAGCCTATCCATCAAGTCAAATTTGTTTTACCTTTCCAGAAATCTACCTCTAGACATTTATCCTAAGTTACCTATGGTTGTGTGAACTCATCTGGTGATGAGTAGGGTCACTTACAGCATTGTTTCTCTCATGGAAAAATTAAAGGCAATCTAAATGTCTAATAAAAGGGGATTGATTTTTTTTTTAATATGACATATTCATCACGTGGAATATACACACCCATTTAAAAGTTATAGAAGAGTATTTAGTGATCTGCATGGATGTTCATTATATATAGTTGACATATACACTTAAAAGCAGATTTCGTTTCTACTTGTATGATTACATTTTGGGTAGATAATTATATATAAATACATGTATGCAAAAAGAAAGGCTTGGAAGAATATACAAGAAAATTTTAATGGTGGTTACTTCTGAATGATGGCAATATGATTTTTTATAGTTTTATTGAGATAAAATTGACATATAACATTGTATGAGTTTTAGGTGTACAACATGATGATTGGATATATGTGTTTATAGCAAAATGATCACCACAGTAAGTTTAGTTAACATCATCACCTCTCATAGTTGCAAATTCTTTTTCTTGTGATGAGCATTTTTAAGGTCTATTCTCTTAGCGGCTTTCAAATATATGATACACTGTTTTAACGTTAGCTACCATGCTGTATATTAGATTTCCAGAACTCATTTGTCTTATAAATGGAAGTTTGTACCTTTTGACCACCTTCATCCATTTCACCCACCCTCCACCCACTACCTGTGGCAACCACCAATCTGCTTTCTGTATCTATAAGTTTGATTTCTTTTTTTTAGATTCCACATATAAGTGAGATCATACAGTATTTGTCTTTCTCTGACTTATTTTACTTAGCGTAATACCCTCAAGATCTACCCATTGTTGTCACAAACGGCAGAATTTCCTTTTCTAATGGCTGAATAATAGTCCATTTGTGTGTGTGTGTGCGTGTGTAAGTATAAAATTTTCTTTATCCATTCATCTGTTGATAGACAGGTTGTTTCCATGTCTTCACTGTTGTAAATAATGCTGCAGTGAACGTGGGGGTGCAGATATCTTTCTGAGATAGTGATTTCGTTTCCTTCAGCTATATACCCAGAAATAGAAGTGCTGGATCATATGGTAGTTCTATTTTTAGTTTTTTGACGAACTTCCATACTGTTTTCTAATTTACATTCCCATCAACAATGCACGAGGTTCCCCCTTTTCCACATCCTTGCCAACACTTATTATATATACACAGAAGTAGAATTGTGTTTTTGGTAGTAGCCATTCTAACAGGTGAAAAGCCATGATGGCAAAGTGGTTTTTATTTTCCTGTTTATAAATCCATGATATGAAATTTTTAGAATGAATATGTATGAAAGATATGGGAAAAGTAAATAAAAATTACTTTTTATAAAGCCCTACAGAGCCACAATTTCAGGATTATTTGTATTTTTTGTTGCTACTCTCTATGTAATAAGAGCTTTTGGGCTTTATAAAATCTACAGAACTGGGACTTCCCCGGTGGTCTAGTGGTTAGGATTCGGCGCTTTCAGTGCCACAGCCCAGGTTCAGTCCCTGGTCCGGAAACTGAGATCCTGCAAGCGACGTGATACGGTCAAAGACTGGTTTTATTGCCACCCTAATAGAACATGGCATCGTGAGATGCAGTAGTTCCTTTAGGATTTTTGTTTTGCTGTTAACATTTGCAAGAACTCATAAAGACCAGGGAAAATTTTCTCTAATAAGCATCATGTTTTTATTTTAAAACATCACCATTGTAAAAAAGTCTTGTAAAAGTTTGGGTTGGAAGCAGAATCAGCATTCTTATTTCTTTCTTATAACTTGAATAATTGTAGGATCCAGAGTCTTTAAAAAAAAAAAATCAGTTGGCTAGAAAATGACTGTTAAAAGTAGACACAGGTATTGCTTCTGTGTTAAAATGCCAGGCATGATTCTGTGCTTTTCTTGCCAGTCTAATCTATAAGCTCCCTGACAGGGTGGCATACGTTACACATCTGTATACAGTGGTGTTTCTATTTAGTAAATTCCGCCATTATCACTATTGTCACGGGTGGAATATAGACTTTGGCCAAATTCTACTAGATTTTACCATGGCTACAAAACAAAACCAAACCCTGTATTAGAGGTTTTGATGTCTGTTTCATTGTCACTGAATAGACTGTTTAGGCCAGTTTCCATCTAAGACATGGTTAATGTAGTGTGTCATCTGTAATGAACAAGCGCATCTTCAAGGGCGTGTTGAAACTTTCCGGGACCCAAATGAAATTGGATTGTGCTGGAGAGGATTTTTAGAAGTGGGGTAAAGTGTTGTGAAATCACCACATGTGCAGAATAGTCAACACTTTAAAACGTTTGATTGATTTATTTTATTGGGGTTGCTGCCAGAAGGAACAGAACGTGGCTGGGTGTGCAGAGTTGGGTACACGGTTTCCTGGGGCGGGAGGAGGTCTTGGGGAGGGTGGGGCGACACCCAGGTAACACCCAGAAGCCCGCAGCGCTCCGTGCCTGCAGCGTCGATGTACAGTCAGCCTTTTCCGTGTCAGCACCTGTTCATTAGGAACCGGACCAAGACTCCCAAAGAGCTCTCAGATGGCCCAAATTCTGTATCTCTGCCAATCCGCACTAGAATTTAATAACCTTGAGGTGAAATTTGGGCCTTTCCTCACTGCTAATCCCCAAAACCATCTTGCTTTCCCTTTCTCTGAATAACAGTTTAGTTTATGTGGGGAGGGAGGGAGGAAGCTGGGGGCAGAGGAAGGGGGGGAGCAAACCGATCTTACATTTCTTAAAGGACGGTCCACTTTCCTTCAGAGCAGATAGAGTTTCTTGTAGGTCCGAGACTTAAGCTTGTTCTTTCCATAGCTTCCCCATCTTCAATTGTCAGATCGTTGTTGGAAATTCGCACCGTTCATTAACTATTGACAAACCTCCAAGTTTCGTTCTTCTAATGAAATAATGCAAAAAGAAGCATGTAAGCCTGCAATCGTGATTCTGCTATATTTTTTAAAAGGTCATGTGTTTTCCCTTTAATGTTCCACTAGGTTTAGCGCACTGTTACAAATATGGGAGATACTCCATAAATATTAGTTTATTCCCACGCTTTGCTCTGCAAAGGAACTGAAGTCATTTAGTAGGAAATACGTAGACTATAATAGCAAGTGCCTAATAAAATAGAAGGCTTCAGAGCTCCTTCCGCCCTGCCCCCACCCCAGGGGAGGAAACAACGTAGTGAACCACGTGTCTGTCCCGTGCGTTGCACAGAGAACAGCATGGCTGTGGACCTTTTGGAGGTTCACTCCAGGGCAGATGGCCATTGAATGGAATGGCAGATGGGATCAGCTGTACAACTGCAAGTTGCTCTCAGTCATTCTCACTCTCCTGAGTGCTTGGTACGTTTTGGGGTGTCTTAAATACACGTGTAGGATTTTGCGACTTCCATAAAGGAGGTGCCCAATAAATATTCATAAATGAGGGAACTCATAAAGGAAGTGTGTGTGTATACAGTATAGAAAATGCCCATACTCTGTCTTTCCGTCACTCCAATGACAGTTACTATGTTCAAATGAAAAGGATGGATTGCCGTGGGTATTACATAAATTCACACTCGCTCGCATCTGTGTGTACTTACACGTATGCACACATACACGTATATACACATACACATTCTTTGCACCCGGTTTTGACCCTACTGTCTGTTCACCCTCTTTCTCAGAGCCCCTCCCCATGGTACGTCCCCAGCATTATGAGACCCTAGAAGAGGAGACAGTCTCATTTTATACAGCCGGCCAGCTGAGAATGGTATTTACTTTTTAAAATGGTTGAAAACAAATCAAAAGAATATTACTGGGTGACACATGAACATGACCTCAAGTTCCAATTTCAGCGTGCGCAAATAAAGTTTTATTGGATCCCAACCATATTCGTTCATTTACCTACTGTCTCTGGATGCTTTTGCGCTATGGCAGGGAAGTCGAGCAGGTGTGAGAGAGGCCAGCTGGACTGCAGAAACCCAAATACTTGCTCTCTGGCCCTCTACAAAAAGGTTTGCTGATCCCTACCTTAGAAGATACAAAAAATGAGTAGGATGGGCTTCCCTGGTGGCGCAGTGGTTGAGAGTCTGCCTGCCGATGCAGGGGATACGGGTTTGTGCCCCGGTCCGGGAAGATCCCACATGCCGCAGAGCGGCTGGGCCCGTGAGCCATGGCCGCTGAGCCTGCGCGTCCGGAGCCTGCGTTCCGCAACGGGAGAGGCCACAACAGTGAGAGGCCCGCGTAACGCAAAAAAAAAAAAAAAAAAATGAGTAGGATGAAATCTACCTGGCTGAAGCCACACCTCACAATATTTGAGAAAATATTTCCCCAATTCACCCTTTCTTTTAGGAGAAATTAGAAAAGAATAAGAAAATTGTTGTCAACTTTTATTGTTTTCAAAAGGGCCTCATAACTTTTTTTTCCCAAACATCACTTTATGTCCCAGTAGTTACTCTTGTGATTATATCCTGGTGTGATATAATGGAAGGGCAAGTCAGGAGATGCCGAGTGGTGGAACATATAACAGAAAGTTTAGTCTGATTTACAATTTGCCTTAAGAATCAACATGGAAGAGAAAACCTACCAAGACTTACCAAGTTTGTAGGACAGGAAGGAAGAGGGGGAATCACAGATGCATTTCGGGACCCTGAGTATCCGTCGGTATTACAGTCTGCCCCGACTTGATAACGCCTTGTGTGTATGTGCACTGTTTTTGACTTTTGTGACCATGTTGTTTCATAAACATTAGCTATTGGAACATACTGGTAAGAAGCACATACTGTTATTTCCATTCCAGAAGGAAGTGGCGGTAAACTCTGCATGTAGCTCTTTCTATGGCAGCAGATCAGTACCAGATACAAGAGAATGCAGGTTTTTTTTCCTTTTTTGCCACACACAAATCTCTGCATGGTGGATGTGGTCCGCAGTATGATAAAGAATTATTACCTGAGTTTTCATGTGAATCCTTGACTATTTAGTGTGATTTCCTCTGTGGCATCTGGCATAGTGTTTAGTTGTTATCCTACCCGTGGCCACTATAATGTGACCTCATGAATCCACTAATTAGATACTTCATTCTCTAAAACTAAGAGTCTTTGCTTTCTTTTGTGCACCACTCTCTCATATTTGGGGTCAGCAAACGGTCACTGAGTAGGCCAGAAGTTTCCTGCATCTTCAAATCCCACCTCTTTCTTCATACCTTTGCCTTTTTAGTTGTCTTTTAAAAGAAATGTGTTGAAAGTGAACTCACTGTCCTTGTATCTCAATCAGAATACACCAGCAGAGGAAGCATACATAAGTCGATCGTTGCATCCTACCGTAATGGTATTTCAGCATCACAGAATGTGTATGCCGGCAGAGAGACTGTAGAATTCCTTTCCATCCCTACAGATATGGAACCAGGGACTCAGGAAGGATGAGGGACTTCTCTAAGGTCTTACAGTTACTTGTAGCAAACTTGGGAGAAGAGCTTTTTTGCCCTCCTTGTTTGTTTGTGTTATCTTCCTTTTGGGCCACCTTAAGTGTGATTCTGATATAAACATTAAATTACAAGGGTTCAGTGAAATGTCACAAGAATATCTGTTCCTAGAATATGTTCTGTTCGGCTATGAAACAGTGAGACTTGGTTCCATGGATACGTAGGAAAATTACTTGCTGGATATATTACGTCAACCTTTTTGGAATAGTTATTAAACGATAAGATAATAGAAGGTGACAGAAGCTATAATTATCCAGATAGTTTAGGAGAAAAGTAATACAAAAGCATATTTATTCTTTATCTTCAGTAATAAATATATTTGAACTGAGCCTATTACTTGAGAAACCATTCCCATTCATTATCGGTCACTGCAGTCAGTTTGTTGGTTGAGGGGGCTATTTGGGGGGGAATTACTACCCTAATAGAGTGGAAGACTCAACTCAACTGGCTCTTCACTATCTTGATTTATTTTTTCCTAGAGAATCTAAAAATGGAAAGAAGTAGAGCTGAACAGTTGTTCCTTATCTTGACACGTTCATTCCAGTCATATGCTTTATTTTCTTCCCGACACTTGTGACTATCTGAAATTGTCTTCTTCGTTGATTTGTTGACTGGTTTACTCCCCTGTCCCATACTGCCAAGAATGGAAGCTGCAGAAAGGTGGCCTCGTCTGTCTTATTCACCATTGTATCACCAGCACCTATGACAGTGCCTGGGCTCTGAAAGGAATTCCATATTACCTGCTCAAGCAGGAGCAGTTGGCCATGTTGACTAGAGTGTGAAGTGTTGAACTGTGAGGTTGTAAAGTCTATGGATGGGGAGGAGAGTCTTCATAACTGACCTCGAAAGCGTCATTCTGCATGCTGACCTCTTGGGTCTTTATTCAATGTCCCCACCCCTGCTTCCACAGTACCTGTACGTGTGTTGTAATTGTCGGTTTCCTTGTCTCTCTCTCTCTCTCCCATTGATGACTTGAGGGATAGGACCAAGTCCCATTCACCTATATGTCCCAGATGCTAAATGCAGTGACCAGCAGAGTGAGTGAGTGAGTCCGTGAGTACGCGCATGCGGCTTTTAGCCCAAGTGCCTGAGAACATACTGTATCTTTGTGCTTTACCTTTTCACGTAGAAAGCGTAATGACTGACTGCTAAGTGTCTTTTAATACTTGTTTGGAGAAATACCTGCCTTCAGGAAAATACCTGCCTGCAAGTTGGGCTCCTTTTGTTAAGATAAGCTCTTTATATAGACGGTCACTGTCCAGTAGAAATGGAGTGTGAGCCACACATGTAATTTTAAATTTCAAATCACCACATTTAAAAAGCTTCTTAGGGACTTCCCTGGTGGTGCAGTGGTTAAGAATCCGCCTGCCAATGAAGGGGACATGGATTTGATCCCTGGTCCGGGAAGATCCCACATGCCGCGGAGCAACTAAGCCCGTGTGCCACAACTACTGAGCCTGTGCCCTAGAGCCCGCATGCCGCAACGACTGAGCCTATGTGCTCCAACTACTGAAGCCCGCACACCTAGAGCCTGTGTTCTGCAGCAAGAGAAGTCACCGCGATGAGAAGTCCTTGCACCGCATCGAAGAGTAACCCCTGCTCGCTGCAACTAGAGAAAGCCCGTGCGCAGCAACGAAGACCCAAGCAGCCAAAAATAAATAAATAAATTTTTTAAAAAAAACCTTTTTAAAAAGTGAAGTTAATTTTAATATATTTTATTTAACCGAACATATCCAAATATTCTCACTTCAGCATGAACCAATATATAAAATTATTACTGAGATATTTTACATTGCTTTTTCTCATACCGTCTTGAAATCCAGTGTGTATTTTATATCTCAATGTGGGTCCTAAATTATCATCAGGAATACTTGATCTGTATTTTATTTCATAAAATTGAAAGTTGAAATCGTAGATTCACATATCCAAATTGTTCCAACACTTAAATTTGTTCCAGTATCTGAATGGAGAATGTTTTTAAATTTAAATTTCTTAATTAAATAAAATTTAGAAACTCAGTTCTATAGTCACACTAGTACTATTTTATTGCCAGTCACTAAATATGGCTGGTGGCTACTGTTTTGGCCAGCCCAGATTGTAAACTCTTTCCTTTTTTAAAAATTTTATTGAAGCATAGCTGATTTATAACGTGTTAATTTTTGCTGTACAGCATAGTGACTCAGTTGTACATATATTCTTTTTCATATTCTTTTCCATTATGGTGTATCACAAGATATTGACTATAGTTCCCTGTGCTATACAGTGGGACCTCATTATTTATCCTGTACATATAATAGTGTAAACTCTTCTTAAATAAACGTTTTCTATATATCTTCCTTTATTTTCAAACACCCACCACCTTCTACCACTTCAGATCGCTGCATGTTGCGTTCCGGAGTGGGTGTCTTTGTGGTCATCTGGTCCCACTTGCTCCTCCTGTAGGACCAGGGGCGCAGAGAGGAAGTGGCTTGTCCAGTACGATTGTCCACAGCTCTCAGTGCCGGCTTTTCGCTCACTCCTCCACCAGGCACTGCCAGCTCCCTCCTTTGGGAGGGATAGAGTCCGGGGCCTGTGCCTGCAGGGGATCTTCCGTGCACAGCCAGGGATTCCCTTCTCTCTGCCAGCCAGTGGACCCCAGGGGAGCCGTCCCCGGCCGCCTACCCCTGCCGCCCATGGGAGGTGGCAGAGGCAGCTGGCAGCTTGGACCAGCTGGCTGGCTCCAGGCTGAGGTCATGCTGGTGAGTTGGACAGACAGCCTGCTCCAGGGACGGAGGGCAGACCGAGTGCAAAGACAGATGGAACCAAGGCCAGCGCTCATTTATCCAAAGGTGCTGCTCCTACAAGGAGTGTGGAAAGGACACCAATCCCTCAGCGTGATTTAGTCACCACCTTTTTTCTTTTTTCATGTGTCTCATCTGAAAATGAAGAATCGTCTGTGACTACGAGTTAAGCATTTCCTAGGGTGCCTTTCTGTCATTTATAACCACTGACAGGTTTAGTACTTTTCTTTCTTGTTCCCCACGTTGTTCAGAACCCGCTCAAGCTCTCTTGACATCATCTTTATCTAGGGTGCCAAAATTAATGCAATGACAATGGATCCATTTTTCTTTCTGAAGGAAAAATATTTTGACTCTCTTATGGTGAGGCTGGTCTGCTTCTAAGAAAACTGAAGTGGGTGCAGCACGAAATAGTTCTCAGCCTATCAAAACATGCACTTTCCTCGTTATCAAGAGCCGGGGACAGGGTTGGGATGCTGCAGCCTCCCTGGTGACTGCAAGAATCGCTCTTTTTCATTTTTTTCCTGCTCGCATTTCCCGTTCTTCTGTATACTCCCCACCCTCCACTTCTCCACATCGCTATGTCATATTTTTTTTCAAAGTGCACTTTGAAACGATTGGGACTTCAAGATCACCAAGTGACAGTATCACCTCCACAGAAATCAAATACATTGTTGTTGGTGTGTCAGCTCAGCTCAGCCATGTGGAGACACGGTATAAAATGACAACCAAGAGTAGTTTAATTGGCTGACGAATAGTCAAAGCTATTAATTGGCTGAAGAATAGTCAAAGCTTGTCTTGGAATCCTGGCAAGGAGTTTGCCAGGACTGAGGGGAAAACAGTCCCCTGGCAGTGGGAAAATGTCTAGTGTATTGATTTGGTTTTATTTTCATTGGCATATTTAGTCACGGTGTTTTGAGTCCTGGATTAGAATTTATTTGGGGGGGTATAACCATTACTCGAGATGCCAAACTGGAAAGTGATTTTTACTTTTTTGTGCTAGTTTTATGCTCTAATAACGCATGGACAAGAAGAACGCTCGATGAAACATGTCAGTGCTGGTAAGAAATCAGGAATTATTTTGAATAAGATGATGAGGAAACTCTTTTTTTTTTTTTTTTTTTTTTTTTTTTGCTGTTCGCGGGCCTCTCACTGTTGTGGCCTCTTCCGTTGCGGAGCACAGGCTCTGTTCGCACAGGCTCAGCGGCCATGGCTCACGGGCCCAGCCGCTCCGCGGCATGTGGGATCTTCCCGGACCAGGGCACGAACCCGTGTCCCCTGCATCGGCAGGCGGACTCTCAACCACTGCGCCACCAGGGAAGCCCCAGCTGCACAGTTTTACTTTGAAGATTCATACTAATTTGCTCATCACCCAGAAGACAACAGTCTCTTGAGACTGAAGTGGAAACGTTTTATGAAACTTCAGCCAAAGAACGAAGTTTTCTTCTTTTCTTGTTTGTTTCAGCTATCATAAGGTCTTGCTTTCTAGAATTATTGACAGAACTGTCAATTCAGTTTGGGAGGAATAAAAGCTAATATTTGTGACAATCTTGGGTAAGTGCCTTTGAGTTGAGAGTAAGTACTCCAGGAGCATGAGAGTTACCTGCCAGGTGTGTGCTGGGTAGGGAGAAGGTAACTAAGGTTTTAGTAATATTACCATCAAATCTAGGACTCACAGGGCTGCCCTCCTTGACAGTGATGCTGTTTAAAGTTCATCTAGTTTAGAAATGGTGGACAAAAGCCCATATTTTCTTTAAGGAAGAAAATCTAAACAAGCTATGTCTTAGAATTTATGTTCGGTGGGTCAATCACTTACCACAAAATCCAATGTAACAAATTCATATTATGGTAGCATAAAAGTTGTGACAGATTCTCAACTTCTGAACATGTGGGGGAAAGCAAGGAATTATTCCAGGTGAAAAATACCTGAGCCTGTTTTCCTAATTTCCAGCTATGCTTTTACTGGTAGGGATCAATGGGAAAGTATAGCTTTGCCAGCCTTAGATGGAGAAGGTCAAGGGTGCTTATAAATATATTTTAAAGTATCATCAGTGTCTGTAAAGGAGGAAGAAAAGGAAGGTCCTGGAGCCAGTAGGAAATCAGCCAGTTTTTAAGCTGACTGTCCACTTCAGCTTACTGAAAATAAGGAAAGGAAATTGTACCAATGCTCTTCACACGTCCAGAATGATTTCTATCAGGAGAAAGCATACAAAAGTTTTACTTTTTATTCTTTTCTCTGCCTTGCCTATTACTATTACAATAAAAATTCTTCTGACAAAAAATACACTTATTTTTTATTATGAAGATCCAAATAAGAGTTTATCACTTTTGGATCTGAGTCACATTTCGTCCCCCACCTTCCTCCCCCTCCCCCTTTTGTCAGATCTTGGTTTTGTAGGCAGTGGAGGACCTTTCCAGAATTCTTCCCTCATGTAGATAGTTTCTGTGGGAAGGCAAGCGCGTGAGCGTCAGTGCACGCGGTAGGCCCTCGGGAATGTTGGACCAGGGTGGTTTTCATGTGGTTTGCAGTGAGGCCCGAGAGGAGCATGCAGTCCCCTTGTAGTGGAAGGTCATGGCCATGGTCCTCCTTTCCCTTCCATTTTCTATCACTGCCCAGCGGAAAATAAGACCCCCTACAAGGGAGGAAGGAGGAAGGTCCTTGATCTCCAGATCAGACATACAGTGAGTAGTCGTTGGCAGGAATTCACACTTGGGGCCCTTAATGAAGCAGGTGGGCAGCAGCTCCAGAGACCCCCCAACCACATCCTCACACAACACCTCTGCACTTGTGCTTCAGTCTCCACCCCTTTTAACAGTCAGTCCTGCAAAGTCAAATGCACTGATCTCCAAAGTCAAGGGCTTTGAGTGTTAGAAGCACACACGTGAAGTCTTTTCAATGAAGCATCATCTTTTTTCTTCCTGCTCATTTTCTGGGTGGATTTAGGTTTTCTCACCAGGACCTAAAAAGTTTTAGGTCCGGCCTGACATTTCAGCCATTTCTTGCTAAAGCTGTGTGGGTACCATGTGTTTGTGTGTGTGAACGGTTCCCGACTGAGTAAATTTCTTCCGGTGCGTGTGTCCATCCTAGCAGAAGATAGCCCAGCAGGCCTTGAGCACTGCTGCTACTTTATTTCACATCATGAATATTCAGAGGCTGCAGTCATTGAGGACTCAGGTGGCAAAAATAGTAAGGTGATGGGAGCACACCCTGACATGAACGCCAAGTCCACATTTCAGCGACTCAGAACCCCTGACTACAGCACAGATTTCCCATTCTCTGACCCTCGGACCTCAGGAGAGGGGGGTCCTGGGGACTCCTCTGAATCGGGCATCTGTTCCATACACCAACATGCTCACGGCTTGCTGTATGATGTTGTTTTTAAAAGACAACAGGCCCTTCTGTGCATCCTCCCCCATAAAATGCATTTAGGCTGATAGTTGAGCATAAAGGACACCCTGTTGAGACGGGCAATGCATGCATTGTTTTCCCCATCACGCAGTCAGGATCTCCATAGCAAAATCGAGTGTCTTCTGTCAAATCTTATTTTATATATTTTGTCACCATCAGCAGTTACACTAAAGTAGGAACTGCTCCATTCTATTATGGGTTAAATTCTGCTCTGTGCAGACCTAGTGGTGATGTATAAATTGCAGCCCTGTCTTTTTTTCGAAGGATTCTAAAATAGGTTTTCAGAATTAGTGCTGGATTTTTGCTCCTGCATGTGTGGTGACTCTTGATTTTTTCCTTTCGGAGAAGCCTCCTTTGCAGCATTCCCCCTTCCGAGGAATCACTTAGACACTTCCAGCTGGTGGCAGGGGGTACAGCCATAATACAGCTTCCTCTGTCCCAGCTGTCTTTTTCACTACGCTAAATGCATTACGATGGCTGCACTCTCGTGTAAAGGTTCAGGTAGAGGGAGGTGTAGGATTAAGTCTGGAGACCGCCGTTGGGGTTTTTAAGGCTTCAGCTTCCCCAGCATCTTGGCATTTTGAATGGCTTCCTGCTTCGGGTCCAAGGTTTCTCTCCACTGATTGAAATGCTGCTGGAAGCCTGATTAAAGGTGCCTGAAGATATCACCTTCTACCAGGAAGCCCTGCGTGCTTGAGAGGATCTTTTTCAATGCATTATGGCTCATGCAGCCTCACAATTAAAGAAAAACAGGGATTTAGAAATCAATGCTGAAGAAGAGACTGAGAAAAAAAGGAAACACCGCAAACGGTCCCGGGATCGGAAGAAAAAGGTAGCTATGTATGCCAGCGCCTAGATCTTGCCTGGATCCTTTTTGTTTTAATCTCCTCTTGGCATCCGTTAGAAGCATTCGGGGCTATTTTTACATGCTGTGTGGAGTGTAAATTGGGTGTGTAAGTTGGGTGTGTAAGTCGGGAACAGATGATAGAAACCCTATGGCGGACAACCGGTGTAGGGTGGGCAAGACAAGGGAAGATTTTCTCCTGTGTGGGGATGATTGCAGTGCTCATGCGGAAGCCTTGCACTTTACACAGGCATGGGCACGCTTCCATGACACAGAAAGGAGTTGCAAGGGAGTTAAAAGGAGTTTCTTTCCAGCCTGGTCAAGGTGAAAGGCACTGCGGTGGCTTAGGATTGAGGGAGAGGCTGGAGAACCAGCCTTTTTACTTCTTACAGTTCTGTCTCGTGGAAAAGGAGCTTTTGTGCTAGAAGTGTGTCACATGTGTGCATTTCTCAGGCGGATCTGTGACCTTAAAGATGTGGCAGAAAAGTCACTTCCTGCTTTGTTTTTTTTTTTTGGTTTGTTTGTTTGTTTCTTCTCTCCTTCTGCCTCTCGTTTCTATAAGGTACTTTTAGGTAGATTGTGCAATGGTCATAAACTGCTGGAAATAACTTTCTTTTGTTAAGTGCAGCGAAACCCAGAGAGGCTGGTCTTTCTCTGCTGGCTGAGAGCGATTATCCTGAAGGCAGGAATTCCCGTGACAGGGCAGGGACTTGCAGCCTTCAACACTGATTGCTTTAGATCAAAGCATGGGCATCGATCCTCCTCTACTGATGTTCCAATGCAAGGGAGCAAATAGGAGGACTATTCTAGGTCAGTTGTGTTTTATTACAGCCTGGGAGTGCTTACTGTTTGGTGGTTGTGCCCTTAAATATGACTCCTAGAAAGCGACCGGGGGAGTGAGGCCCCAAAGCACTTTTCTTCCTTGACAATTAATAAAAATTGACTAAAACTCTGTGACCTGAATAGGTCATAAAGCATTTTTATGTCTCTTTGTGAGAGTTCCCAAAGGAAAGATCATCTTCATTCGCTTTGAGCAGTGATGCCTGTGCTTTGCAAACGACATGCAGATTTCATCCGCCACATGCCCCTTTTCTCAGGAGTGAGCATGAATATTTTCGGTGCCTTTGCCATTTTCTTCCAAGTGTGGATCTAGAGAAGAAGCCCCTCTGCCTTTTGTTACCTGGCAGACTTTCTGAGACTGAGTTTGGAGGGCTGCAGTGGTTCTGCTGCAAGATGTTAAATATAGATGGTTCCTGCTTCAGGGTTCTTGTAAATAAACTTCTTGAACGTATTTTCATGGAAGTACGAGCTTAAGTGAGGAAATTCTCCGCAAGTGTATTTCAACGCCTCGCACAGCAGAGCTGTTGTGAGATCGCTGTGGTTTGCTAGGTTCTGGTCTAATTTTACTGAAGTTAGGTTTGTCTGTGGGTTGGTCACTGTAGTTTTGACCCCTCTCTGCACATCTCCTCCCCCACCCCCACCCCAACTCCATGGTAAGCTAGCTTCTGAGAAACACGAGGCCAGGAACATACATCTGTATAAAGATACAGTTTCATCATTGATGTCGACAGTGTACTTAAGAGTTATTAGCCAAGCCAGGCTTATGGATAGCAGTTTCCTGTGGGAGCAATGACAGGTCCGTTGCTTGTGCCTCGTCCCCTATTTGACTTGGAAGCAAAAGAGGGGAGGGGTGAGGCAAAGGGAGTTTCTGGGGTCACTGAGCTGAAGCAAATGCTTTGTGGACCAAAATGCTTTGTTATGAGTACAACAGAGTCTGTGCAATGTAAATCTCTTAGCAACCAGAAGGGAACATGGAGAAATATCAATATCGCTATTGTCAACGTGCAGGCAGATTTAAACGTTTTGTTCTCGGGGCACTCACAGAGGAGATCCAGAAAGGCGCTGGTGGGTAACACTTTCATTGCTGTTGCGCTTGTTATTTCATAACACAATGTAGTGTGTATACTCCCTATCAAAGGTACCTGTATTACAGAAGGTTTAGTATTCCTAGTCAAATGATCGCATGGACTGCTTCTAATTTGCAAAGTTAAGATTAAACGACTTTGAAGACACAATCTAGATCTCCTTCCGTGACATAGCATATGTAACACTTACTCTCTCCAGAGTGAATTGTTTCAACTTTGAGTTTCTTTTTCCTACCTTTTCCTAAAATCCTAATTCAGGCTTCTGGGCTACTTTGTTGCATGTTGTCAGCCCCATGTCAATTGGAAAAGCTGAGTTTAAATACGTTGTGGGTTGCTATGGGAATCACTGCTCTTCCTCATATGCAGAAATATCCTCTAGGATCTTTTAATTACATAAGGGAAGAGGGAGCACTCTCATAAAATCACCAAACACAGAAGAAAAACTTCAAGAGTATCTAGTTTATAAAATAAGGAATTTGACTCATGGTACCCCTGCAGTTCAGGTTTGAGCAAGCCGAAGGTGAACCTTTCTTGATTATATCTCTGTGACACAGAATCCTACAGTACGGGACGTCACTAAGCATTATAATCAAATCATAATACACGTGTCAAATGAACATAGGATTCAGGTTTCATCAGTGTTTTTAAACCCAGTGAGTTGCACATTTGGATATTTTGAATACTGAGAACCATGAATAAGTGATTAGCTGTCAAAAAGTAGGAAACTTCTAGAAATTTATAATTAGTTGAATTTTAATAATGATATATTTTCTTCTTGGCATCACAACTTTCGTGTCAAGAAAAAGAAAATCTTCCTGTTGGTTGAAAGGAAATTTGTCTAGATAGATGAACCCTTAATCATTTATCATCAAGTTTTCTGACTTTAAGCAGAAAAAAAAGTTTCAATGCATGTCTAGTGTAAAACTTCCTTACCGACACTTCCCACTGCCCTTCCCTGATATATGTTCCCCTTCATCCTCCTTCTCTCCTGAGGGACTTAGTTTGGCAGCAAGTGGGAGGCATGACAGAGGTAGACAGCACCTTTGGGCGGGTCCGTATTGGATCTATGCCCTCACTAAGCAACTTGCAGGGAGGAACTCTGTATCTCCTGCACCCAGCAGGTCCCTGGCGCACAGGTGGTGGTCAGTAGAGGGTCCAAGCCACCATGGACCCACAAGGGTTAGACTCACAAACGCTCTTCAGCCCCATATTTTCCTTGTTGCTGTTGGCTTTGGGTGCCATATAACCTACATGGTTTGCCCTCTCTCCACATGAGCTGTAACATACATTTCAATATTGAGGAGTATTAGGAGAATCGACCTTTGTTTATTCAGTATTTTTTAGGTAGGCTTGTATGTACTTAATACATCCTGTCAAAAAAAAAAAAAAAAGCAACAACTTTGAGGTGACCCATGAAAATTTATACTAAAAAAAAGAAACAGTTATGGAATTCCCTTCTCTCTCTGTATGACTGACACAGGAATATACCAGGATGAAGTAGCAGTTAATTCTGTGATTAATATCCTTTCTGATATTGGTGTCAAACTCATACAGCTGTTCAGTGGCAAAGCAGGAGTGACTGTTTCACGGCTTCATTTCTGCATTCGTGCATTCATTCAGTAAATATTTATTGAGGGATTTCTGGCATCAGGCGTTGCATTCCCCATTGGAGACAAAGCTAAACAAGGCAGAGTGGCAACGGTATGGTAGCTCCCTGCAGATCGGGGAGGAAGAGAAGAGCACCATTAAATACCCTACAGATAAGGAGCCACAGTAAGACCCCCAGTTCAACTCGATTGGGCTCACAGAAGGTTCTCAGCAGAGCTGAACCTTGGAGGAGGAGTGAGCGAGATAGACAAGCAGAAGGACAGGAATCCCAGGCCCACAGCTGTTCAAGTATGAGAGAACATTCAGGTGTGTGAGAAACGAACGATATTTTGGAGAAAAGGGGACATGAGTATATGGCAGGAAAAATGGCTGGAGAAGTAGTCAGGGGCCAGATCACGAAAGTCTTTGTTTGCCATCTTACGGGATTGGAAATTAACCTGCTCAAAGGAGAGATGGACTTAAATCACCTTTGGTGGTGACGGTAGGGAGAGGAGACCGAAGAATTTTCTGAGTTTAGAACCATCCCTCAAGCATCAGTGTTGTAGACAGCAGCTGGGAAAGCCGTCAGGAAGCACCGATGGTGATGCAGGCATGAGAGATGCTGAGGGTCTGAACCAGGGCAGAGATGATGCCAGTGGAGAAGCGGGTGTTGCGTACGAGAGATATTTAGAGGAAGACTCAGTAGAACTTGGCAGTGGGTTGTGTGTAGGATGTGAGAGGGAGAGATCGGATTCTAGGGTAACTGCCAAGTTTCTGGCTTGAAGCGGAAGATGAAGAATTAAATTTCCCAGATTCATTTCTTTTCTCCCAGGACATTTCTTGACCTCTTAAAAAATGCACCAGGTAGGGTGTTACTAAATTGCTTTTTTAGGTGGAGGCTCATTTAATCTTCACAACAACCCTGCGAAGAAAGTATTTCTATTATCCCCATTTTACAGATGAGAAAACTGAGGCATGAGCCTTTAAGCTGTTCCTCAAAGTCTCCGCCCTAATTCATGGTAGAGCTGAGATGGCAATTTCGGTAGCCTAACTCTCCAGGTGGTGTTCTTAACTACTACACTATACAGTGTATGTAGTTAATATTTCACAGCTCCACATCAAAGTGGGCTTGAGTCAGGGACTCTTCTAAAAGATAAGCTATTTTCTAAACATCTGGAACTTTGACTAACAGGCTTCATATCTCTAAGTAATCTAGTATCATAGTAAGTCTCTTTTTCTTACCCTCTGAAATAGATTTTAATGTTCTACCTTATGAGTTTCTTTTTTTTTAATTTTGAAAACTAAAGTGAAAAATTACCAACACCAGGATATCAAATCCTCAAAGACATTTTGCTGTAAAAACATAACAGTGTCTTAGGCGCCAGCTGTATACCAGGCAGTGTGCAGAGTGAGTCCCATGGGTCATCCTATTTTTTTTCTCACAACTTTTCTATGAGGCAGGTATTATTTTCATCCCCATTTTTCATAGCTAAAACCATGGCTTAAAGAGACTAAGTAACTTGCCTGAGGTCATGTGGCTAGTAACTGAAGGGCCTAGACTTCAACTTGGGTCCTAGGACTTTGGAATCTGTCAGTCTGGGTTTATTGTAATGAAACTCTCTCAGTCTCTTTAAGAGTTAAAGCAAGTGAAGGATTTGAGAACAGATTTCGGGAGAGCTGAACTACTGAGTGTGATCTCTTGCCACAGAAGCTTGGTGCCTCCTGACATCTTACAGGCTCTCCCGTGCCTGGTTACCTAGGTACCTGTGGCACCCGTGATGTGAGATGCCGGGCGAGGTGAGGTATTTACTGCAGCACCTGGACTTTGGGGAAGAGGATTGTATGGACAAAGGGAACCTAGTCTGTTTCCTGCTTTGCTGAGTCCGTAGACTCCAGACATCTAGGGAGCCCGGTTTCTCTCTCAACATACTTGACACTCTGCACTGTAATTGTGTGTTTACATGTGTGTCCTGCCCAGGAAACTCTGAGCTCCTTGAGGGCAGAGGTGGTATCGTACTCACCTACTACCAAACTGAGGCTTGCAGAGTAGGTGGTTCAGTGAGGGGTGGGGGGAAGGGAAGGGAGGGAGGGAGGAAGGTGGCTGGGTGGCTGGCAGGACGGGTGCGTGGGTGAGAGGCAATATCATGCTTTGGAACGTGGACTGTAGGGTCAGACTGAGTTCAGGTGCTGGTGCTCTCACTTAGCTGCTGTGTTCTTGGGGGATTTATTTAACCTTAGTCTCTTCACCTGCAAAATGAAAACAGTAATAGTATGTACTTAGCCACAGGGCTGTAATAAGATGTCAGTGAATTAGTATTGGAACAGCGCTTGGCACAAAGTAAGAGTCGTAGAGTGGTAGTTGTTGTGTCTGTTCATAATGAACAGACACATAAACGGAAGAATGAATGGACTGTTTCCAACCTGAGGCTTCAAGAAGGATTGTGCCAACAAGTCAGCTCACTGAAGCGGGGCAGGTAAGCTCCCTGTAGGAGCACATCGGGCTGCTGCCCTGTCTTCACTCTTCCCCATTTGGAAAGGGATGGATGGAAGAAGGCTTAGCTCTCTCATAGGCAAGGCTGTAAACCTTTGTCCTTTGGTCTGCCAGAGATTTAGGCGTCGGGAGGCAGTTCAGTAAGACTTGTCAGCCGACTGGTTCTCTGTACTCCGTTAGCATCACGGTACAATTTTTTTCCTCAGTAAAGTCATCTGTTCGTTAAAAAAAAAACAAAAAAACTTAATGCTATTAGATTAGAGCCAAAATAACTCATACCTTTATGCTGAACATAGATCAGGAATGATTTTATAGCAGTGTATCATAATGTGATTAATTATGGCTTCGAAATGATTGCTTATAACCTAGTACTACAAAATAAATGTATATTATACTCCTCCCCAATAAAGCCCAAGACTTAAGACACTGGCTTGCTCTTGATCAGTTACCTTTATAACCAGTACAGGATCACGTTAGGGATAAATTCTACATTTATTAATGTCCAAATATGTTATTTTAAAGTTCTTTTTGTTAGTTTTGTCGCCGACATACTGCAGCGATTGAACTGTTTCTCCCTCACCCTCCAGGCCCTTGATCTTTTCTGTCTTTTAATTTTCCTTTGGCATGATGGTATATTATTGTGTGTGTATGTGTGTTTTATTGAATTTCAATGTGGAAAAGTGTTACCTTTTCATAGGTATGCTTGAGGAAAATGAGGATTTGGCAGTGTTTTAAGTTCTTTACAGTTATAAGAAAAGTTTGCATCAATCACATCACATTTTACCTTTATCTGTTTATCTAATACAAATGTATTGTGCACCTCCATTGTGCCTGTCCCTGTACGGGGAACTGGTAAGATAAAGGATGGAAGCTGTAGGTCCATCTGCTTGCTCTCTTTGGGATTCTGCTTGTATTACTCTACACAGGTCGGGATGAAGGACTGAAGTAGAAAATGAGTATTTTTTAGTGGACCTCCAGTGTGCTGAGTGCCTCTTGCATTCCTCATCTTATCTGAATTTATGTCAATACTATTCCATAATGTTATCCACATGTACAGAGGTATTAGCCTAAGCTGAAGTTTGTTATGTAACTTGCCTCAGTTACAGAAATAGCTGGGCTTAAGGCCAGGGTCTCTGTGGTTGTAAGTCCCTTGCTTGGGCCATCAGAACCTCTACAGAAGAGATTATTTTAAGGGAGGTTCTTATTAATAGACATCTATGGTGAATTCTTATGTCAAGAGAAGAGTTATCACCTTTGAAATGTTAAAAGTTATTTAGTAATTGGGATTTTTATAAATTAATCATTTAAATTTAACTGCAAAGTCTAAATGTTGTGTAAACCATTACACTTAAGTTACTACATTTAAAAGAATTTTTAAGGGAAATTCAGCCACTGGAAATAAAAAGAATCATTAGCTTATACCTATTGACTAATATATAGATTAAATATTGAAAGAGAATGTTTGAATACAATGTTACACTGTCAGTTACACAATCCAAACTTTATTCTAGAGATATTTCTATAGAAAGGTAACATTTGGAAACAAGCAGTCTGCTCTAATTTTACCCAAGTTGTTGTTTCTAGTTTGTACAAATGAAAAGCAGAAGAGTTGAAAGCAAAGCAATGGAAATCAAGCTTGAATCTTTTACATATAAATCACATTTTTCTGGCGCTTATCCCATTCACTCAAGATTATGCTTTCCCGGACCCAAAGTGGTGTCATGAACTAGAAAAGTCCATCATTGCCAAATATAGGAGCTGCCTATAAAACGTGTAGATTTCAATTTAGATTTAGTTGGTTCCAGTGAATTATTTCTCAGTCTTAGGTGGCCTTCCACTAATGAGGATCATGTCACCAGTTCCGTTTGAATTTAGATGAAGCCCATGAGAATGGGTAGAGACTAATGTTCATATCTGCCAGCTCTGGGGCTTGCCTTTAGGCAGAACAAAAGGCAACTCGCACCATCACCATATGAGAAGGATATGCGGATTGCGTGGAAAAGGACTGGGAGAGAGGGGTTGGCTAGAGAGGGTTGGATGGAAAGAAGCCCAAGATTTTCTAGTGACTGGAAGTCAGTGACATGGAAACATTTATAATTTACATGTAGATGCCCAAGACCCTTGTGATGTTAATATAAACAGCATTCTTTTATCCTAATGAAAGATAATTTTGTAAGAACTCTAGACAGTGGAAGAGGTAAATGGTCAATTTTGTTTAGTAGAGGATTAAAAACAAATAAAGCAGGCAAGCAATAAGGAGAAAGATGTGGGGAGAGGGCTAAGTACTACAGTTCATGGTTCTGGAAAGAATGCACTTTGGGGCTAGATGTGAGTTCACATGGCAGCCACTTCTGATTAGCTGTGTGGCCTTAAACTAAATTTCTTTGGGCTTCAGTTTCTACCTTGGTCAAATGAGGCTATTAATCCTTTACTTGCATACGTACCATTAAGAGTAGAAATACCGTAAAGGCGTTTTGCCAAGTTCCTGGCATAAAGGGAGCCCTTCCGAGGTCTCCTAGCTTCCCTTATAGTGTGGGCTCTCAAATGTAATCAAGTGCCTGTAGCCAAGAAGCGGGCAGAGGAACTGAGAAAAAAAAAGGGGGAATGTTTTGAAGAAGCTTTACACCCAGGAAGTACTCAAATTATTTGATGAATGAAATTTTACTCATAGACTTGTATCCTCAAACAGTCATCTGAGTCCTGCAGTTCAGCTCTTTGCAAACTTTTCTGTAGCCCTCAGGGAGTTGACATCTGTCATTTTGAGAAATCCTCCCAAAGACTCATATGTTAAATACATTTTCCATTCATTAACACTATTATTAATTAGCTTCTCTCAGTAGTTAAATGATAGCCTAGGTAGATATTAAAGAAAGCTTAAGAACCATATGTACAGATAGAGGTATCAGGTAATTCTTTTAGCAAATGAACTTTATTATGCAGATTTGGGCATGAAGGTTGAAATATTTATAGAGGGAAAGTACTTAATTGGGCTGAATGAAACAATCTTCACTGGAGAGTTTATACATTATAATTAATGAGAAGAAACAAAACGTTACCTGTACAATATGTCTATAAGATACATATACTGTATTTCATTACCAAGTAAATGATCACCCCTTCTAGGGAGCATGGCCATTAAAGACAGTTGCAGGATAGCTGGGGACCGAAGGAAGAGTGGATAATCTGGCCAGTATAAAGCCATCACCTTTTATACCTGGTTTCAGAACCCAAAGCGGCCTGTGGACTGTCTTCCTTTTCCAACACATTCTCTTCTCCCTGCTTTCGCACACAGCCACCGGGAAGGGCCTCTACCATTTTCAGTCAGACACAGCATGTTACCCTGCCTTGGACCAGATTGGCCCAGTTCAGTATCTGCCACTAAGAATTACCTGTGTGTTTAAACTCTCTCCTTCACCCTAAACCAAACAGAAAAACCGAACCTGAAACCTGGACTTCTCTCCTAAGACATTTTTATTAAAGACTCTATGTGATTTTTTTTCACTTTTTGAAGAGGACTGTATAGTGAGATACTGAACAGGAAAAGTATATGGAATATAATTTACCCTTTCATTTATCGATTTATAATTCACTGAGGAACTACCGTGGGCCGGGCAGTCTATCAAGTGCTTTGAGTATCGTATTGAATCCTCATGCATGGGTGGTATTATCCTCATTCTCTGTATTAGGGGAGTTACACTCTGAAAGTTTCAGCAAGCCCAGGCTTGCACAATTGGCAAGTATAAAGCTCGAGTTCAAACCCAGATCAGCCTGATCACAATTTTCCCGGAATACCGAAATCAGTCTTTCCTGGGCTATGGGATGCCTTGCTGGGGTTTCTGCCCCCTAGAAAATTCCTAATAGGATGCTTCTTGTGATTTATCTCTTCCCCCACCAAAAGAAAAGTACAAAATGGGGCATGGAGCATGGGAGGCTGGTAATATTGAATGTGATAAATCAATTTACATAACTTCAAGCCACTTTCACTTCACACATTGACTTGAAATGCATCCTACCTTAACAAAATCATAATCGTGCTAATGGTACAATAAAGTAATGTAAATATAATGAATTCCCAAATGTTGGTATTTTCCAAGATAAGCAGTGAAATCATTTTGTGTTGGCTAATTTCTTGGGTTTTGAAATGAGTATATTCCCACGTGTTTGCTGATGCCTTCCATCTCATGCTTATCATTTTTTTAATAAGAAAACTGTGGAAGAAGCTGGCTTTAAATAACCCACTCGGGGCCTCAAAACAGATGAAATTTCAGAGATTAAAAATGAAAATACAGTTTGTAGGATGGTAAGAAATTAACACCAACATCAAAAATCTACTTCAGCTGATGACATAGACAAAATGTTAGAATTTGAGTCACCATTGCTTTGCCAGATTCTTTTGTCATCATCAGGAGAGAAAAGGTCTCTTAGGCCTTATGACGTGATACTCCTTTTTGTCCTTGACAATAAGAACAATGGGTAAAAAACTTTAATTTGGGGAGGGGAGTTGGTAAAAATCGGAGTCTCCAAAAACTGTATTAGTTAGAATAGATGATTTTAGGCTTTACTAGCGAGCCTCAGAGTGAATCAACAGGAAACTCACTAGCAAAAGTTAGGTTCCAACAAGGTCCTGCGGTATAGCACAGGGAACTCTGCTCAGTGTTTTGTGGCAGCCTGGATGGGAGGGGAGTTTGGGGGAGAACGGATACATGTATAGGTATGGCTGAGTCACTTTGCTGTGCACCTGAAACTATCACAACATTGTTAATCGGCTATACTCCAGTATAAAATAAAAAGTGAGGTTCCGTTTACAGTAAACTAATTGGTAGGTGCCAAAGGCTGTTCTCTCTGTTAATACTTACATGAACCCTCTGAGTTAGGTGGCTTTATCCTCATTTTGCAGATCAGGGAATGAGGCTCAGACATTGAATTTATAAGTAACAGAGAGCAAAAAGGAGAGGCAGAACCTGAACCATGGCTGTCAGACTCGAAGGCCTTCCCGCACCCCTAGTTCACTGTTCTGCCTACAGATTATTCACCAGTCCTATAACCTTCTCGCATTTGGAGAAGTCTTTTACTTTCATTTTTCGTTATTTTACTTTCTAATCAGTTTCTAAATCATTTTTATGCCTCCCTGTCGCCAATGTTATCATTCGTTTGTTTTATGTGGTAAGTACTAGATAAGAAGTGCTTTTTAAATAATGATGCATGACTTAAGCTCTATGTTTTTACCTTCCAGTGTTACACGGGGACTTTAAGTATTATTGCAAAGCACAGCAATTTTGAATCAGGTACAAAAAGATCATAACTGACATTCGCACCATGGATTTCCAATAGTCCAGGGAAGCAGCATTTGTCCAAGCCATGACCTTGAACGATGCATTTTGTTTTCTATTAGTAAATCCTCAACATGTCCAGTCTCATAATTCCCGGCTACATTCCTGCTACCTGGCTGCTGAAAGGGGAAGGAGAGAGGATGTGCTGGAAGGTTCTGAGGTCACTGAACCCCACACTGCCCACTGCTCCCTCCCTCTCCTGTGAAGACCTGCTGTCCCTGTGTGCCAGCGGCTCGGTCACGGCCGCCTAATTCATCAACATCCTGAGTATATTTACTTAGCTCTGTCAACACTCAAAATATATTTGCCCGCCCTAAAGTAACAGGAGGATGACCATACTGATGTTTAAAAATGCTGAATGCAGGGCTTCCCTGGTGGCACAGCGGTTGAGGGTCCGCCTGCCGATGCGGAGGGCACGGGTTTGTGCCCCGGTCCGGGAAGATCCCACATGCCGCGGAGCGGCTGGGCCCGTGAGCCATGGCCGCTGAGCCTGTGCGTCCGGAGCCTGTGCTCCGCAACGGGAGAGGCCACAACAGTGAGAGGCCCGCGTACCGCAAAAAAAAAAAAAAAAAAAAAATGCTGAATGCAGTTAATTTCTTCCCTTTGAAGAATGGCCATTGTTAACGATCCCTGCTTTACTAGGCCTCTTCGGCTGGCGTCGTTCTTTGCCATCTAAAAATAAATGGTTTCGTTATGCACATCGATTCCATCCACATTCATTCCAAATGGAATTAATGCATTCATACTGGTAATTCAGGCATGTGAAATGCACAGATTCGCTTGTCTTCATTAGTGATCACCATCCTCCTTCTCATTTCCAGTCCGTGATTCGTTTCAAAAGGTTTGGCTTGTGCCTTGTCTTAGCTGAAATGGGATCTTTGAGGGTGACCATGAATACCTTGAAAATAGGTATTTTCCCTGGTGACTGTGTTATGACCTGGTTAACGTGAGCCCTGGCGGAGAGTCTCTGCAGACGTTTGGTGTGGTTAGGACAGCCGGGCTTTCTCTTGTTCCTCTGCGTGTGGGTCCAGATCCTGGTCTTTTTCCGAGCTTTCCATGGAGGAGCCTTGTCTTCCCTGGCTGTTGTCCTTGGATTTTACATAACACGTTTTAGTGGATTCTCTGTGGGATAAGATTAAAATAATTATGTAGCCATCCATTTGGCCTTTGAGGAGCATGACCTTTTTATTTTCTGGTGGATTAGTTAGGATTTGGTTTGCAGTGTCAGGAAGGGAGAGTGTTCTTAGGTGCATTCGGCATTCTGGGCTTTGACCTGCTTTCCTAGAGCTTCATTTCAGCTTTAGTGGAACCTAAATGATTAATACGATCTGTGCTGTGTCTGCCTATAGTGCTTAATCCAGCCTCTTTTTTTTTTTTTTTTTTTTAAGTGCTGTTGGGGATCTCTGAAATAATAGGAAAACTGATTTTCTGTGGAAAGAGCGAATGGACTGGTTGTGAGCTGTGGAGTCACACAGGCTTGGATTTGAATGTCACCACTGTCACTTCTTTGCTGAGTAGTCTCAAGGTGGTGACTTAACCTCTCTGAGCCTCCGTGCCCTCTTCCTTAATAACACCTAGTGCAAAGAGAGGTTATGAAGACACAATTAAAGTGATCATGAAGTATCTGGCACAGAGCAGCGATTCAACGAATGTTAATTCCTCCCACTTCCCCACTCCTTTCCTCTTTCCCTGGTCCACTTGGAAGAAATGAGAGTCTTGTTCTAGCCTGAGCATATTTAGTGAGAGTTGTCAGTTAAAATGGGGAACTTAAGTTTGCTGAAGTTAATTATAAAGCAGGGGGTAAAAAGTAAAGAGTATATGTGTATGTAGAGAAAAAATAGATATTTATATAAAATGTAATAATAATTTTTTTTTTTTTTTTTTTTTTTTTGCTGTACGCGGGCCTCTCACTGGTGTGGCCTCTTCCATTGTGGAGCACAGGCTCCGGACGTGCAGACTCAGTGGCCATGGCTCACGGGCCCAGCCGCTCTGCGGCATGTGGGATCTTCCCGGACCGGGGCACGAACCCGTGTCCCCTGCATCGGCAGGTGGACTCTCAACCACTGCGCCACCAGGGAAGCCCTGTAATAATAATTTTATATTTACATCTATATTATATATTCTCTCTATACGTATACATTTCATATATATATATATATTCATTCCATAGGTAGACAGATTCCACAGAGGACAGTTAAACCCGGAGCCAGATTTCATTAGTTTCCATTAGGAAGAAATGTGGTTTGTGGCTAGAGCATTGAAGGTGGTCACTGAAGGTGGTGTGGGACACTGGGGTCCTTGGGAGGCGCAGGGCTTTCCCAAGATCACTCAGCACGGGGCACCCAACATCCAACGCAGGTGTCTCCGTCTGCTTGGTAGACTTGCCAGGCTGAGTGAGAACCCAGTCCTTTTCCCTGGGTCGGCCTTCATGGGTTTACCTTTGCCTTCCCGTTAAAGGTCTCGCACTGGTAGCTGCTCCTTGGCTCCCGGAGTGAAATCCACCTGGAGGAAAGCAGCCAGTGCAAGTTCAGTTTTAGCGACTCTCCTCTAAGTGTGTCAGAGCCTGTCTCTGATACACGTTTCCCAGGGACAAAGAAAGAGATGTAGGCAAACCACGGACAGACAGGGTGTCTTGCTAAATATTACTGTCCAATAACAGAAGACTTGTTTGAGAGCCTTTGACAGTATTTAATGCCTGTTGTGCCACTTTTACCCCCTGCTGTATTACTTGTCATCTCCTAGGATGTTCTCTGAGTCCTTTTAGTTATTCTTACCATGTAAATCATTGCTGTCCATTGTAAACACGACATTCCACACAGGGAGGCCAAGATCACCCTGAGAGCATTACTGGGACCTTTTTGAAATATGTCTTCCCAGTCTTTTTCTATGCGTGGATATACTTAGTGTCTTCTTTCCTCTTTCTTTCCCTTTTCTTCCTTTCCTTCTCTTGCCCTTTTTCCCCAGAATTAATAGAAATGAGGCAATAGCGGTATCTCCTATCTTGTGACCTCATTTTTTTCTCACTGAACAATACAATATGAACGTATGTTCATGTCAATAAATATATTTCTGTAAGGCTTTCAGTGGCTCTATATAGTCTCCTACTTAATGGATGTACCACATTGTATCCAACTGATCTCTTTTTTTAATGTATTGAGTTCATTTCAATTTTTGTTATCATGAAAAATGGCACAAAGGACAGCGCAGCTTCGTCTTTTCCTGAAAGCACAGTGTTCTCATTTTCGGTTCTTCTTATTTCTGGTGGTTCCTTAGCATCACATTCAGGGTCCTCCGTTCTCAAACCAGAGCCAGCATCTGCAACGTCATTTCCCACAGATCCACTAGTTAAGCCTAGTTCTAGCTGGAATGACTCTCTTTCCCGCTTCCCAGAGCATGTTCCTATTTCCCACCACGGATCTTCATGTCGCTCTGCCTGCACTATCTCCTTCCCCCTTTCCCCTTCCAAGTGCCAGGGCTCAGCTCCAAACCCACCTTCTTCCTGGGACACTGGTTCACCAGCTGGAAGTCGTCTCTTTCCTCTTAACTATTACAACTCTTTGTACCTCTTAGGAAACCTAAGATACTCTCCATGAAATTACAATCTTTCGTAAATGAATACCTCTCGATGAAAAGTTACAAGTCTTGATTTTGAATCTTGGCAAGGCCCATAAGTTTGCAACTTCAGCTGCTTTTTCCTTGCATTTAAAAAAATTTTTTTTTTTTTTTTAGCAGTACGCGGGCCTCTCACTGTTGTGGGCCCTCCCCTTGCGGAGCACAGGCTCCGGATGCGCAGGCTCAGTGGCCATGGCTCACGGGCCCAGCCGCTCCGCGGCATGTGGGATCCTCCCGGACTGGGGCACGAACCCATGTTCCCTGCATCGGCAGGCGGACTCTCAACCACTGCGCCACCAGGGAAGCCCTTTCCTTGCATTTCATATTGAGGCCCGTGGCACAGTGCTATGGGGAGGCCTTCCCAGCTCCCAGCGTTCTCTCACGCCCCTGCTGGACTACAGATTCCTTGGATCCAGACCATTACTGATGGGTAGCACGTCCTCCCCAGGCCCCCTTGGCCCTGTCCTGTTAAATGAATAAATGGCAGTGACCACGCAGCTCTCTGCCCAGGGCTCTGTGCCCTTCCTCCAGCCTTCAGTCGAAAGTTCTTAGGCCCATGGCTCTTAACTGGCCAGAGAAGAGGCCGTGTCACATTTCACCTTGGGATAGTGTGACCAACCAGCCTGTTTTGTCCAGGACCGAGGGGTTCCCCAGCGTGTAGGACTTTCAGTGCTGAAATTGGGACAGCCCTGCCCGTCTCCCCAAGGGTGTATTAGAATTGATAGAACATGGCTGGGGAGGGGGTGGGGGTCTAATAGTAGAGCAAGGGGGAGGTCCTCGGTGCCCCCTGTCTCTAAAACCCTCTCAGCCTTGCTTCCTCTAAGGGTCTTGCCTTCCATCTATAATTATGACGTCACTTTCTCCTCTGGAGTCACGTTCCCATGTTTTAATTTCCAGTGTCTTCAGTGGGCATTATTTCTTCCTGAATTTTCTCCCATCTCCTGATTGTCTAAGCACAGTGGACCATTCCACATGCTATGTACGCCAGAGCAAGTATAGGAAAGTACATAAAATTGAGCTTTGGGAAACAACTCGTGCTTTCATCATACAGCGTCTCATCTAGGACCCAATCGCATGTGCCTGGCTTTTCTCCCTCTGCCTCTTTAACTCCCTGGATCGTGTATTGCACTCACCTTCTTGTTCGGAGCGTTCCCAGCTCTGACTTGCCAAAGCTGTCTCCTCCCCCGCCCACCTGAGCCCAGGGAAGGACACCCCAACCTGCCAGCAGTCTCATCCCTGGAGAAGCCCTGGCCCGGTTGCCACTTTCCACCACGTAATGGGGCATGGACACAGAAAGAAAGAACTTTACTACTTTTCAATTTAACTCTGGTTTAGAGTTTCACATCCTAGTCAGAGGGAAGCTACCATTGCTTTTTCAGGAAATGTTTAGATGGGGGCCGCTGTGGATCGCCATAAATGTTACACGTGTGGGAGACTCGCATTGTCCTGTGATTTACATGATTAAGATAACAAACGGGATTGTTTACAAGTTGAAGTACTGAGCTTAAAAATTCATTTATCGTGCCTCCATTTTCATACCAATCACTCAAATCATATATAATGGATTAGAAGTGACTCTTTTGGACCGTAGATTAAAATATATGATTCAATCACTTCACTTCATTAGAAGGAGTAAATGATTTCATTTCATTTCAATTCAATGAAGAGCTACTGTGGAAATCTAAATTTGAACCTATAGGACTTAGGTCAAGGGCAAATACATGGGTTTTGAAGGGCACAGTAGTGTGGAAAGTCCCCGCAGAGTGTCTAGAGCTGTGCAACGTTAGAGGTGAGAGGAGCCTCTGAGGTCGCCGAGCTGCCCTCTGCAGAGCTTGCCTCTCCTCGACACAGTCTACGAATTGCCTGTCAGTCTCAGTGTGTGAATTGCCTGTGAGTCCAAGCATCCTGCCTCTAAACGTAGCCCACACTGTTTCCGGACGGTTCTAAATGTTAGAATATACTCTCATTTTGAGACTAAATCTAGCACCCTGTTATGTCCACCCATATGCCAGCTCTTTACAGAGACGGAGAGAGTGGTGTGCCCATGTTGCTTCTTCCCTCCAAGCTCCGTGTTCTTTGTTCCTTTAGCCGGCGCTCATGAGACGGTTGCAAGACCCGTTAATTCCCCATTTAGGAATTAGGTGCATTAATTCATCAAGGAATCCTAAGGATCCCCACTTAGGAATCATGTGGTACCCTGAATTGACATAGTAGTTGGCATGTGGACGTTGATATAGCACAGCCTCAGCTGTTGCCACTAATTTATAAAAGGGGCCAAGGTCACAGTCGTTTTAGGGAGAAGACAGTTGAGAGCCTGTTCAGTCCCTTTTCATGGGAACTTTGTTTCCGTTTTGCATATGGTTTTATCCTTCCTTCTTAACTTGCAGTTTGGCCTTCTGGTTGGCATTGAAATGCAGTGTATACGTTTGGCTGACTGGTGAATACGTTGGAACACTTATAAACAGTACCTAAAAATAGATTTATAAAGATGGGAAAGCTTTGTTCCTTCTAATACTTTATCCTCTGTATCTGCCATTGTAATATCTCCCATTACGTTATCCCTCATACTTAGTAATGATTTTCTAAGTGATTATTAAGTACCAACCATATGTCCTGCATGGTTCTTTCTCTCCTTTTTCCTGCTTGGCTTCTGCCCTTCCATTTTGTTTTTTCTTATCTTCTTTATCGTAAAAACATTTACTAGAATGCACTAGAACAGATGGAAATACTTCATTTATCAGTTGGATACCAGAGAGGAACAAACTGTGTAATGTGGTAAACTTTATCAAAGGTTGATTTTTCATATATTTCAGATTAACCAATTTAATAGGTAAACACTTGGCTTCTTAGAGACTAACTTTTATGAACTGATTCCTTAGAAACTAAGCCATGTGGAATTATTCTGACAGAAAAATTAGCCACTAATAAGGGCATAAAAAGAATAAAATTCTGAAGTAATTTGTTATGGTCCAGTGACTGAAATATACATATTGTTTTGATTCAGAAACATTTCAGTTCAACATACATGCCTTGGGAATACAAAGAGAAACAAGACGTGCTTGCAGTTCTTTGGGAACTCGTAGTTTCGTAAAGGAGACAAGTTTAAAAGACTTGAAATAGTCTCCTAGTTGATATAGAAAATGTATAAAGTGAATGGAGGTCGTAGGAAGGGGCAGGTCTCTCAGGACAGAGGGCAGAGAGGTGCAGCCGTTGAAGTGGCTCCTGAAGACAGAAGTGTGGGCAGATGACGTAGAGAGAGCACAGCTAGAAAGACTCTCAGAAGTAGGATGGATCGGGCGTGATGGCTTAATTGGGGTGGAAAAGAAAGGAGCCAAGAAGGATGGGTTAGAGATGTCAGATGGGGCATCTGAGAGGCTGGTACACCTTGTATTAAGATAGGCATGCAGGGACTTTCCTGGTGGCGCAGTGGTTAGGACTCTGCGCTTTCACTGCTGAGGGCCCGGGTTCAATCCCCTGGTCGGGGAACTAAGATTCCCGCAGGCTGTGTGGGAATGCGGAGGGTTTGGCTTACATTTATGCAGGATGTGCCCCCTCCCATCTTCCTGCTTTCCCTTACTCCTGTCAACCGTTACTATTTTTGCAAAGTAAAAAATGTTATTGTATGGTGACTTTTAACTTGGGTTTTCAGTATTAGCTCAGAGGTACTGAAGTTCTGTACTTGGACCACCCGAGAGCAAAGAAATCCACTCAGCTGATCAATTAGAAACCTAGAGAATAATTACTGAATTATTTTGAGACACGTTGAAGCCATTGCTTTTGGTCTAGGCTGTTATTCATTGGACGTGATGAATTTAGAAATGCTAGTGAAAAGGCTTCTTAACTTTAGATTGTGACAACCCTCATGGTGAGAACTGTGATGTTATATTCGTCTCCAGCCATATACTGTAAGCATTTGTTATATTCACAATCAACTCTTTATAACCGTGACACGCTTTAATGTATCCTTCCATTTTGTGAACAATGTATTTATAGTGATTTTTTAAAGAGAAGTAGAAAAATCGAAGAAAATCGCCCACAATAAACTACATGATCAATCCATTTCTTTCACAAACCATCTTTAAATGTTTAATTTTCAGAAGTTTAGAGAAATGAAAAAGAAAATATCCTGAAAAACAATTTAATAGGAGAACAGTTTCTTCCAACAAATACCTTCATTAAAAAAATGGGCTTGATCTCACTTGCAAAATAAAAGCGCCCTGAAAGTTTGCCAAACTGATTCTAGTAACATGCGCTAGATTTCACTTTTCTGAAATGTGCTACTTTTACTGAAAGAATAGTTCAAGTTTGAAGCTGCATTTTAAAGACTTCTGCAAAAAAAAAAAAATCAAGTGTGCTCCGCTGACCTTTTATAAACCACTTCTGGGAAATGTACAGAGTATTCTGATGAAAAACGTTGCTTAAGTATTAAAGCCCAAATACCCATAAGGAATGTCGTTACCCCCAAATTCATGAGATTAATTTTCTCCTAATTCTTGTGTGGTTGTGTTTGTGTCTGTTTGTATATCTGTATTTTTAAATTCATTAGCTTGACAACTGCATATCAGTATTTGCAGTTATTAGTTCTAGCAGAAATGAACAGACATCTAATCTGAGTTTAGCTTAGTTGAGAGTCAACACAGATAAAATTAGAGAAAACAGTGCACAGTTTGTTTTTTTAAAGATAAAACAGATATCTATGGCTCAATGTAATAGATAGTTATGTTAAACAGGAAGTTCCCCTGGATAGAATGTTGCAAAATACATGTTGGCCCTTGACAATTTAAAGGAGTCCTTTTATATTAGGATAATTGTGTCTTGATGTATCTGTCTTTGAGGTTCACTATCCAATTATCATAAATGAGGCACACAGTTTATGAAGAGAGGCCTTCCTAGCCTCAGTGTTTTGTGCTCTAGACCACAGCTGGGAAATTTACTTCAGATATGGCTGGGGAGTCCCAAGGTCCCTCATGTCGTAATGGGGAATGTGGCAGGAATGCCTAGCCCAGAATTCTAGCTTGAACTTGCAATTTAATGTAACACTTTTAATTGCATTCTCAGCAATATTTACTTTCATCATAACAGCAAACCGTTCATGGTAATGTCTTAGTAAATTGTGGCACCAACGCAGAGACGTGTGGCACCAGGAATGCCTCGGCTTTTCTGTGAACTTACAGCAAAAGGCGTTCTTTCTGATTTGCCTTGCAATGGTATGTCTGGAAAATTCTGAAAGGAACTCTGTGCATAGAATCTTATTGTTTTTTAATGTTTCCAGGAGAATTTTTTTAAATCAAGTTATAATTCACTTTAGTCAAATGCAGTGATGCTAAATATATATTTACTCAGTTTTGACAAATGCATAGTTGTATAAGCCATTCATCCAACAAGGTGTTACATTTCATCGCCTCTGAAAGTTCCTCTGTGCCATTTCCCAGTCAGCATCCCTCATCCACTTGAAGCAGCCAGTGTTAGGATTTCCAGGACCATTGCTGATCAAAGATCAAAGAAGGATCTTTAAAATTATGTTTTCTTTTTAAGGAATACTTCCCCCTTAGGGAATCATCCAAAAGTACATGCATTGACCAAGAATAAGGATCAAAAACTTAGCTATATAGAATTTCAATGGATTGCTTCTAAAACACATGCAAGCATCCTAAGTGTTCAGTTGTTACTAGAAGAGGAACAGGTCCATTTCCAGACTGTCAAAAAGATTTCAAGGCATTTTATTTCTCATTGCATTTTAAAATCTGGCTCTGTTTTAATTCCCAGTCTGGTAAAGATTGCCAGCAATGCTTTGTGGTTGTCACCTTAACCTTGTGTGGTGTGTACACCCTTGTGTGGGGTGGGATAAATGATCCATCAGTGGGAATTTAGTACGAATGATCGGTAAATGTCATGGATGAAGCTGACAAGCTCAGTTAATGCCCCCCAAATGTAGAGAAGCAGTGTTTGCCTGGTATCCTCTCAGCCTCTGTGGGGTAATAGGAGAATAAGTAAAATATTCTTCACATCTATTTCTTCTCCATGAGTATGTACCATTGCTTCAAAGGTGAGGCTTTATCATTTGGTTCTCATAGTGACCAGACAAAGAGTACTTCTGTTCTCTCCCCTGGGGTACGGGAATGGGGGGGAGGGAGAGAGAGAGAGAGCGTTCCATATTTCCCCTAGAGATTTTCTTTTCTCTCCTTTTAGCTAATGTGCTCTTCTTGCTAAATAAATTTCAGGGACAGGGTTAGAATAGACTGAACAACGCAGAGAGAGAAAAGATTCCAGGATGGAGGGCTACTTTTCCTTCAGTATTGCAACCCATGGCATATAGAATGAAATTGCACTGCCATTGTAATTCTCTTTATTAAAATAGACAAGCATTAGACAAGCAATAAAATGTCCATCTGCACTCACAGCAGGCTCCCACCCTCTGAAATAACCCCTTCTCTCTAAAACACCCAGGACTGAAACATTTTAATATTGGAGACCAACAGAATTATAATATTTAATTTATGGAAGCAGTGGCTCTCCTCATCTGCCCTTTGGATTACTGCATCCGTTTCAAAGGGTGTCACTGAGGACATGGGAGTTGGGTCGAAAAGAATCTGCAGTGCAGCAGAGGGAAATGAATGGGCTCCCGGCTTGGCGGTTCTGCTGTACTTCTGCTTTCATCACGTCACCAGCCTAATCACCTTGAGAAGGAAAACAAAAGGCATTTTGACACAGTGTACTGATGCTTCGTCCAGAAGTGAAGCGCGCACGGTCATTTTAGCACCTTTTTTGCCATTGCCTGAAGGACAAAGGCTTCTGATAATGGGAACTTGCCCTTATTAAAAGCCGAGCAAAGTGAAAACCTCCTTCTTGGGCTACCGGGAAAGTTCACTATTACTCTTGCTAATTTCAAAGCCAAACACTTGCTTGACACTTCAGGCCTAGAAAGCAGAGAGTCCTGAAAAGGTGGTTCAAAAGGTAATTGTAAATTTTAATCTTCTTTTTAGCAAACTGTTCCCTCACTTGGAGAATATTCTGTTTCAATTTTTTATAAAGGCGGTCTGATGAAAATTTTAAATACACTCTTTAGGAGCAAGCCTCTGTCAGGTGTCACGCCAAGCGCCGCTTTGGTAGGAATGGTTACGTAAGGTGCTCTGTGCCATCTCTCTAAATAATAGACCTCTCTCGTGAGTCCAAGGCTCTCGTGCTGGTTTGTCTCTCCCTGAAGACTTCATGTTCATGGGCATGCTGCCTTGGGTAACTTACATGCAATAGAACATTTTAATGTTACTCTGCTGGAATAGCATTGGCCAGGGTGGGGTTTGGGTTTGCGGGTATCCTTATCCCAGAGAGTAAAATTCAGTGCAACTGGTACAATCATGGAAATTTAGTAAGAATAAAAAACATGTCAGAGGAGGTTTGCCCACTGGCTGAAGTGATAGGGTACTGCAGTGCTTTGAGAGGGACTTCTAAGGACACTGAACAGAGAAGCTGTGAAAAATCAAAGTTTTGGAATCTCAAAACATGCGTATTGACTTGTTATTGACAAAGGACTTTCACCTCCATTATCACATTTGATCCTTGTAACTCTGTGAAAAGGATATTCTCATACTCAAGAAGTTCTTTTATTAGCTCAAGGTCCATTAGCTACCAGGTTACTTTGAATCCTGAATGATTTTCTCCCTCCCTCCCTCCCTCCTTCCTTCTTTCCTCCTTTCAACATGTGAGAGCATAAAATGTTCTCTTCTGAATATGGGCGTCCTGGGCCAGGCGTCCTTAGGCTCCAGTGTTTCTCTTGAGAATAGTTTAAGCCTTGAGACACAGGAGTGGTATTTGAGCTCAAATTTAAAATGTAAATATTGTGTGTGTGTGTGTGTGTGTCTGTGTGTTTATCTCCTACGTGGGACTAAAACTGGAGATTCAGGGAGAGTTTTATGCTCGGTGATAAAGCAAGCCATCAGATTGTTTTCTATACCAGTTAAACCAGTATACTCTTCTGCCATGTGTTGACCTCACTACGTTGAGTGTTAACTTTTTATCCTTTGCCGGCTCCATAGTTGAACATTGTTCATGTCATCGTTGTTTCAGTTTGTAATACTTCATTATTAGTGCAAATGAGTATTGTTCCATGGGTTTGCTAGCCATTTGCATTTCTCGTTGACAGGTTGCGTGCTCACATAACTCACGTCTCCTGCAGTTGTTCGTTTTTACTTTTTATGTTAATCCCTGTCTTTCCGTTCAGAAGTAACTAGGAAGGCCAGTTCATGCGGTTCTAAGATTACTGTGACATGCCATAAACATGTAGAGGTGGAGCTGCTATCAACATAAAACATTAAAGCTGAGGTCTCTTTTTAAATAGCGAATACCCTGATCAAGGAACTAGAAATACAGCAACTCAGAAGGTACCGATTTTTGATATTTCAGATAGGATGGCATAACCTGCTATGAATAGCAGTTCCCAGAATTTGTTTAAGCCAAGTGAACGAACACATCTAGTTTGTTGTTTCCACAAACTTTATAATATTAGAAAACCGAGATAATATCTCTGAAGTGTGCACTCACAGTACAGTTAGCATAGCTATTCATTTTCTGTCTGGCACCAAAGAACTGAAGAATCTAGTACCTACTCTCTTCTTCTGCCAGAGCGGCCGCTTCAGGCGTGTGACAACTTCAGGCTTGTAACCGCAGGAAGAGCAGTGAAGAAAGGTCTACCCCTGTCTAGATAGTATCCTGGAGGCCTGGAGGAGATGTTAAAAATGTTTCCTCTCCGGGCAAGGTCAATAGCACCAAGCTTAAAAGGGAGACAGAACAGTTCGTTTTTGATCAAGAATTTTCAAGTAGAGTGATTTAATACTTTAGTCCTAAAAAATAAGTATCTTGCCCTTGGCAGCAGAGGGACAACTGAGATTTGATATATCTTACAAAGATTAAGTATGGGGCTTCCCTGGTGGCGCAGTGGTTGAGAGTCCGCCTGCCGATGCAGGGGACGCGGGTTCGTGTCCCGGTCCGGGAAGATCCCACATGCCGCGGAGCGGCTGGGCCCGTGAGCCATGGCCGCTGAGCCTGCGCGTCCGGAGCCTGTGCTCCGCAACGGGAGAGGCCACAACGGTGAGAGGCCCGCGTACCGCAAAGAAAAAAAGATTAAGTATGCATGAAGTTGCTCCAGCGACTGTTGTGTATGGTAATTTATTAGTAGTATTATTACCAATTATTATTATCACTGTCACTATCACTGACACCATTGTAGTTGATCACGGTGATGAGAAGTCAGCTCTGTAGTCAGATTCCCGGATTCTCTGCGTGTTACTCCTGTCTCCGTTGCTTTAGCTAACTGTGTGGACTTGGATTTGTTCCTTAACCTCACAAAGTCTGTCTGCTCATCAATAAAATGAAGACAGCAGTAATCTCTGTCTTGAGGGGATGGTTGGGAAAATTTCCTAAAATGGTCGGCATAACCTTAGCATGACATTTGGAAGGGCTAAATAAATCTCTGATGCTTTCTTATTGTCCCAGTAAAGAACATACTTCAGATTAAATCTTGTTGGAGAATCTTATAGATAAGTTTCTCATTATCAGGCACCAGGATGTATTTCTTCAACATTAGGCAACCAAGAGAGAAATGCTTCTGACAAGTGAGAAATACTTGTAACCTCATTCGATATAATATAATTCGATCTTCCCCTCTCAGAGCAGATTGCCCTTTGTTGTTTTAGAGATTGCTTGAGAATCATTCAGTGGAAATGATGATAGATATTATCTATCAGGTTTTGATTAATAGAATTGAGAACGGAATTTGAGAGTGATCTTCAAAACATGTTCATCCATAACCTGCTTCATAAGAATGTATCCACTGTTGGTTTTGATTTCATTAATACCGTTTTGCAACGGTATTATTTTATACTGATGTATATTTTGTATATTTTCTACTGAATGATATTTCTGTGACTTGAAAAAACGAAGTCCTTTATAAAGAACATTTTGTTCACGTGGGAAGTTTTCCATTTTCCTCTTCTCTCCTTTCCTTCTATTTTCCCCTTTTTTTCAACAAATATTTTAGCACCTGTTTGTCAGGCTCTGTGCAAGATGCTGGGAACTAGTGGTCAGTGCCTTACTCTCTTAGATTTTAAAGTCTCTGTTTTTTCACACCTACAAGTCTATTACACATCTTCTATTTCACACTCAAATGTGTGGTGATTTTTGGTTATTTGGTTATTTCTCAGAGAAACAGAGCCACAAAATAGCACCTGTTAGGATATTGTCTCTCATCCTTTGGGAATGTAGGAAACGTCTCTGTTTAGATTTCATTGTTTTTGTTGTTACTGTTTTCTTTAAAATATGTGTTTCCTCTTAGTTATTTATGATTGTATAAATTGTCCATATTAAAAATAATTGCTGTATTTTCCCATTACCTTGGGAAACAGTTTACTAGGACATACGATTTGTTATGACAACAGTCTGCATATTCTTTGTCTTTTTTTTTTTTTTTTTTTTTTGCGGTACGCGGGCCTCTCACTGTTGTGGCCTCTCCCGTTGCGGAGCACAGGCTCCGGACGCGCAGGCTCAGTGGCCATGGCTCACGGGCTCAGCCGCTCCGCGGCATGTGGGATCTTCCCGGACCGGGGCACAAACCCGTGTCCCCTGCATCGGCAGGCGGACTCTCAACCACTGCACCACCAGGGAAGCCCCCATTGTCTTATTTTTCTAACAGCTTATATACATGTTTATCATTAGTTCTTTCTTCTCCTGAGATGCCTCTTTACATCATGCCTAGATCCCTTGAGCAGCCTTGAATAATCTTACTTTTTGACCGTTCAGGTGACCAAGATACATGATAGTCTAGAGGCTGTTGTTTGCTTTTCTCTTAAAGTTAAAAAACAATCACTTTCTCTCATTTAACTCCAGTGGGCTGGTAGCACTTGGTTGTTAGCTTTAAAAAGAAAAACAAAAAAAAAACTGGCCTTATATTTTCATTTAAACATTTAATGTTTCTACCAGAAGAAGACAGGATATAGAAAGGACACTATACACATACATTCCTTTTGCCTGGTTCCACTGCCTTTTTCACTCTCACTTGTTTTATTAATGTATTTTATTGAAGTATAGTTGATTTCACTCTCACTTTTGATTCTTACATTATATTTACCCTTTGGTTCTATAATTCACGTTTGGGTTGTCTTTTGTTTTTGGTACTTTCTTTAATATAAATTTATTTATTTATTTTTGGCTATATTGGGTATTCATTGCTGCGCATGGGCTTTCTTTAGTTGCTGTGAGTGGGGGCTACTCTTCATTGCTGTGCACGGGCTTCTAGCTGCAAGGGAGGCTGGCAAAGGGAGTAGTTAGCCTTTCTACTATGGAGGTAGCAAACAAAGAGGGTGGGGCGAGTCATCCAATAAAAGACCAGAGAACAAGTCTACCACTGTCCAAGGTAATCCAACCCATTCACCCTCCCAAGACCAGCTCTAATGTCCCTTGTGTGAAGACTTCAGTGAATTGCTTAAGCAGAGGTTTTCCCTATGAACCTACTGGTCCTGCACTTGTCATCAGCTAGACAGAGAATGCTCCCTGAACAAGGACCACATGACCATACACGGTGCCCAGTGAGGGCTGCTGGAAGAATGAATTAATGTGTAGGTGTACAGATCCCCTGGATGTTGCCCAAAGCCAGCTGCTGGAGGTAATCAGAGAGTGCTGAATGAGGAAATCTCCCTTCCACCTGACATGCCATCCTGGTCCAGGGGATATTCCCCTGATGAAATGCGAAACCACAACCCTGACCACTTGTATTTATTAAGGTACTATGGGGAGCTTTTTGCCAAAGCACTGCTGGCTCACGTGTGATAGAATTATTCTTGTTTGGGACAGTAGACTTTCTGCTTTCCTAGAATTTTTATACACAGGTTTAAGTAGTGATGGTCATTTGGTCTCTTGATGATACAGATTTGAACTCAGCATAGCAATCAGTGTACAGTTCTCCAAAATGACAAAATATACGAAATAATCTATTCATAGGAAATATTCTTGGTTGTACCTGAATAGGCATATAGTTTATACTTTCGGAATTTGTCCTAAACAGATAAACAAGTGTGCAAAGATATATGTGCAAAGTTTGGGGGATTTTTATAGCAGTGCTTTATAATAAAATTTGGAAACATTCCAACTCATCACTAGGATTTGGCTTAAGTAGATAATGGAACACTATGGAAGGATTAACAATGATCATGTAGGTTATCCTAATAGCACAGAAATGTTGCTGGTTGTATCAAGTAGGCTATGTGGATGTGAGGCATGGTCCCATATGGGTCTACAAAGCTGAGATTATGCATTTTCACCAGAAAAGGTGGACAATGACTGTCTCTAGGGCATGATATTTTTTTACTTTAAGTTTTTCTGCATTGTTTAATTTTTAAAACAATGTGTGTGCATATGTTTTACAATCAGACCATATAATTTTCATAAATAATTTTCACAAAAATATACTTCAGTTTAAAAGTAGTATGAAGGACCATACGTGACACTTCTACTGACTAGAACCAAACTGACAATAAACTCGAATGAACAGATCTTTTTATCTTTACTTTATGTTCACAGGAGTGGGAAACGAGAACAAAATGATGTGTAACCAGGAATATATTGTAAATAATGGTTTTCAGACTATGTCTTGGAATGTATCTCTTCCGTTCCCCTCAATAACTTATTCTCCTACAGTGAATAATATTCATGACTGTGAACTCCTGCAGGTTCCTTTCTTACTCAATAAAGTAGCTGAACTATATGAAACACAAGTGGACTAGGGCATTTATGAAACATTTTCAACATCAAGGGCTAAACAAAACAGTATTTTCTGAAAAGTTTTTAATTGAACAAAAATTAAATTCACAATTCCATTCCCCCAGCATTCCAATTAATAAACCATTCACCAGAAGTGGTTTAAAATTCCTGTTTGGAATTCCAATATGTCAATATTACTAAAGACCACAAGGATAAGTGAAAACTTCCAAGAGCAGATCACTTATATTCTATTGTTTTGTTTTTTCTATGTAGCATAATTATTAGTGGCAAAAACTCTGATTGACTCAAATGCAAAATGTGTTAGAAAAGATGAGGATACACGTCAGCACTGTGGAATACTGAATAGATTCCTTAGGTGGTTGAGAATGAAAAGAAGGCCCCAGAAGAAAGATTTCGAAAAACAGAATTGATCTAATGTCTTGATTCTAGACCCTGTTTGATATCACTCATCATCTTGTTGATATAAGCTTGCATACAAATGTAGAGTTTTCAGGCTAAAGACTAAAGATTTAATGTCATATTACTTAATAAAATAGATCCATCTGGACTTGTGTTTTTCATTAATAGTTTAAGAAGGTGTATTATTTTTTATTTTCATCCATCTTTCTTAGAAAGAAACTCTTACAAAGAATCCTTCTTTGTAATGTCAACTTCCTTTTTCTTTTATGAATAGATCATAGGTAGAAACCAAGAAAAATAATTCCGAGTTTCCATTTTTAGGTAAAGGTTTTGCAGTATTAGAATCAAAAGTTAAAAGTGATTTTTCATCCAAAATATCTTTTGCCTTCAATAAATCCAGTTACCTGTCTCCTTAAATCTCCTGTCACTAGAAAGGAAAAGAGAGTATTTTAGGTACTACCCTTCATTTGCTCCTTATGTGGTGAGAAATATTTCATGTTTACTTTATTAAAACAAAATGAAACAAATACCACACTCCAAGTTTCTTGACTTTTTAAAAATTAATTATTTTTAATATTTTGGCTGCGTTGGGTCTTCGTTGCTGCACGCGGGCTTTCTCTAGTCGCAGCGAGCAGAGGCTACTCTTCGTTGCAGCACGCGGGCTTCTCATTGCGGTGCCTTCTCTTGCTGCGGAGCACGGGCTCTAGGTGTGCGGGCTTCAGTAGTTGTGGCGCATGGGTTAGCTGCTCCACGGCATGTGGGATCTTCCCGGACCAGGACTCGAACCCCTGTCCTCTGCGTTGGCAGGTGGATTCTTAACCACTGTGCCACCAGGGAAGCCCCGAAGTGTCTTGACTTTTTAGCTGAGTAGTCTTGTTCATTTGGCTCCCTGGAATAAAACAAGTTTTATTAATAAAAACCAATAAATAAAATTAAAATTAATAAAATGTAAATAAAGCTAGATCTGCACTTAATTCCTTAAAGTCTTGGTCAAAACAGGTGAATGCAGGAAGCCTGAAGGTGCAGTTGTCACTTGCCCTTCCATGTGCACACACACACACACACACACACACACACACACACACGGAAACATGCACATACACAGTACCAAACGCGTTGAAATGTAAACCTGTGGTTAAAAACTATAACTATCAGAACTGTTGCTTGGATTCTGGGGGAAAAAAGGGTGTTTTAAAGTTTTTTCAGAGTCAGGTCATTTTTTTGTCCCTTTGTTATAGTTGCGAGGTGTGGAGAGAATTAATGATACCAAACGTTAGAAATCTTAGAAATGACTAGTAGAGCTGTGCTTAACCTTCTAAATTTGGCCAAAATTAGATTTCCTGGTGTTACGGTCGTGAATTTTAAAGTTTCAGGTAGCATGTCTGAACTCTTTCAGTTCAAACTGGCACGTGATTTAAATTAGCTTTGTTTTAAAAGGAATCTTCAGCGGGCCAATTGATAAGGACTTCGATTGAATTACTCTAAGGAAAGTGCAAAGCACACAAATGGAATAAACTTGGGGGTTAAGAATACACGTGACAGAGGTTTCAGAGAACGTCAAACTGACATGATCGGGTGCTTTAACAAAATGTAGTAGCTCCTTTGAATATGATTTGATGAGATTATCTATTAGCTCTTTACTGCATTAAAGCTTGGTATATATTTGCAGAGAGAAATTATTCTAAGGACACTGTTCTGATCAGTACTTTCAATCAAGGTTGTACATAGGCTCAAGCTAGAGAGAGTGCCATTGAGGCCGCTGGTATCACTGAGTGTCAACCCAGTTGTGAAAGTGAGGATAACAGGTGCTTATATAAAGAGTATATAGTCAGAACAGTTTACTGACTGAGATTAATCCTTGTTACCATTTATGTAGACACAGCAAGTAGTCAAATGTCAGATATGCCCTGAGCACTTCCCTTGTGGCAGACACCTCTCTAAGTACCAGGGATACATCACTGACTGAGGCAGCCTGAGACCCTCCAAGGATAGAGCTTGTATCTAGTGGAGGGAGTTAATAAACATGCAGACAAATAGGCCAATAAGACAGTTGCAGGTCCAAATACATGCCACAAAGAAGGCAAATTTAACCCAGGGAGTGACTAGGAGAACTGCTTTATTTAGGATGGTCAGAGGAGGCCACTCAGAGGAAATGTCGCTTGAGTTCTGCTCTGAATCATTAAAAGGCCCTGGGGGTGGATCATAGCTGAATGTCCTAAGCTCCAAAAGGTGGCCAAAGTTCCAAGAGTAAAGCATACAAAAGAAGAGCGGTAGAAAGTCTGGTTGAATTGAACCCTGATATGCCTGCGCTGTAGCCAACTGTAGCCCCATCAGCAAGACAGTCAGATATGTAAGTCTGAATGATGGATGACAGACAGGGGTCCAAACCTGAAATATGAGACAGTCATCTGTGAATGTGTTGGGTGATTTTAAACCAATGGAACTTGATGAGGGGGTAACTAAAGAACAGAGGGTGACAGAGCACAGAGCTCTGGGCACCTTGATATTTAGAAGAGGAGGAACCAAAAAAGAGACTGAGAAGGACCACCCAGTGAGGTGGGAAGAAGACCAGGTAAGCCTGCCTGATTGTCTACGGAGGAAAGTGACTTAAGAAGGAGGGTGTTAAACAGAGTTGGCAACTGACTTCGTAAGGTGTAGGCTACTGGTGAGCTTACTAAGGGAGTTCAAGAGAAGGGAAAAGAAGAAGTGGGAGGACCTTATATTGAGACATTTTATGGTGAAGGAGAGGAGAGAAATGGGGTGGTAGGTAGAGGAGAAGTGGGGCCATGGGAGAGGTTTGGTTGGTTTGGTTTTTAAGCTTGGGGAGGATGAGAAAAGCATCTCATTGATGAGAAGGAGATTGTAGAGGTGAAGAAACTGACGGTACAAAAGAGAGAGGGGATAATGGCAGGAGCTAAGTGCTTAAGTCAAGAGGAGCCCTGGATGATGTGAGGGAGCCAGTGTCCACATGGAAGGGTTGGCCTGAGGGAAAAGCGGGGACACTTCTTCTGTTGCAGAGAGAAGGAAAGCAGAGGACCTAGAACAGATTCGGGAAGGTTGGTGGGATTGCTGGTCAGAAGATGACGTCGTGCTCATCCTAATGTGTCTGTTTCCTCCCTAAAGTATGAGGCAGCAGGAAGTGGGGTGGGGGTGGTGAAGGAGGTTTTGGAGAATGAAGAGAGAAGACTAGGGGTGAAATCATTGCTTTGTTTGGTTGGGAAATCATGTGCTAGGGAAGTTTTATCAGACCATCTGGCACTATGGAGTGTTCATTCACGATTTATGGCAACAAATTTGAAGTCAGTCCAGTCTGTGAGCTCAGATGATTTTCTCTGGAATTGTTCAAGCAGTCAGATCCAGGTGCAACTGGATTTGCTTATACATGTACAGGGGAGTTTCCAGGAGGGTGTGGTTGAAATGCCCAGGGCATAGTGTATAAAGGGAGTGGTTGGCTAGTCACGCTAGGATGTGAAATATAAGCTAATACGGAAGAAGTTGAAGATAAGATGGAGGCGTTGGATAGAGGAGAAGTGGAAAGGGCTGAATGGAGTGGGATCCTAGAACCAAGAGATTGTGAGGCTTACAGTGTGTATTTTGGAGGTGATGCCGCTGGAGGTTATAAGGTGCGGTGTATGGCCATGTGAGTGCACGGCTGAAATGGACTGGAGTAAAGGAGGTCAAGGACTTGAAAGATCAGAGCCTTGGGAATAGCTTTGTGAATGTTGAAGCTGCTAAGAAATCTGCTAGGAGCGGTGATGGAGAAAAGACTGTTGGGCCATAGGATGCCATCATCAGTGGATGAATGCAGCAAGGAAGACTAAGAGGTGATGGGTTAATGTTTCAGACGATCTGTGTTTTTGAAGGAGGAGGGAGGAGAAATGGTTTGCAAGCTGCAAAAGAGAGCAAAAGGGATGCCCACTCCCACTCCAGGCCCTGAACTGTGAGAGGCATGGAAGTAAAACAGACACATGAAAGGATGACAGACACATCCAAGGAAGCCAGCCCATTTCTGCTAGCGTAACAGGCCAAGGAGAAGCTGCAGTGTGTGTCTGGGATGCCTGGACTTCTGATAGGGACCAAGGGGCTGTTGGATATTAGGTAGGGTGGGACTGCACCTAGAAATCTCTCAGAGGAAAGGTGTCACCCGACAGATTTCAGAGCACTTAGCTGGGGCCACCTCATAGCTGTTCTGCCCTCAAGCCACTAGACATGGTGAGCAGACAGAGACTTCTTCAGGGAACTGCTCTGTTAGGCAGCTTCCTGAGCCCGGGGTACCCAAGAGAGGAACCGGGAGAGTAGTTTCCCTCAGGCCAATAGATGCCATGCCTACATCTACCGTAGATGCTCACGCAGCCAGAGGACATCTCTGGGCATCTCATCTTTCCAGTGGCAGTGGGAGTACCACTGACTATTGAGTGTAGAGTGGAGCCAGTAGATAAACACAGGCTAGGAAGTTGAGCGTGAGGACTCAACTCCCAGATCATTTCAGAGATTTATAAATTATGAGTATATGAACTCAGAATGTATTTCCTGGGAACGCTGTGTTGTAACAGTGCAGGGTGTCAAATTCTCAGGGGAGTCCATGAAGACATTTCACACACAAGGTGGATAAACCAGAAATCTAAGGAGGCTACAGTACCCATCATCCTTGAGGCCATTTTTATTGGAAAAGTACATTCTACTCACTGCTCCTTCCCTGGGCTCCCACATAGTCAGCCAAGCACATGTTTCATTCTTTCTTGTGAACTTTTTATGTATGTATTGCAATGACGAGACTGTAAGATCTTGGAAAGCAGGACTATGCCTGAAATCATATCTTCATCTCCATATCACACTGCCTGACAGGCACTTGGAAGTGTGTCATCTCTGGTCCTCCCTTGTCCTTTCTGGGAGGGCAGGAAAGCCAATGTGAGAAGACAGGAAGGAGAAACGAAAGAAGGGCGAGGACCCTTACTGGTCTCACTTTGCACTTGTGTCCGAAATGTAGAACTTTGTTTAAAGTGATCAGAGGGCAAGATGGTACGGACTACATTTAGGCATATGAAGAAAAGGAGCCAGGAGAAAGATGTTGGAAAGTGTCTTAAAATACAGCTTTCATATGTGAACAAAGAAATATTATACTATGACTATGGATGTGAAAGGGTACTTTAAGATTTTTGTGTGAGCAAGGAGAAGATGGAGCCTATAAGGGAGTTGTTCATCCAGCTTGTTTTTTTCTCGATTAGAGACGTGTTTTCGGAACTGTGTTTGGCCTCGAATGTCTCGCAGAGAATAAATATGATAAAATTGTAGCAAAGACCTTACCCCAGACCTAGGCTCCATTTGACAAAGTCTTCCTCTCTGAGGTCATGAACAGTGATAACCATAAGGACTAGTTAGGCCACAAAAGGGCCCTGATGAAACAGGCTGCTCAAGACAGTGGCATAAAAGTCAAACTTGAATAAAAAAATTTGATCATTGATTTTTGCCTCTTCACTGTCTTTGAGGGGAAAGCAAATACATTGACTTCTTGACTAGGTTTGCCTTCAGTTAAACTTTTTGGAGAGAGTGGTTGTTTTTTGCTTATTTTTAAAGAATTCTTGAAAATTACAATTCTTGAAAGCTGTGAAAAATACAGACTATACTATATGAAGAAAAAAAGCAATCAGAAATAGTCTCAACACCCAGGATTAACTCTTATTAACAATGCAGTGTATTACCTTCTAGTCTTTTTTTCGATGTCCTATATTTTTAAGTAGCTAAGTTATATTCTGTAGACAGTCTTGATAAAATAAATTTGAAATCTGTTGTTAGATTAAGCCACAAAATATAAGATCTTAGAGTCCTAAAATTAATGATGAAGATTATTGGATTCAAGGCTATTTCTTCTTTCTGTTTATTTTTATTTTTACTTATTTTTTTTTACTGAAGTATGGTTGATTTGCAGTGTTGTGTTAGTTTCAGGTGTACAGCAAGGTGATTCAGTTACACATATAAGTCCGTATTCTTTTTCAGATTTTTTTCCATTATAGGTTTTGTAAGATACTGAATATAGTTCCCTGTGCTATACAGTAGGTCTTTATTGTTTATCTATTTTGTATATAGTAGTGTGTGTCTCTTAATCCCAAACTCCTAATTTATCCCTCCCAGATCTTCTTTAGCAGAAATATTGAACGTGGAATTCTCTCTTTATAGAATACAAAACTATCAATATCTAAAAATTAATACAAAAGGAATGGTATCTTTAATTTTAAAACCCATAAGCATATGATAAACTTGTATTACAATAAAAGTTTCCACTTTTTATACAGCCACATTTTGGGGGGGGAACTTCCTTAAAATAGGATAAAAGCAAAGAATTAACATTAACAATTTCGATCACAGTCCTTTCTCTCAATCAGTATCTAAGCAAGAGCCAAGAAGAACTAGGGCAAGGAGCTATTTTTATGCTTTATGTTCTTTATTTCTTGGATTTGCAGGAAAAAAAATGATGGCAAAGAGTTTCCTGACTGCTGTTCTTAACTCTAGTTTATTTGGAAAGTGTTATTTTAAGGTAATATGGGTTCTAGTTATTTTTTCATTATGGATTTACCAATGTCAAATTCAATTTTCTATTGAGTTTGAAGATAGTGTCTGCCCTTTTTTGTGGTAATAAAAGCGGTTCACTCCCGAGAAGAGTTTTTCCAGCAAGTGAAGATGCATGCCATCTCTCGTCTTTAAGGAAACCTGTAATTCCGGGATAATCACTTAGTTGTCTGAAAGGCTTGAAGCACTCTCACGTAAATTCTCAGATTGCCAACAAACACATGAAAGGATGCTCAACATCATTAATCATTAGAGAAATGCAAGTCAAAACTACAATGAGATATCACCTCATACCAGTCAGAATGGCCATCATCAAAAAATCTACAAATAATAAATGCTGGAGAGTCTGTGGAGAAAAGGGAACCCTCTTGCACTGTTGGTGGGAATGTAAATTGATACAGCCACTAAGGAGAACAGTTTGCAGGTTCCTTAAAAAACTACAAATAGAACTACCATACGACCCAGCAGTCCCACTACTGGGCATATACCCTGAGAAAACCCTAATTCAAAAAGAGTCACGTACCAAAATGTTCACTGCAGCTCTATTTACAATAGCCAGGACATGGAAGCAACCTAAGTGTCCATCAACAGATGAATGGATAAAGAAGATGTGGCACATATATACAATGGAATATTACTCAGCCATAAAAGGGAATGAAACTGAGTTATTTGTAGTGAGATGGATGGGCCTAGAGTCTGTCATACAGAGTGAAGTAAGTCAGAAAGAGAAAAATACCGTATGTTAACACATATATATGGAATCTAAGAAAAAAGAAAGGTCATGAAGAACCTAGGGGTAAGACGGGAATAAAGACACAGACCTACTAAAACATGGACTTGAGGATATGGGGAGGGGGGAGGGGGGAGGGTAAGCTGTGACAAAGTGAGAGAGTGGCATGGACATATATACACTACCAAACGTAAAACAGATAGCTAGTGGGAAGCAGCCGCATAGTGCAGGGAGATCAGCTCGGTGCTTTGTGACCACCTAGAGGGGTGGGATAGGGAGGGTGGGAGGGAGGGAGACGCGAGAGGGAAGAGATATGGGGACATATGTGTATGTATAACTGATTCACTTTGTTATAAAGCAGAAACTAACACACCATTGTAAAGCAATTATACTCCAATAAAGATGTTAAAAAAAAAGCACCTCTCTGAAAAAAAAAAAATTCTCAGATCTTCTCTCACATTTATTCTAACAAATAGGCCATCTCTCTTGGGGGAGGGGGAGAATGGCTTAAATCCTAATGCTTTATTTCCACCATCATTGAACAATTCACAATTCACAGAGTCTTCTGTGATCGAGTCTAGCTGATTGTAGAAGGTGGGATGGAACTGAAAACTGGGCTTTTCTTTAGATGTCGATAGAGGGTGTACAGTACCCTGCAGGGGACAGCACAGTCCCCATGACATCATGGACTGCGTGTGGGCACGGAGACGCCCCAGCCAAGCACAGCCACTTCGTGCCTGGTCACGGGCGGCGCTGATGATGACAGTACATGTGGCTCTCCTGGCCCTGCCTGCTGACAGCTGCTGTTAACAGGCTGGGATCTCCCTGGGAAATCCTAAGAGACCATAAGTGCAGAGGTTCATGGGGGAGAAATGGTAGGTTTCTGAGACGGTGTTTATTTGTGAATCGGTCTTCATTCTAAAATTCGCCCCTGTGATCTTCATATTCTTGGAGTGGTTGTTGAATGTTCCCAACCCCCCCTTCCCCCAGGACACGCAGGGGCCCGTGCAGGGATTGGAATGAGGGATGGGGCCTGTCATATTCTGCCTGGGTGCTCAACTGGGGCCAGTGGACCAAAGGTCTCAGTCACCCATAGCATCTTCCAAATAGATATAGTCTCAGTTTATATGAATCAATCAGCAAATTTAATAATGAAAGGGAGATTGTGTGGCCAGAAATCCTGTAGACCGTGAACAGTATGAGAATCCAGAAATATACTGGGCAAGGGTCATCAGGGAAATTTTTACAAAGGAGTTTATATTGAAATAAATAGATTTTTAATTAGATGATGTTCCAATCCTGGCCTATTACAGTGCATGCTGTAATAGTTATGGGGGACTCGTATGAACTAAAGGAACTTAGGATTTAAGATTCAGTTTTTATTGTTCATTCACTTATTCATATTCTTTCTCTCTCTCTCTCTCCATCCCTTTGTGCCTCTTCTCCTTCCACCAAGAGAACCCAGTTTGCTTTACTTAAGCTAACTAGGAGCCTCATGCAGCTGCACTGTGCGTGTGTACCTACAGCCACATGGTGTCGATGCTGTCTGAAACTTAGAAATGTTAGTGGAATAGGAAAGTAAATGGTTCAGAAACTTTTATTTTCTCTTTGTTGATCACCCCACCCTCTCTTCTTCTGGAAAGAGAAGGAAGGAGGGAGAAACAAATGTTGAAAGCATTGAAGGAGCAGTCCAAAGGTACTGGGGTCATTTCATAAGAATACCACCGGAAGAAGGTTCTCACCTGTGCTCTTGGGGCTTCATTTTAATCAGTAAATGTCAGGCACCACGGGTTCCTGGGATCTACCTGCTCAGCTGTTCATCAACTTGAACTTCTAAGTTGTGCAGTGACTATGAAGTGAAACTGTCTGTATTTGTTTAGGTGTGGACTCTTTAGCCGGTTCACAAGTATCTGTGTTTGTGTAGGGGCGTGAGGGAGGTCCGAAGGCAGACCTTCAGCAAGGGCTTTATTATCAGAAGTGGGAGGGTTTTTTACTCAGGCTCTGTTTTTCAATTTGCTGCTTATTTTCATTGATAATTCAAATAGACATGAGAAATACGTTGCCATTGCACACCTATATTTTAAATTTAAAGTAGGATTATTTTTCTTTCATTTTAAATGCAATTTCTGGATGTTTTCAATGCACTGGAGCTAAGCTTTTTGTTTTATAATCCTTGTTAGAAAGCAATTTTTAAAGTAATAAGGATGTACCTTTTCATTCGGATGCTTGCTAAGCTGTTCAGTGGAACCCTGCTGGCCGGAGCAGCTGTCGCCTGCCCATCTCTGACTGCCCCCGCCCCCCTCTAAGTTCCCTGTGACTCACCTTCATCTTTCAGGAGCCTGAAATGTAGGTAGCTGCCTCCTTTCCTCATCCTGCCATGCAGTTTTCCCCTAGAATCTCAAGGCAATAAGATTCAAAATAAAAATTAACATCTTGACGGCGTCTGTAGTTTTTGCATATTTTAGTAAGAGAACCTGAACCAAAAGATGCAAATGAGTGGTCTTTTGTTTCGTCTCTTCAAATAGGGAACTTCCCAAATGCTCCTGCCCTTGGATGGAGCAATCTATGTTAGCACTGAAGTGAATAATTCTATATTTGGCAGTTATATGTCAAAGCAAGTCTCATAAACGCAGCAGATGTACGTTCTGGGTGGCTGCCATTAGCATGCATCTGGGGAGTTATTTACTGGTTACTGGCAGATTTGGGGTTGGGGGATGGCGAAGGAAAGGGAGTGGAGGAGTTCCCTCCTCGCCGTTTTATCTTCTGAGCAATTGTCCTCAAAGAAAAACCTTCGGAGTCGGAATCCCTAACTGAACCTCTTTCTGTTTAAATGTCTGTGGTCCTGTTAACTGTAGGAAGCTTTTGGATTGGAGGTTTTCCACTGAATTAAGGGAAGTAAGCCTGGCCGCTTTCATTGCTTACATTCTAATTGTTTTCTAAAAGGAAAGTATTTGAGGAGGTACATTGGTGCTCTCTCGAGTGGCATTGTTCGCTTTTGTGAAAGTGGACTCAGGGAACTGTTTATGTGAAACCAATAAAGCAGCTTAAGTAATTGGAGCTAAACTTTTCTCCCCGGAACACCATCCGGTCAAAGGCCTGGGAAGCATGGAAGGGCACAGGGAATATCTTCTCCCACCTGCTGAGTGAGGGGCTGTTGGAACCATAAAGGCCCCGAGGAACCCAGTTCAGTTTTTCCAGCACACGCACCCAGGGGCCCCATTTTGGTCACTGACCTAAAGTTCTCACTGTAACGTTTCTCTTTTTCCTGTTGCTCCAACCTTCTCTTTTATCTCGGTAACAGTTCCATTTGTAGCTTTCCACAGCTGCTTCTCCTTGAGAGATTTGAGCTGGGGTTTAAGAGACTCTCTGGGTTAGATTTCTAAAGTCTCTTTCCTGGAGAAGTAGGATTGAGAGGATTGGCCTGAGCAACCGAAGGGGCCTCCTTCATCTATGGAGACAAACCTGGAATAGCTCCTGCAAATTACTTAATGTTTTCCTGTCTCCCCTCGTCTGTAACTTGCCAAGAGCTAGAGGATCCCGTCTTGCTTGATCACCATATGGTAAAGATCTTTTCATCCTCTGAAGCTTTTTAATCACATTCATTTAAAGCCAGGGCACTCCTTTGGTTTTTTTGCTTCTATTCCTTTAGGCTGCTCCCTGCCTATTTTACTCCCCCTCCCTCGTACCCATTCAGTCTCTTCTGAAAGCCAGAACCTTTAGCTACCATCTGAGCTCATAATTAATTAGCCTACATTTATTGGCTATTTACTGTGTACCTTACTATGCATATTATATTATCGACATTTGTCTTAATCTATACACATTGTCTTATGTCCCCTACTAGATTGTAAATTCCTTAAAGACAAGTCATTAGCCATCTTTGACTCTGCCTAGTATGGCGTCTTATACATAGTACATACTGCGTACTGAATAAACGTGGCCGGCACTATGGTTTTCAATCGATTTGAAAAAAATGTAAATGATAGATATGTTAGTTATTAGGTGTGTACTCTGTACCACTGTGTGCTATTCCATTTGTTTCTAGGAAAGTGCTTACTAACTGGATAGGGTTCTTTTTATCCCATTCTCCCGCTGTGATCTTATCACATGTTCCTCTAAGTCTCAACTTACCTCTCGAAGATGTGACTTGTCCAGAGAGTCAGTGCTCATAAGCTTCTTTTCTTTCCATGAATATTTGTGTCAATTAGAAGGGAGAGCAGAGAGGGTGAGAATCTCTACTTTTAACCTCATTCTAGCTCCTGTTCCAATAATTGCTACTGTTTTTTAATTTTCTCCTCTCTTTCATTGTGTTTAGAAAAAATAAGATTCACGCGGGATTTTAGCAAATGAGCCGAGTTATTTGTATCCAAGGAACTTGAGTTATTTTGAGGCCCTCTATATGTGAAGCATGGATTTATGTGAAGAAGAAGGATTAAGATTTTCAGATATTTTAGGGTTTTTTTGGTGTTTTAAGAAGGGGGGATATGGGGGTGGATTTTAGACGCACTGAATATTTCGTGGATTTACTTATTGAGCAGTTACCTTCCTTAGCCTCAAACGGTTATCCCCAACTAATCTTTGTTTACTATTTTCATGAGAACTGAAGGACATTTCCTTCAGTTTTGAATTGCCTGCCAAAGCTATAACACACGAGGTCTTTGTACTTCTTTTCCAGTAGTCAATGAAATCCAGCATTCAGACGATCTGCAGAGACATCTTGCAGAACAAGATCTTTTTCTGATTTCTCTGGTTGAATTCATGAGATCACAAGTTAAACGAAAGGTCGGAGTTCAAGTAGCAAATAAAAGGCCAAGTTGTAACACCAAACAGCTTGCACCAAAAATGTTCTGCATTTCTCTATTTAAAGCAACTACTTAAAAAAAAAAAAAAAAAAAAGCAACTACTGAGCTCTGCTAAGTTGTGTTGATGTTTTCTTCTTTCTTTGTTTCTCTCATGAGCCTGTACTGTCACCACTTACTCAGTCCTGGAGCTAGCCTTCCTCAGAAACCCGTGCATGCCTGGGAGACCGAAATGGCAATAGAGGGCTGTAAATATGTGGGGGAGATATGCACGTTGCGTTAGCATCCCTTCTGTCTTTAGACGTTGTAGTCTAAGCTCTTAGCAGATAATGGATATGTTCCTCTTCACTGACCATACAATTAGTGAGAACCTGCCATGTGCATGTCATACTGTACCAGGCACTGTGGGCCTATAGTCTGTACGGAACACCTGTCAATTGATTGTTTGTGTGGCTTATGAAATCACATTTTTTTAGAGGAACCCCTTCTATAAAATAGAAATATAGTATCTCATGAGTTATAAAACTGCAACTACTGCTATTGCTACTACTGTTGGCACCTACCAAGTGTAGGGGTCTTACATTCTGTTATGCATCCTTGAGGTATAACATCCCATTTAAACTTCTTAGCCCTCTGAAATGGGTATTTATCTCTGTTTAACAGCTGGGAAGCCTGAGGTTCACAGAGGTTAAATTACTTGTCCTGGGTCCCATGGCTAATGTGTTTCAGAGCTGGAGTTCAAACCTAAGCCTGTTTTACCCCTAAGCCTGTGTCCTTAGTCACTTCCTCCTACTTTCCCTGGAGGTTGTCAAGTGCCATATATCCTGAAAGAGCCAGAAAGTTCCATGTAGTTCTGGGGTTTTCTTTCATGCAACAGGTAAGACAGGTACATGAGTAATTAAAACCCAAGGACCCTTGGGCTTCCCTGGTGGCACAGTGGTTGAGAGTCCGCCTGCCGATGCAGGGGATGCGGGTTCGTGCCCCAGTCCGGGAAGATCCCACATGCCGCGGAGCGGCTGGGCCCGTGAGCCATGGCCGCTGGGCCTGTGCGTCCGGAGCCTGTGCTCCGCAATGGGAGAGGCCACAACAGTGAGAGGCCCACGTACCGCAAAACAAAACAAAACAAAACAAAAAAAAAACCCAAGGACCCAGGTTTCTGTACCACCCCAGGACTGGGCTAGCTGGGGTGACAGAGACTTAACACTCAACGTGAGTTTGCTTGGGGAAGAGCAGCAAATCCAGATGCAGGGGCCCCTTCTGCCCTTCAAAGAATTTGTTAGCCATCCTTGCTCTGTTGCTGATGAGGCAACGTGTAGGAACATGTAGGAAACAAAGCCAGTTCCTGGCTGACCCCTCCAGTGCAAGGGCAGCAAGCAAGGGAGAACATGGTGGTGGTGAAGGAACAGGGCTTACGAGTTCAAGGTCACGCCTGAAATCTCAGAGCCTTTTTCACTTAGGCTAAAAATAAAAAGAAGCTGTGTTTCAGAATGGTCACACATTATTAAGTGTTTAAGGTGGTGGTTCTTCAAGCTTGTTCCCCAGGTCAGCAGAATTAGCATCAGCTTTTGATGAAAATACAAATTCTCAGGCCCTACCCCACATCCGCTAAATCAGAAATTCAGGGGGTGGGTCCCAGCAGTCTATGTTGTTTTTGTTTTTGGTTTTTTTTGCGGTACGCGGGCCTCTCACTGCTGTGGCCTCTCCCGTTACGGAGAACAGGCTCCGGACGCACAGGCTCAGCGGCCATGGCTCACGGGCCCAGCCGCTCCGCGGCATGTGGGATCTTCCCGGACCGGGGCACGAACCCGTGTCCCCTGCATCGGCAGGCGGACTCTCAACCACTGTGCCACCAGGGAAGCCCAGTCTATGTTTTTACAAGGAAATTCTGATGCGCTGTAAATGTGACAACCGCTGGTTTAAGGTATGCCTTTGTTCATCATTGCAAATAGGTCTAATAAAGCAAGCAAAAGGGCCCGGTTTCTAATAGTATCAATTCACCGATCTGGAACTTAACCATTCATTTATTCTTGCCAAGGACTCTGACACATGGCAGTTGATTTCATCCTTATAATAACCCTGTGGGATGTTCTTTATCCCCGTTTTACAGTTGAGGAAACAGAAGTTTAGAGATATTAGGTGACTTGTCCAACAGCACACAGCCATCTTGGGATTTGAACCAAGTTTTTGGACATGCGCTGTGAGAATTAGACAAGATGCTGCATCCCAGGGAGCTCACAGTCAAGCAGGAAAACGGATACACAGCAAAAATGAGAAACCCTACTACGTCTATATGCTTTCATGGTAGTGAAATTAACCTTTTCAGCCTCCAGGGACTTAGGCAAGTGAAGGTTCCCTTAAAAATATCCACATAAGCCCTTCTCAAAAAGAGGTATGGTAAAGAGACGAAACATGCAGTCTTCTTGTCTGCAGTTCATGATCTTGGAACACTGTGTAAATAGTTAAATTTTAAATCCATGATGTTTTAGACACCCGCTAGTATGCACACTCATTCAGTAAACATATATCTAGTGTGTTCAGTACTGCGTTAGGTACTGGGTAGAAGCTAAAAACAAATAACAATAATAATAGATGGTTTCAAGTCGCTTGAAAGAATCTTTGTATGAAATCATTAGAAAACAATAAAAGATAGAATGTCAGGGCTTAAGTAATATGATGCAACCGTGGTTGAATAAAGGATGAGATCAGTGATGGTCGTTCCACCCACCAGTGTTTTACAGGAGAACAAGTCTATATAATCAGTACATTGAAGTTTGTCATTCTGGGCCTGGGGCAGAGGCATGAGGCATAGCTTACTGTGAGTGAGTGAGTGAGTGTGTGTGTGTGTGTGTGTGTGTGTCTGTCTGTGTGTGTCTGCCTGTCTGTGTGTCTGTGTATGTCTGTTTGTGTGTGTGTGTGTGTGTGTGTGTGTGTGTGTGTAGAGTGGAGGGATATGGGGGAGGAAGGGAGAGAGAGTGTGTGTGTTCACGTGTATGCACAGATCTGCATATGTATATTTCCAATTTGTGACAGTGGCTATGCACAAGTAAAATCCAACAGTAGTTGCTAAACTGCTCCCTGAATGGATGGATGTAGTTGTACTTTCTTTAACAAAATATGATAACCTTATCTTCTTCATGACTGATAATATGTTTATTATCAATACTCTTAAGTCTCTACCAATTTAATAGTAAAATAATGTTTTACTTGTTTATATTTAAAGATTTACAAGTTTAAGTAATTTTTCATATGCTTATTTTATCTTTAATTTCATTTGCCTGTTATCTTTCATTGGAGGGTTTCCTTATTTGTAAGAATTCTTTGTACTACATGGATGGCAGCCCTTTGTTGTAAGAGTTGCATGTATTTCTTCCTCTGTGTCCTCTTTTTGACCTTAATGCTTTGTGTGTACCATATGTAAGTATTGCATTTTTACGTACACAAGTTTACAAACTCTTTTCTCTATGACTTGTGGATTTTGTTTCCTACTTGGAATTCCTTGCTGCAAAACTATTAAAAATACTCACCCGTGCTTTCAACTAGTTCTATGGTATTATTTTCTACACACTCTTTAAAGAAATCTAAATTTTATGTAGTATAAAGAGTGAGCGAGAGACCTAACTTCATTTTTTTCTTCCAATGACCAACTACTCTAGACCCAATCATCATACATAACTCACTGACTTCAGATGCCACCTCTATTGTATATTGAACTCTCAGTTTTACTTGAGTGATTTCATTGTTTTTAAACCAGTTTTAAGACTTCCTGGCATCTTCCCCAGTTTAGTCTGTAGTCCTAGAATGGATTTCTAGTTAATAAAGGACCACACTTGCTTCCTGTGAATACTGCCTCCAGTACACTTTATAGAAAAGGAGAGAGATATAAACACTATTAAAGGGTACGTGCATCAAGAATATAATAGTATAATAAATGTAATCATATAATGATAATAGGGTTCATGATTTTTAATGATGTATTCTCCAAGAATGTGAGACGCATGAGATTATGGAGCAATGCGTAGAGAAGAATAGATTCTCAATAAATTGAATGAATGAATTGGTAATTGGGTATCGTCATATTATGTCTGCTTTTCACTTTCTAAAGGATTAACGTATTTCATCTAGATAAAGAAGCAGTACACCTAAATGGATATGGTTCAGCTGTTTTGAATTTGGTACAATGTGTCAAAAGCCGTAAAAGTTGTCATAGTCTTTAACCCAGTAAAACTTCTAAGGATCTCTCCAAAGGAAAAAAAATCAAAAAGGAAGGGGGAAATTGCATGTATAAAAATTCTCGTTATAGCACTCTTCATATCATAAATATCTTGATAGCAAGGAAGCAAAATGACCAATAAGATCAATTACTGAAAACAGTAATTAAAAAGCATAAATCAGGATATAGTGTACCAACTATAAAAACCACTTATAGTGAAAGGCTAGAATGAGCAACAGCTAAATGATCAGTTGTGCTGGGAAAGTTCGCTACCTACTCTTTTCCAGATGTTTCTAACGCTAGCTTTTTGCTTCTGTCGTAAAATGAATAGCACCGTAAATCTAATTTAGTGCTTCATTGAGGCACAGACACATGTAATTGGGCATTGCTTTACAGTACTGACTGCCGATCCAACATTCTGAGCTTTATGCCGTGAGAAATGGGTGAAACAAAATGACATCTGTAGTCAGGGTAAATTGTTGAAGACCCACCTGTACAAATGTCGAAAGTTCTGCCAGCCTTTAGAGAATAAGGAAGTCCAAAAGAGATGTATACTTTCTAACCTTTGTGTGCACACACAACCCGTTTATTTAAATCCCTTTCATCTTTCAGCATTAACTGAACATTTATTTTGAAATTACAAATCACACAGTCCACTTGATTGCTCGCACTTCATCTGTAGATTCTTTGGTGGCTGTGAAATAAGGGAGAATGAACTACCTCCCACGGATTATCCATTTCTGAACTCTGTTTTCCAAGTTGTATACACTTAGTAACATCTCACTCTTGGTCAAATAGCATCACTGTATATTTCTGATCTAAAATGTTTTAAAAGAGTTTTGAAGTTCTGTATTTCATACCAATAGCAAATGTAAAAGATCTAAGATATTTTGGTGGGGGTGCGGTGGAATGCTGACATTTTTAAGGGGAGCATTCTTTGTAATGGGCTGTATCCTTGAGAATACCGTGGGGTAGACCACTTTGACCTATTTCCTGTGTGTCTTTGCTTTGTTCCTCAAACTGTACCTGTTGAGCTGTTCTCTCTCTTCCTCACATCCCTCATCAAATCTAGATTCTCACAGAGCATCTTTGGCATCAGGACAAGCTCAATAGCTATGTTTCAGTTTATTCTTCAGTTTTCTACTCCCATAGGAGAACCTTTCTTGATGATATTGGTCTTGGCTTCCATGGGGAATAACGAAGCCGTGGACATGATATCAGACACCTGAAATCAGTTCACAGATTGCTCTGAATGCTCTCTTTGCACCTGTACAAAGAGTCACCTGTTGGAATTTGGATGTTGACAACAGGTCATTTAAGTGGAAATGTCAGTGAAGGACAAGCAGGGTCTGCTTTTATGGAGTTGGTTTAAAACTAAGTGGTTATTAGGATGTGCTTCTACTTCTGCCCTTCACACATTCAACCATGAGCAGCCACTCCAAAAATAAGAGCTCAGGTCCCTGGATTATCAGGACGGCATTTGCCCTAGAACAGTGGTTCTCAAAGTGTGGTCCCTGGACAGCAGCAACAGCATCACCTGGGGACTTGCTAGAAATACAGATTCCCACTGAATCAGGAACTCTGGGGCAGGCTCAGCAGAGAGTGTTTCAGCAAGCCCTCCAGGTAATCGTGACGGACACTCAAGTTTAACAACCATGACCATTACAAGAACAGAAACTTAACCCACAAGCACATTCTTACCACCATCGTCTTTACTTACGACTGCATAGTTCATAAGATCCAATGAGTTCAAATGTTAGGGGGAGGCACACACCCACCTCCACCCTCAGTCCTCAGAGGAGCCATTGTCATCATTTTTGTTTTTAGATATATTAGCAGTGCTTCCCCTACTCTAAGGTTTATTATTCTTTATGTAAAAGTATTTATTACTCCCTTTTTGAGAACTAAGAATTTAGTTTACTTATACTCCCTTCCCTTTTCCCTGCCTCCTCTGAATTTTTTATCATGTACATTTTTTTCCAATTTTTGGTTCTTCCAGAGATGACCTTTATAACTTTCAGTGATCTACTTCAATTCTTAAGTCTTCACCGTTGAACTTAGTAGTATGTAAAGTGAAGAAATAGGCATTCACTGCCCCACCTTCTCCTTTCCCTTCCCTCTTTCCGATAATTTTAGGCCGTCGACGTTCCTATTTTATTATGATAAATCACTTGGTAATTAGTTTATACGTTGCTGCTGAAAATTGGAAATAGTGTTTGCAATAGAATGGTGATGTCAGTATTATTGGCTGCAGAATGAAGGTCTTTGACTTAATGCCTCGTCCCCCTGGTGTGTGTCCTCCTGTGCTTGCCTGCTGCCTGGGTTTGGTCCACAGCCTTAGATTATTCCATGACAACACATCCCAAAGTGTTTGCTGTAGGGGTGAAGCAAAAATGTGGCTAAGTGAGTTTGCGAAAAGCCCAGACAAACTTAAACCTACTACTGTAGGACTCTTCAGAGCCTACATTTCTAACAGGAACTCTGGGGCAGGCTCAGAGCCTCTTCATTTCTAATAAAAATTATGAATCTTCAAGAGAGGGATTGGCATATAGCATTTCTCAAGTGGAACCCCTGTTTCACAGGCGTCTCAAGGAGTTAGTCTGATGTGCAACTCATTGTGCGAAGTGCTGCCCTCTGGAATTTGTGGGTCCTCCGATCCAGAAGGCTTCCTTTCCACCTGGACTCTGCATACTGCCTGTTGGGTCAGTGTTCAGATTTAGTGAACCATTGTTGACTGAGATCCAGCTCTGACTTGGACCAAGAAAGTTCTTTTCTCCTCAGCTACCATAATAGCTTCTAAGAGCCACATGTGTATGACCTATGATGTAGTCGAGTACTGCCAGCACCATTTGGCCTCTGTCCAAATACTTGGCCACTGGTTTTCTTGTATCAGATAATATGACTGTGATTTGCATGCTTCCTAAAGGCTTGGTTTCTCTTGTTTTCCTCCAACTTCTCCTAGAGATAATGACCTTAACCAACCTCCTCCTCTGGAGAGATTTTCTTTCTGAAAAACAGAGCCATTTAATAATTACTGGACTCATTTAATAATGAGAAAACCCCTGAAGTACATTTTCAGTTCTTAGATTTCAATATCTGAATTCTTATCTACTTAAATAAAAAGGTCCTTTATGTTGGAAAACACTGTTCTGAAATATGACAATATAGGAGAACATTTCATCTCAGTCTGATTCATGCTTTATTCATGATTTATTCAAGAATAAATTAGACCATTCTTGAGGACATGGGCCTTGTCATATTGCAGAATCTAGGAGAGCACAGTAAATGGACACAGAGTAGATTTTAATAAAATTATTTATTAATCAATTTTACCAGAATGAAAGCTGCCTTCCTTTGCTCCTACAAATTCAGGGTTTTTTGTTTGTTTTTTCCCCTTTCTCATAAATGTATAATTTGTCAGTCGGAAGGAGCAGGTTTATATTTATCTTTCTGGAAAGTATCCCCAGCTGAGCCTCCTTTGAGCCGCTTTGTTTCGTAAACCCGACCGTCGTATCCTAGAACCTGACATTCCCAAGCGAAACCCAGGCCCTCACGTGGATTAACCCAGTCACGGGATACTTAAAAACCAATCTAGGTATTTTTAACCTAAAAGTAGCACTTCCTATTTCCTTTGACTAAATTGAGTATTTTGCATAACCAATCATTCAGAAACCAATCACTCAGTGACTCCTCTGTTTAAAGCACTAGATTTTAAGCACTATATTTAAAGCACTGTTTAAAGACAAGCATAGGGCAGCCCACAAAGATGAACAAGACGTTATCCTAACCCTTACATGACCACTCTTTGAGTGGGAACATGAGACGTGCACAAATACATAAAATGCAAAGCAGAAGCATGCGTGTAACAGGACCACAAACCCAGTTTTTTCTGGAGATGGGGAATTCTCTGAACATACATAGGTTATTTTCATGGGACCTCTGATGTTATCCAATCATATCAACGGATGATGCATCCTAACTAGTAGATGCTGGGAAGAATATAAAGAAACTTAAAACCTGGTTTGTGTCCTTGAAACACTTGCTCAGGAGACAAGCCCCGAATGTAAAAATGTAGGCAGTGATAGAAGAGGTAAGCGATGTAAGTAAGCCGAGAGACGCATGAGCTGTTATAAGGCAGAACGGGATTAATCCCAGATACGTAGATTTGCATTTCAAAAGCCCTCGCTCCTGGATTCCATTGGTCTCTTACACTTTCTCAAGAAATGGGAGTGTCCCAGATGCTTAATAATAGACGTAATAACTGTGTAGAGCTGAGCAGCCCATGTCAAGGTTGGAGAGAATATAAAGGTCAGAATTCTCAGGAGCAGAGTTACTAAGGAAGTGGTTAGGCTTTGAGGGGTTTTGAGCAGATGCAAGAAAGACTAAGAGGCAGACAGAATAGACTCATGATTGAGAGTTTCTGTTCTCAGTTATTATTGGATTTGAGTCCCAAGGTCTACTACTTGGCTCATTTGGAAGCCTTGAGCAAGGTTCTTAATCTCCTAGGCCTCAGTTTTCATATCAGTAAAATGGGAATGACTACAGAATGTAGAGGGTCATTGTGAGGATAAAAACTACTGCACAGGAAGTGCATAAAATAGGGCTTGCACAGACTAAGTGCTTAGTCGATGCCGGCTGCTCAGTGCTGCTTCCATTCTTACTATTACCTCTACAGTCTCCTCCCTGATCTGTATAAAGGATAGTAATAGTAACTCCCCATAGACTTTCTGGGTGAGAATTTGAGGAGAGAAGCATGTAAGATGCTTCGCCAGGGATGCAGCTTACCATCATCTGATCTATGCTTTGCACATCTCCAGAGGGAATCAATCCCCTCATGGTCATCATAGATACACGTAGTGATGAGTACATTTTCTTGAGGAAGGAGATCTTTCCAACGTTTGCACAAAGTCGTCATGTTGGTTAGCAGTGAGCGCACAGTCAACTCTAGCTGGTACTAATGCTGCTACTACTGTTACCACCTCTAGAACCCCTAGTATTTTTCGTTCTACCTCTGCTCACGTTGCTTGCTTCCAAAAGCCTCAGCTCTGCCCTAGAAGGAGGAAGTTGTCTGGACAAGTCAGAAGAGCTACTCTGGTTTTATTATTTCATTTAGTATTTGTAAAACTGTGCAGGCTAAATATTGTGTTTTGCATTTTATAAAAGAAGAAAATGTTTCCTTTCTTGCTGAAAGGCCCATGACCCCTAAGCAATAAAAAGATAGAGCTGGAATATAAACCCAGGTCTGTCTGTTTTGATTTGTTTTTTCACCCCATTAACACATACTGTTAATATCTAGATGAAATGCCCATCCTTGCTTTCAATGACAGGCAGAACTGACTCAAAAATCACGTGAGAGGATTATGGTCATATAACTATGTGAATGTAGGGTCTTTCCTGGCGGCCTAGTGGTTAACACTTCGCTTTCTAATGCAGGGGGTATGGGTTCGATCCCTGGTTGGGGAGCTAAGATCCCGCGTGCCTTGTGGCCAAAAAACCAAAACATAAAACAGAAGGAACATTGTAACAAATTCAATAAAGACTTTAAAAATGGTCCACATCAAAAAAACTCTTAAAAAAAAAACAAACTATGTTAATGTGAAATGGTGACATGTTCATTATCTAAGTGTGGCTGTCCAGGAATTCCCATCAACACAGGCAGGTAGAGGTCATAGGCTAGAGCCTCTCTTTTCCTGAGAGAGAAGTCATGGGATGTGAAGAAGTCTCACTGATGTTTTCTCTCTTTGCTAATATTTTCCTGTTATTCCACAGCCCAGAAATATTCTTGGCCTCTGAGTAGACTACATTTTCATAGCAACATGGAGGATTGAACTCCCACAGATGTTAATGGAAGCCATATAGCTATGCAGCACTTTCAAAATGTACCACTTAATGTCTGAACCTTTTTTTGTTTTTGAACCTTTTAATCACGCTAGAAAATTTTTTTTCTAGCAAATAAACACAAATCTATTTTTGTACCAACAAAGCAAAGAACCGAGCACACATTCTTGTCGCACTCTGCTCTTGGAGTATGTTCCGATTCTCTCTTTGGAAAGTCCCCAAACATCTGTGAAGCTTTTCCCCCAGACTTGATGTCTTCCAGACTTAAATATGACTCCCATTTATTTGGAGACAAACACCCAAACAAACAAAACCGTCCAATTTTTCTACGTTAAACTTCTCTGGGGAATTTTTTTTCTAGGAAGAAGCAGAGAACGAGCCTGTTTCATGGATTTATTTAGAAAATCCATGTAAAGAGTTTAACCAAAGGATAGGGAACATTTAGTCCAGTGTTCTCTACCTTATAAACTCATCATAGTACGCAGTGAAAACTGGAGTAGCAGTCGACCCCATAAGGGCTGGGAGTGCACCATTGTATTCCCATTGCTTGGCACGTGGTGACGTATCATGGACGGGCCCAGGTGCCATTGACATTACAGAACAACAATACCAAAAAGATTCTTTATGATATTCAACTTGAGAAATGAGTTTGTTTATTGCCCTTCTTTCCTTCAATACAAATTCTCTAAGTGTGATCCCTGGACCAGCATCTCAGCAGCATCTGGGAACTTGTTAGACATGCACATTCTTAAGCCCTAATCAAATTTCCTGAATCCATAACCTCTGAGACAGGGGCCCAGTAATCTGCGTTTTAAACAAGGCCTCCAGGTGATTCTGGTGCACATGGACATTTGAGAACCATGGGTCTAAGTACTGGCTAAAGTGTTGAATTAGCCTGAGTTCTATTTGAGTGCCTCCTGGGTGGGTGGAGGTTTATTCTAGCCTCTTCTCTGGTCGTCTTACTAGTTAATCACGCTTCCCTGTATTTGGCAGTCAGTGCTCTGCTTTGCGCTGTACTGCACTTCAGTGTGCAGAGAAGTGGAACCCAAGACTCAGGAAAAAATCAGGGATGGAGAGGGAAACAAGGGACCAGGTACACGGATCTTAGTACACAGTTGAAACAGTTCAGGCATCAGCCTTCTTCCTAATAGTTCACAGCAGCAGTTCGAGCATTTTTGAACTGTGGAACTGAAATTACAAAATGGGGCAAGACAAAAGATGTCATCTGGAAAGTCAAGTAGAAAAGCAGGTAACAGGTTACATTCGGGGCTACTCTGTTGACAGTTAGGTACAATCTGCTTTTAACTACTGTACCACTCCAGGAATATGTATTTCTGCTGTAGCCCTAACCATGACATATGGAGATTACTGGTTAACTTATGTCCATAACTCTGTGAAGGCAGGGAATACCGTGCTTTATTCCTTTTTGCTATCCTTTAGTACCTGACTCACACGTATTAGGTGCTCAACGGGTATCTGTTGAACTGAAGCAAACGCTTCTGGTGTGGGGAGAGCAGCTCGCTTGCCAAGTAGGATATCACCGAGCATGAAAGGGGAACAGGCAAAGAACACAAACTTGGGAAAAGCTTAAGAGATTGTGGGGTCCGAGGGGAAGCATGGCACTTAATAAGGAGAATATTCAGTGGGAGCCTGGTAAGAGAAAATGCTGTGGTTGGAAGTATGAGTCTGTGATTGCAAAAGGGAAGGAGATGGTAGGGAAATGCGATGTTTGGAGAAAAACAGAAAGCATCGCGTATGAAGAGGGGAACTCAGATTATAGCATTTGACAAGAATAGAGCATTCAGACAACAGAATGGAGCGAGGTGGCAGTGGCAGAGGAAAGACGGGATGGAAGGGACGAGAACACCGTGAGCGGTAGGAAAGAAGATGAAAAGCGTGGAGGAGGGGGTGGGGATGAGAATTTTATCTGATCAGCTAGACTTAAGGACTTCAAAGTTCATTGTTGCCTTATTGTTTCATCAAAGTCCAACTCGCACAATTAAGCTGTCCACGCCCCATAGCTGCCCCACCGTCTTCCCTGAGAGCCTCGCTGGATATTTCGGTCCTTGGCAATGGAAATCGTTCCTCTTCAGCTGGTTTTAGAGGCTCTCTCTGGATGACAAGCCACTGAGCAGCAATCCCTTTCTTCCGTCTTGTTAATCTGTCCCTAAAAACCAAGACGGAAGAGCCAGCGGGCTCCAGGGTCAGAGCTTCCATCAGGAGCCGTCGCCCATCTACCTGGCTGCCTCTGATGGCAAAGTGGTCCAAGGAAGGATTCCTTCTCTTTGTTTCGGGGTTGGATCCTTTTCTCACTGAATACATGTCCTGTGCTTTGGGGATGCTCTCAGCCAATTCCAGGGCTTCGGTGGGCCCTGTGGTACAGGGTCAAATGTATCAGCTGCTATCAGTAGATACGTCAGCTACTCATTTACGGTTGTCATCAGCTCAACACATGTTTTATTTTGTTTTTGATAGTTTGCTGTTACTTTTTTCCTTCAAATGCTTGTTAATTTTAGAAAATATAAGTAAGCAAAAAAGAACAATTAGGATTTCTCTAAATCCCACCAAACCAGAAATAATTATCGTCTCGGCATGACATTTTCTGGTGTGTATATGCGTTTGCCTCCTAGCAAAAGTGAACACATTCCTTCAGGAAAATGCATCGGTGGGAAAGTATGTCGGTCCCGTAGTTCGTATGCTCCGTTGTGAGCTATCAACACTGTAATTTATTGAATTGAAGGATACAGTATGAGAAAGTGAGACCCCAGGTTTTCATGTGTTCCCTCTCACTCTTGCATGTTAAACGTTTCTCCTCAAGTTCCTTCACGTCTCCCTGCAAATATGCTCAATTCTCTTGCAATCTAAATTAAGCCTGGGTTGCCACCTAGAGGTAGCTGTGCAACTTTGGTCAAGTGTCTCAACCTCTCTGTGCTTTGTTTGCCTCATCTGTAAATTAGAGATAATAATAGAACCTATGGCATAGGATTTTTATAAGGATCAAATGAACTGAAAGTTACAAATTACTTAGAACACTACTGAAGAAATAATGCTCGTGATCGTGTAGATGGTGTTCTCCCATACCTGCTGGTTCCATGCGGGCTAGGTTTTGAATCAAGACTGATGGGTTCATTAAAATTCTGATCACTCCATTCATAGTTGCTCAAAATTCTCCGTTCCAAGAACTGTCTTCATTGCCTGCATTTATACAGCCTTGACTCTTTGCCTTTATTTGCTATTCTACAGCTGTTTGTAAAGTCTGGAATTCAGGTGCAACAACTTTCCTGCTGAACAACAGGAATGGATCAGGTCTAACTTTTCTCCTTGGCAGGGGACAGAATTTTCTAGATTAATTAGCTGGAAGAGAACAACATTCAGGTTAAGTGCTACCAAAACATCTTCCCTCCTCTATGCAGAAATTATTTGCTCTAATGTATCCATATAATATAGATGTATGTATTGTGTATGTATTTTTTGTATATATATATTCCTCCGAGAAAACATTGTTCCTTGAGAAAACAAAAACTCTTTTTTTTAAGCTGCCTAGAGTTTGGCTAAAGTAAAGTAGACAAGTTTGTCCGTAAGACTCCTATTTGTAGCCTTCACTTCCCCCAATACCCACAACTCATGCTTGTTCCTGGTTCCCAGGGACCCCTACTACCAACCTGGAAAGCATCCTGCACCCTGGAATGCACTCTTTCTCTTTAACAGTTCTCAGACACACACACATACACACACATGCGCACGCGCTTGCTAAAGTCCCATTTTCTCAAAGTGGCATAAGTCTTCCTAAAGGACTAATCCCTAGGACCTTATCTGTAATAAAAATCCAAGTGCCTCCTGGAGAGTGACATTGATAGTGGGAATTTAACCTCTGAGTATCTCATGAGAGCAATAGACTCCACCTTCCTGCCCCCCCCCCAGATTACATTAACACCTGGTAGGCACATACTTTAGGGGGGGTTTGTGAATTTCCTGACGTGTTGGCCCATGGAATCCAAGTTAATAAATAAAAACCTCGAGTTTAGATAATTATTTCTATATCCATAAAATGCTAGCAAGAGAAACATTTTTCATTGAAGTACACTTGCAAATTTAACAAATCTTAAAGATTATTTAATGTGGTCAGACTGTAAATATGTGAAGCCCTGTTCATTGTGTTGAGTGTTGGTAAAAATCTTTATTAGGTAATAAAGTACAAGATAATTGGTACCCCACATAACCAAGACTGCAAACATTGTGTAAGGGTTGTGAATACTAACAGAAATTTACCTAATTGTTGTCACCTGGGTTCTTTTAACCTTTTAAAAACGTTTAATCTCCGCTCTCTTGAAATTCTAGTGAGCATTTAGCTAGGAAATGAAACAAAACATAGCTAAAATGTATTCTACACCATTAGTGGATTATTGATGGAAATAAAGAAAAGAATGATATAATTAGAAATTAATCCAGGATTCAGAATAGCAGACTATAGGTGCCTTGTTTCATCTTTTATTTAGAAAAGAAAATGAAAATCACTTGAAATATACTATGGAGATTTGGGGACTGCAGATGTATATCCACGTGACCCATTTTAGACTTCTTTATCAGAATTAAAAGATTAAAGAGACTTTATCGGATCTGTAGTTGTACATACACACTTTAAATGGACCTTGCCAAATAAGTCTAAAATTTGCTCAGAGTTAGAACATTTGAACAGTGCAATTGATTCTTATTTCTCTTTATCCTTTCAACGGATCCATTCTCTTTGTGTTGTAATCACTTTTCACAGCTCAGTGATTTCTCTGATAACTACCTTAAGGCACCGTTTCTCTGGAAAGGGTGGAAATTAAAGAGCATCCCAGAAACCCCAGAGGCAGCACACAGCCAACAAACGGCCTCAGACTCATGGTTGCAGAAGGCAATTATCAAAATGGAACGATGCCGTTATTTAATATGGTTTAGAATTTAGAATTAGGTGCTTTTATTTATATGTTTGGTTTTTGCCTTTTCTGAGTGTCTGCCTGTGTTCCTCCTTTTCTCCCCTCAGCAGCTCCTGCCAAGCAAATGTGGCAATACTGACAGTTGCTACTTGAAGCAGCCTTGCCATTCCCTTCTGTTCCCCCTCCATGTGTCCCTCTAGCTGGGCCAACAATGAGGTGACTACAGAGAGGTACCACCAGCAGAAATTAGTAAATATCATTCTAAAGTTAGAAAATAACACACACTCTATGCACTAGATCGATGCTTACATCAGAGCAGTGGAACCAACATCTGCAGACACAGCCCTGAGAAATTCATACTTGCATTAGGTGAATTCGTACTAGGTTTAAGATTAGCTTCTAAAGGAAAATCACTGGGTATCATTTGCTCTCCACATTGTATTAACATATTTTGCATGTAATTAAGCTGCATATGTCTTCAACGGGAACTCTCTAATCTTTCTGAATAAAGCCCTGAGTTGCTTCTTTATACGTTTCTCAATTTAGGAGCAGACATTAAGGAAATGTGCCCATTTGCATGCACTTATAATAGCAGAGAGAGAGGAGTGTCTTAATTAGTTTTCATCATGAGGGGAATGGTAACTAGATGATGTGCATTTGTGCTGAGCTTAGCACAATAGAAAATGGGCTTAGACTGCAACAAAAGAACTTGTGTTACCTACATGGATCAATTTCCTGATGTTGTGAGTTGTTCAAATGAGTTATTCAGAGACTAGATCTGTAGTTTAGTTTTTTAAAAAAGGTAGTGACCCTGTCCTCGGGAGAGATGAGCCAATGCCTTTCTTCTTTTATGATTTACTATCTTTAAAATAGTTTCTCTGCAGAAGTGAACTGCGTTTAATATTCATATCTGAAGGCAGTTAGGTCACTTCAGTTTTAATTGATTGCCACTTGTGATAAAATAGTATATTTTAATTTAGATTGTGAACTCTCATTTTTTAAATCTCCTGGAAGAATAAATTTGGTGTATTTATTAGCCTGTGGTAACTCAAGGACAGGCTAATGTGTTTATCAAAAAGAATGACCTGTGTGGGTTCACAGTGGAAGAAAGATGCGTGGAAACTAGATTCTGAATCACAAGCAGGATTGATAGATGACCTGGATGGTAGCTATAGCAACCTTTTTTTTTTTTTAAATGAGGCTGGTTTAACATCATGGTAGTTTCAAGGTTTTCCTCTACTTCTTTCTACTTTAATGACATCTTAACTTTTACGAAACATATAGAAGTAATTATTCTCATTTTTGTAAATATTGATTTAATGTCTGCAAGATATTCCACAAGGGTATATTTATTTATTTATTTATTACTTATTTATTTATTTTGGCTGCCCCAGGTCTTAGGTGCAGCACACAGGATCTTCATTGCGACCTGCGGCATCTTTTAGTTGTGGCATACGGACTCTTAATTACAGCATGTGGACTCTTAGTTGTGGCATGCATGCAGGGTCTAGTTCCCCAACCAGGGATCGAACCTGGGCCCCCTGCATTGGGAGCACGGAGTCTTACCCACTGGACCTACCAGGGAAGTCCCTCTACCACAAGGATATAACCCTTCTATTTAACCACTACTTGATTATTAAACAGTGCTTCTCCTTTTTCCTTATTTATAAATAATGTTGCAATGAACATTTACTGGTAAATCCTCATCCACATGTAATATTATATCTTTAGCAATAACACTTTCAACTCCATCTTTGTCCCATGATCTAAAATTGACACCACCTTAAAATTGATTTCAAGCCTACATAAGTCTATAGAAGAGATACGTGGCGTTAAAAATGTTGTTACCGAAAGTGGAGTCTCGCTGCTTGCCTCTTGAGCCAAAACTTGAGAGGCAAAAGGTTGGTGGAAAGGAAAGTCTGCTCTACGTCAGAGGCTGGCAACCGGGAGAGAGGGCAGACTCACGTCCCAAGGTGAACTCCCCACTGACAATCAGTGGGCAAGAACTTTGAAATGGGCGTTTCAGGGGTGAATAGGTGGAGGGAAGGGGCCTTGTGCAGAAACAGCACAGCCGGCTCTGACAGCCGTCTTGAAATTGGTCCTGGGGCGGCCTGATCGGCGTCATCTTGATTGTTTTGAGTACAGTTAATCTTCAGTTCCAGGGTGGATTTGTTCCCATTTCGTTGAGGCCAGTTCTAGGAATTGTGGCAGCTTATGTCATGGCTACACTCTGGTCATCATGTAGTTAACTTTTTCCACCTGCTGGGGGTTTCAGTATCAGCAAGACAGCTCAAAGGATGTGCCTCAGAATATTATCTGTAGCCCTTGAGGAGGAACTAAAGGGTCCCTGATTTTGTTTAATGAGTAAACTATTATCATTTTGTCCTGTTTGAGTGCTTTTCTTTGCTTCGGTATTTCTCATTTCTCTGATTAAACTTATTCTTTGGATAAAGTTTTTCTGCAGACAAGAGGCCGGCTGAGGACATGCCAGGGAAGGGACATGCCAGGGAAGGGACATAGGGTCCGGCTCAGTTTCAGTGTCACTGAGACTTTTATTTCTTGTTGTATTCACTTATATTGTTATATCAACTGTTCTCTCTCAGAAGTATCACCAGCTACATCGACGTCAGGTTTTTCTCTTGGAAATATCTACTTTAAACGAATCAAGCCTAAATTTTAATAGACAAAACAAATTTGAAGATGATTGCACACCTTATAGAAAGGATTCTTTTTAAAGAAAAGATTCACTCAAGAGTTCATTTAATTGGTACCAACCCAAGTGTGTTTAAAATATAACTGAATTCAGTAAACTTTAGTGCACGCACACCTTTCTGAAAATAAACCGTTTGGGCTGCAAAGTAGTTTTTGCAAACCTGGCTGCGGGTCCAGTTACCCGCAGAATGTCTTAACGATACAGTTTACTAGGACCACTAAGTCAAAATACCTGAGGGGTGGTCCTGGAGAACTGGTATTTTTTAAATCCGATCATTTGATTCTGAAGATCAGCCAGATTGGAGAGCTGTAGGGCCACGGGCATCTTGTAGCCTTTATCCTATGATGCTTTTTAGTTTTAGAAAGACATCAAACAAAAGGAAGGAGTCTTGGAAGAGCCAGGAGACTCTACGAGTTAAGGCGTCACAGCCTTTAAGCCTCTATTTTATTTCTAAGAAATCCCACGGCACCCTCCCATATCCTGAGCCCTGTTCTTTTTTTTCTTTTTCTTTTTTTTATTGGAATATAATTGCTTTACAATGGTGTGTTAGTTTCTGCTTTATAACAAACTGAATCAGTTATATATATACATATGTTCCCATATCTCTTCCCGCTTGCGTCTCCCTCCCTCCCACCCTCCCTATCCCACCCCTCCAGGTGGTCACAAAGCACCGAGCTGATCTCCCTGTGCTATGCGGCTGCTTCCCACTAGCTATCTGCCTTACGTTTGGTAGTGTATATATGTCCATGCCTCTCTCTCGCTTTGTCACAGTTTACCCTTCCCCCTCCCCATATCTTGTTCTTTTCTAGACCGTTAAAAGCCGCAATGAGGGACTCTGGATCTAGAAGACTGTGTAATTCTTACGGACTATTCTGCTTCATTATAAGGAGAAAAAAAGATTAGAATGTGGGAGTCGTTACCCCCCAAAAAAGTTTTCGTATAGGGCAGGATTCACCATCCCACTGTTCAAAATTTACACGTTAATGTGTATTGTATCTATCTGCTTATAAAGAACAAACAAACAAAAAAACATAGCTTGGTATCCTACCTAAGAGAAAATTATTTGCCCCCTCCCTATCTCAAAAGAGAGAGGAAGATCTCCTTGAATATTTATTTACTGAACTCACTGCATGTACTGACTGTAAGCAGCCCTAGGCACATGTTAAAGGATAGACAGAGCAGTGAGAGTGATCATGACTTGACGTCTTACACTCCATTAATCCTACAACGAAATCAATTGATCTGGCTCCTGGCTTTTTCCCTCCCCGTTCCGTGAATATGTGTATGAACGCTCCATGCTCAGCTAAAAATAAATATATCCAGTCCCTGCCATGTTGAAGCTTACTTTTTTTATCAGTATTTTTTTATTGAAGTATAGTTGATTTCCAATGTTGGGTTAATTTCTGCTGTACAGCAAAGTGATTCAGTTATGCATATATATGCATTCTTTTTTTTATATCCTTTTCCATTATGGTTCATCACTGAATATAGTTCTCTGTGCTATACTGTAGGACCTTGTTGTTTATCCATTCCATATATAAAAGGCTACATCTGCTAATCCCAACGAAGCCTACTTACTTTTTAATAAGGGAAGGGAGAGAAGATAAGCAAGCCGTCCATATCTACCTGTTCATATAAACAACTGAACAGCATCAGCAGAAGGGTCGGGGGAGGGAGGTGGTCCTGGGATCCTCAGAGATCATGTGGTAGAGGTAGGAGACTGCTTCTGGGAGCCCTGTCTGTGATTGAAAGGAGAGAAGGGGTGTGATATTAGAAACTGGAGGGGAAAATGCTTTCTCAAGTCCAGATACTTAGGGGAGGGGGGGAAGCAAGGAGGGGGGGAAAGCAAGGATGGATACCCACATAAGGATAGAGAAGGCTTTGGAAACAAAAGTGGGTAGATAAGGGACAGGCTCCTGGTGGAAACTTTTCAAGACAATAATCAGAGCTTCACCATTGAACTTGAGTGTAAGGACAGTATGGAAGCTTTTGCAATGCAGCAAATGGACACCAGCTGTGGCTTTCTTAAGCAAAAGGTGACTTACGGAAAACTATTGGAGCTCTCTGCTAGGAGGCGACTCCGGCTTGGAAAACAGCAGAGAATCCAGAAAAGTTGATTGTACATGCTACCTGTCGGGGGTGGGGAAAGTGAAAATCCGCTCCCCAGAGTTCTTCGAAAGCATCTTACTCATGTTTACGTTTCGTTGCAGCGGGGGAAGAAAGCCCTGGAGGGTTATCCTGAAAATTAAATGCTCCATCCAGAAAATGACGTGTCATTTCCACCCACAACCCATTGGCCAAAATTAGTCATTTGTCTCCTCCCAAGTGCAAAGAGAGGGTATCCTCCCAAAAGCACAGAGAGTGAGGAAAGCCAGATAGAGGGGCACCTCCGGTGCCTCTGTGGTGGGCAGGAGGCAAAGCCCAGGAAGCAGGAACGCCAGGAGCCTTGTCTTGGGTGGTCTTATCTGGGTGCTTCTGTTGGGATGGTGAAGCCCAACAATAGTCCAGACTGTTGTCTCTAAGAGTCACATGTCAGGGAGGAAACGTCCGACTGGCCTGACTGGGTTGCATTGCTTCCCGTCTTACCTGGGTAGCCGGGCACATGATGGGTAGTGACGTCGGGTAAAAGGTGAATTCAAAGGGAATCGAGGTGCAGCAGCCCAGCGTATGAATAGGGCGTGTTTGTTAAACAGCAGAAGTATCCACCTCAGTTGAGAGGCACTGGGAAGCTTCTCTTCTCAGTGTTCACTGAGCATTTATGGGGCATCTGCTACGTGCTCTTCTGAGAACCATGGACTAGAGCAGTGAGCACAGCAGACACAGTCTTCCCTCTCGCTCAGGTTACCGTTTCAGTGGTCAGATAATCGTGCTTGGTGGATTGGTTGCTGGTGCGAAGAATATTCTGGAATTGCAGGGATAGGAAAAGATCATATGGTCTGGGCAGCCAAAGTGAGAGCTCTCAAAAATAAATGGTTTTAAAAAGCTTAAGGGTCTTTTTTTTTTTTTTTTTTTTTTGCTGTACGCGGGCCTCTCACTGCTGTGGCCTCTCCCGTTGGGGAGCACAGGCTCCGGACGCGCAGGCCCAGCGGCCATGGCTCACGGGCCCAGCCGCTCCACAGCATGTGGGATCTTCCCGGACCGGGGCACGAACCCGTGTCCCCTGCATCGGCAGGCGGACTCCACCACTGCGCCACCAGGGAAGCCCTTAAGGGTCTTTGTGTTCCTCATTCCCATACGATTCCAAACTGACGCTGACTGGCCATTTATTGCAAACGTTAGAACATTTATATTATATTTATATACGTTTATCTTAATAATATTATAAATATTACATATAATTATAATATTTATATGATGTGAGAGGGAGAGACAGAACAACCTTTGCTTCGGTTCCTTCCAGCTCCAAAGTTCATTGAATTAATGAGGGTCCAATAAAGTAAAGTTGTCCTTGGGTAACAGAGACCTGGCATGAGACAACTTGAGCAACGTTATCACCAGGGAGGAAACATTTCATCTTGGCAACAGAGGGCCCCATAGGTTACCTTGAGTGGAATTCTATACCCAGGAGCCAGGTGAAAACTCTGTGAGCGAACTCAGGAGGCCCGACCACCACATCTGCTCACCCACCACCTGTACGCTGTCTTCTGTCCCCGCCCAAATTGTCCGTCCTCCTCCCGAAGGCCATACACTTGACGTGGACACTAGATCCCTCTGCGCTTACCCACTCCAGGTCACCATTCCAGCATTTCTGTCTCTTTTCTTTCTGTTACAAGTTTTCTCTCCTTTGTGGGTATTTCCCATTAGCATTTGCATGTGTCATGTCTCCTTTCATCAAAAAAAAAATATGCTCTCGGGCTTCCCTGGTGACGCAGTGGTTAGGAGTCCGCCTGCCAACGCGGGGGACACGGGTTCGAGCCCTGGTCCGGGAAGATCCCACATGGCGCGGAGCAGCTAACCCCATGCTCCACAACTACCGAAGCCCACCGCCTAGAGCCCGTGCTCTGCAGCAGGAGAGGCCACCACGGTGACAGGCCTGCGTACCGCAATGAAGAGCAGCCCAATGCAAGAGTAGCAGCAACAAAGACCCAATGCAGCCAAAACTAAATAAATAAATAGATTTTAAAAAAAAAAAGATTGTCTCCAGACGATTAAATATAATTCCACAAGGAAAGAAATATTCATGTGTTTTTTTACTGTTTTATATTCCGTGGCCATAAGAGAGTCTGAAACACAGCGAACCCTCAAATATTTGCTGAATGTGTTGCATAGATCCTGAAAAAACTGATTCATGAGAAAATGCTTTGGGGATGAAAGGGTAAAAAGACGCTACTTAGAATGCTTAAAGATGTTAAATGCAGCTTTTTTTTTTTTTTCCAGAACACACTTCTCTGTTTGTTATTGAAATATTGGTACAGTTAGAAAAAAAATCCTCTGGGGGTTACACTATAGGGTCTGACCATGGTAAGATGCTATGTTACGAAGGTGGTGAGATCAAATGACTAATGAATCGTTTTTTAACAATTTTATTGGAGTAGAGTTGACTGACAATGTTGTGTTAGTCTCAGGTGTACAGCAAAGTGAAGCAGTTATGCATAGACACATATCCGCTCTTTTATGGTAACGAATCATTTTTAATAATGCAGCCTGTCTCCTCTTCCCTCCACCACCGAGTAGTTTATATGTTCATCGTTACAGGAACACACGTATTCGTGTAGGTAGGCAACTGCCGGGATCACTTCGAATAGGTGAATTACTCCCAGGGTCAGTAAATGAACTGGCATCATGACCCTTCTGATGAACAAAAGGCAACCAAGGAGGCAGGGTGGCCTAGAGGTTAAGGCCCTGGGCTCTGAAGTTAGCCTGCTGATTTCTGTCCTAGCTTTGTGGCTCACTAGTGACATGACCACGGGCAAGGTTATGTGGCCTCTTTAACTTCGGCGTATGCACTTGCGTAACGGGGAAAAAAAATCCTCTGGGGATTACACTATAGGGTCTGACCACGGCAAGATGCTATGTTACGAAGATGGTGAGACACAGCGGTGCCTGTTTAATGAGGTTGTTGTGAGGATTAAGTGAGCTAATACATGCAGTATTCAGAGCAGAATGCTTGGCACAGAGTAAGCCCTGAGTAAGTGTGAAATACCCTTCTCTGGTTGGTTTCTGTATTTACCTGTCGTATGTCCCAGACGACACTGTAAGTTCCAAGACGTGAGCTGGGCTTTCTCATAGCATCATGATTCTGTTTGTATAATGCTTCCCACAGTTTTTCATGCTTTGTACATTTCACGTTCAAAATAGCACCTCTGTAATCAGAAGAGTAGGTATAATGATCTTGATTTCACTAAGGAGTCACAGAAAGTTTCCCTATAATAGTATTTTCCTCACGGCTGTGGACATTGCAGAGGAGCTGGCTGGGAGGATTTTGTCACTCTACACATACCCGCTAGAGATTCGGAGTCACTGCCACACGAAGCCACTCTTAGCAGTGGGGTGGGGAGAGGAAAGGAGAGCGATTGTGTCCCACAGGCGAAGCCCACCTTGTTGAGTGGCGTTTCACAGTTGTGTAAAATAAGCAACAATAAACCTTTGCTGTCCACGCTCACGGCCCCTCCAAAACAGCGAAGGCCACCTCGACAGGTTTTGCCACATCCTAGCTGTTCCCTTCAGCTCTTTGTCACCACCGAGACTCCCTGGTGCTGTACACACAGTGACTTTCAGATGCATTAGCGCTTTGAGTACAAGCATGGGGAGGGCTGGAGTGGGAGCCTCTGTACTTTATCCAGCCGTGTGTTTCTCTGCTTAAAAGTCCCCAAAGTGGGCAACAGCTCGGGGCAGAGTCGACATGAAGTCATGCACATGGTTCCAGGCCACTCTCAGGGGACATTCGCAGGTGGTAGTAGGGCTATTGCCACGAAGGTAGACACAGAGCCCGGCTCCTTGGCTACTCCAGAAAAGAAAGTGACTGGAAGCAGAAAGAAGTCACTTGAAGGCATTTGAGGAAGGCGAGCCTGGCTTAGGAAGACATCATAGTTGTGAAGGAGAAGCACTGAAGGCTGAGGGAAAATCGTGTCCATTTCCTCCAGGAATTCTCTGGAGCACCAGTTTGAGAAACACTGATCTAGGGTTGTGAGGGGGAAGCTGGAGTGAATGGGGAAGAGACTGTAGAAAAGTTTTTAGGTTGCGAATAATCATCATCAGGTGATTGAATGAATAGGCGTGGTTTATGGACAAGATAGAGTTAGAACTCTCAGGCTACTCAATGTAGACTTTTTTTTTCAAAATCTGAACATAATGGCTTTTTGTAGCCAAATAGAGAAAGATTTCTTCATAGCATAGCTGTTATCTCCAAAGACTATGCCCATTAACTGGGTGGAATACATATACCCCCCAAGGATGTAAGCTCCTTGGAAGCAAGGCCTCGTTCACTGTGTAGCCCAGCACCGAGCATGGTTCCTGATGCCTGGTTAGTGATTGTCATATACATGATGAAAAGAAATGAATAAGTGAAAGTGCTTTAGAGCAAGCTGGAAGCTTACCCAAAATATATATTAAAATACATATTAATATACAGAATAGAAGACATATTTCACTGTAACAGATTCTACAGCGCCGTCCACTTGTTTTTCCTCAATCTGGCATTTTTGCATTGTTTTCTGTTTCCGTTCCAATGAAGGGAGGCTGTGTTGATATGCCTAACATATGTTAATATGTTAGAAATTAAAAGACCTAGTTCTAGTCCAAATTCTAGTCCACCTAGATCCCATCCACCACCTGATTTGGGGAAAGGCTGTTAAACTGAACATTGGTTTCCTGGTCTATTAAAGGAGGATTATAGGACCTGGTCAGAGTACCTCATATCTCAAGTACTAGTGGTGGTCAAATGAAATAATACATGTAACACAACCTTGGAAACTATAAACATCCTTTTGCAAATACATAACTATTATAACAGTCTAGGTATGGTGTTTTTAAAGTTTAATTTACTATATAATCTGGCAATACTTTGAAGAAATCAGTAATCGTTTGTAATAAGAACACGAGCTCACCACTCTTCCGCAGTGAGTGAGCGAGAGTGGGAGCCTTGATTACCAAGTACCCGAGACTCTGTGAGGCCGCGTTGCTGATGAATGAAGTGTTCTTGAGAACTTGGTGTCATTAAATGGCTTGGTACTTAGGTTCACACTGATCTTAAATGCCACGGGCACTTGGGGGTAATTGTCAGGGTTTCTTAGGCTGAGGAAAGTTTTCTTCCAAAATTAGTATTTTGTAATTTTCTAAACCAGACATTTAAGTATCAGATCACTATTAGCATCAAGAGATAGTGTTTTGCAAGCGGGCAGGGCAGGGGCAACCTTTCCTGCCCTGCCCCCTGCCATGTGCGGTGTGCCCCTTTAATGTGCAAATCCGTGTAATACATGGAGGTGTAGAGATGGATGGATGGATAAACTACCTCTGCGATATGGATATATATGATACAGGACTGTATGTATTAGGTTTGGGGTTTTTTTTCATGCTTGGTCTCTATTTTTATACAGACTTTTTTTGTTGAGGTATATCTCACATGCAACATTATATTAGTTTTATGTGTACAATATATGAGTTGATAGTTACCAAATTATCACCATAATAAGTTTAGCTAAAATCCATCACCATGTATAGCTACAGAATTTGTGTTTTCATGTGATGAGAACTTTAAGATCTACCCTTCTAGCTGCTTTCTAATATACAATAGAGTATTATTAACTATAGTCGCCGTGCTGTACATTACATCCCCAGGACCTACGTATCTTATAACTAGAAGTTTGTGCCTTTTGACTCCTTCACGCATTTTGCCCACCCCGCCCCCAGCTTCTGGCAACCACCAATCTGTTCTATCTGTGAGCTTGGGTTTGTTTTGTTTTTAGATTCCACATAAAAGTGAGGTCATAGAACTATATTGATTTTAATAGGATATTTTTTAAAGCACTTTCTCTTCCTTTTTATAAACATTAATAAGGTAATTACAACTAACATTTTTGTTACGATTTTTTTTTTTTTTTTTTTTTGCTGTACGTGGGCCTCTCACTGTTGTGGCCTCTCCCGTCGTGGAGCACAGGCTCCGGATGCGCAGGCTCAGCGGCCATGGCTCACGGGACCAGCCGCTCCGCGGCATGTGGGATCTTCCCAGACCAGGGCACGAACCCGTGTCCTCTGCATCGGCAGGCGGACTCTCAACCACTGCGCCACCAGGGAAGCCCACAACTAACATTTTTGAATACCTACTGTACATATATTAAATAACCTCTTTGTATGTTACATATATTTGCATACATTAACTTATTTATTCCCTGTAAATGCCCTATGAAGTAAAACTGTTATTATCCTCATTTTAAAAATAAGAAAACTGAAGACTTCCCTGGTGGTGCCGTGATTGAGAGTCCGCCTGCCGATGCAGGGGACACGGGTTCGTGCCCCGGTCTGGGAAGATCCCACATGCCGTGGAGTGGCTGGGCCCGTGAGCCATGGCCGCTGAGCCTGCGCGTCCGGAGCCTGTGCTCCGCAACGGGAGAAGCCACAAGAGGCCCGCGTACCGCAAAAAAGAAAAAAAAATAATAAGAAGAAAACTGAGAAATAAAAGGCCGAGTAACTTGTTCAAGATTAAGAGCGAAGAAGGGGCAGAGCACATTTTAAAGCCAGGTAGTTGGCCCTTGAACTTACCTACTGAACCATGACACTCGCTGCCACTGTGTTTTTATGAGGACATCTAGTTTGCTAAGGAACCATAACTTCACTTAGATTTTCTTATCCTGTTTCTGTTCCCGACAGTTAACAGTTTTCATAGGCTCAAGTATCAGGCTGCCCTAGAGCCTGCCTTGATGGCAGCTCAGAAGAATCCACAGGTTCGTAAGCATCTCCTCATGGCTCGCCAAGCTCTGGGAATTCTCCAGTCCTCCCTGTCTCTTTCCATAGAAGCTGCGACATGGGAACCTTGGTTTCAGCAGTCTTTTGTTGCTGAGGGAGCCCTGGGTCTCTGGAAATCCTATCTTCTGTGCTGACTTGAGTAAACTAGAAAATCAAAAGCTGTTCTTTAACATTTCCATCAGAATTAGCCTCAACGCATAGTTTGAAAGCTGGGGGAGGGTTCATATACTCCTGAAATATAACCCTCGGACCATTCTGAATGATCACTTTTGAACTCATAGTATCCATTGGTAAAAGCATGTCGGAACACCTAAAACAAACACTGAACATGGTAGTTAAGGGGAGGATGATGATAAATGGGGCCAGCTCACTCTCAGTTCAGTAAAACCAGCCCGGGCCTTCTGTCAGCATGCCTCGCACTCCTGCATAAAATATTATTCATCCAAGGGAAGTGAGGCTCATGTTTTCAGTCCTGATTGTGCTTTTACAGTTTCATATTCATGGGGCTGCTCCACAGAAATACGGTTATTCCTTTTCTGGTGAGGCACGTATTACTCCTAAGACACATATTCCCAGGACTGTGTCCTCATTTACATTTCTTGCCTGACCCAGACTTGGCTCTATTTACATAACACGATTGAAAAATTGTTATTCGAAGGGTTAATTTGGTTCCCTTCTGTTGGGGTTACTGCTCTGCCTATTCTCTCCAGTATAACACAATAATAAAGAGACCTTTCACAATTCACTTATAGATTGAGGAACAGTGACTTCTTATGGCGTTATGAAAATTAATAGGAAGATGAATGCACAATGCTTATTGAAGGGCCTGAAATATATCATAAATGTTCAATTAATATCACTAACATTACATATTTCTGCTTATATTGATCACATTAACTGGATATCATTTGATGAAAGCTATATAATTTAATTTTTTTATTTTTTATTGAAGTATAGTTGATTTACAATGTTTCAGGTGTACAGCAAAGTGATTCAGATATGTATATATAGAGATAGATATGTATATATATTCTTTTTCAGATTCTTTTCCATTATAGGTTATTACAAGATATTGAATATAGGTTCCTGTGCTATACAGCAGGTTCTCGTTGTTTATCCATTTCATATATAGTAGTTAATTCCAAATTCCAAATTTATCCCTCCTCCCCATTCCCCTTTGGTAACCGTAAGTTTTTTTCCTGTCTGTGAGTCTATTTCTGCTTTGTAAATAAGTTCATTTGTATCATTTTCTTTAGATTCCACATATAAGTGATATAATATTTGTCTTCGATTTATTTCACTTTGTATGTTAATCTCTAGGTCCCTCCACCTCACTACAAATAACTCAATTTCGTTTCTTTTTATGGCTAAGTAATATGCCATTGTATATATACCACATCTTCTTTATCCATTCATCTGTCGATGGACATTTAGGTTGCTTCCATATCTTGGCTGTTGTAAATAGTGCTGCTGTGAACATTGGGGTGCATGTATCTTTTCAAACTATGGTTTCCTCCAGATATATGCCCAGGAGTGGGATTGCTGGATCATATGGTAACCCTACTTTCAGTTTTTTAAGGAAGCTCCATGCTGTTCTCCACAGTGACTGCACCAATTTATATTCCCACCAACAGTGTAGGAGGCACCCTCTCCAGTATTTATTATTTGTAGACCTTTTGATAATGGCCATTCTGACCGGTGTGAGGTAATACCTCATTGTGGTTTTGATTTGCATGTCTCTAATAATTAGCAATGTTGAGCATCTTTTCATGTGCATGTTGGCCATCTGTATGTCTTCTTTGGAGAAATGTCTATTTAGGTCTTCTGCCCATTTTTTGATTGGGTTGTTTGTTTTTTTGATATTGAGTTGTATGAGCTGTTTGTTTATTTTGGAAATTAATCTCTTGTCGGTTGCACCATTTGCAAATGTTTCCTGCATTCCATAGGTTGTCTTTCGTTTTGTTTATGGTTTCCTTTGCTGCACAAAAGCTTTTAAGTTTAATTAGGTCCCGTTTGTTTATTTTTGTTTTTGTTTCCATTACTCTAGGAGACAGATCCAAAAAAGATATTGCTGCAATTTATGTCAATTCCTCTAGGAGTTTTATAGTATCCAGTCTTATGTTTAGGGCTTTAATCTATTTTGAGTTTATTTTTGTATATGGTGTTAGAGAATGTTCTAATTTCATTCTTTTACATGTAGCTCTTCAGTTTTCCCAGCGCCACTTTTTGAAGAGACTGTCTTTTCTTCATTGTATATTCTTGCCTTCTTTGTCATAGACTAATTGACCATATGCGTATGGGCTTATTTCTGGGCTTTCTGTCCTGTTCTATTGATCTATGTGTCTGTTTTTGTGCCAGTACCATACTGTTTTGATTACTGTAGCTTCATAGTGTAGTCTGAATCTGGACTATACTATAGTATAGTCTGACTATACTATAGTATAATCAGGGAGCATGATTCCTCCAGCTCTGTTTTCTTTCTCAATTGTTTTGTGTTTCCGTAAAAATTTAAAATTTTTTTATTCCAGTTCTGTAAGAAATGCCATTGGTAATTTGACAGGGATTGCATTGAATCTGTAGGTTGCCTTGGGGAGTATGGTCATTTTAACAATATTAATTCTTCCAATCCAAGAACATGGTGTATCTTTCCATCTGTTTATGTGGTCTTCAATTTCTTTCATCTGTGTCTTAGTTTTTGGAGTACAGGTCTTTTGCCCCCTTAGGTAGGTTTATTCCTAGGTATTTTATTCTTTTCGATGAGATGGCAAATGGGATTATTTCCTTAATTCCTCTTTCTGATGTTTCATTGTTAGTGTATAGAAATGCAACAGATTTCTCTAGATTAATTTTGTATCCTGCAACTTTACCAAATTCATTGATGAGCTCCAGTAGTTTTCTGGTGGTATCTTTAGGATTTTCTATGCATAGTATCATGTCATCTGCAAACATTGACAGTTTTACGTCTTCCTTTCCAATCTGGATTCCTTTTATTTGTTTTTCTCCTCTGATTGCTGTGGCTAGGACTTGCAAAACTATGTTGAATAAAAGTGGTAAGAGTGGGCATCCTTGTCTCGTTCCTGATCGTAGAAGAAATGCTTTTAGCTTTTCACTGTTCAATATGATATAAGCTGTGGGTTTGTCACATATGGCCTTTATTATGTTGAGGTTGGTACCCTCTTTGCCCATTTTCTGGAGAGTTTATATCATAAATGGATGTTGAATTTTATCAAAACCATTTTTCTCCATCTATTGAGATGATCATATGGTTTTTATTCTTCATTATGTTAATGTGATGTATCACATTGATTGATTTGCAGATGTTGAAAAATCCTTCCATCCCTGGGATAAATTCCACTTGATCATGATGCATGATCCTTTTAATGTATTGTTGGATTAGTTTGCTATTATTTTGTTGAGGATTTTTGCATCTGTGTTCATCAGTGATATCATTTGATGCAATCTATATAATTGAAAATTTTTGACTTTTTAACTTGATTCTCTCAAAGTATTCTTCTAATCAGACTCTCCACTGAAGTAACTGTTATTTATTCAAGCACTAAAAAATTATGTACTGGGCTTCCCTGGTGGCGCAGTGGTTGAGAGTCCTCCTGCCGATGCAGGGACACGGGTTCGTGCCGTGGTCCGGGAAGATCCCACATGCCGCGGAGTGGCTGGGCCCGTGAGCCATGGCCACTGAGCCTGCGCGTCCGGAGCCTGTGCTCCGCAACGGGAGAGGCCACAGTGAGAGGCCCGCGTACCACACAAAAAAAAAAAAAAATTATGTACTGACTGTTAGGCACTGTTCTAGATATGAGGGATACTGTGTTAACCAACCAACTGTGTTAACCAACAGCCTCCTGTCCGGGAGAAGCTTAAACTCTAGCAGGGAGATAGACAATAAAATAATAGAGATACATATTAATTCATATAGAGATAAGAGCCAATAAGAAAGGTAAGACAGAATCAGGAGCTATGAGAGTAATGAGTGGGGAGGGCTGGAGGTGCTATTTTTAGCTAAAATGTTTACCATAGTCGTCTGTGACAAGGTAACATCTGAGATGCTGTGATCAAAATTAGAAGTGATTCAACAGTGAGAGGTCTGCATACCGCAAAAAAAAAAAATTAGAAGTGATTTATAAACTTCTTACAGTGTCATCTGTTGAACTATTTATTCTTTGGTTCATTTGAAACTTCTTGCAGAACTATTTCTGTAAATATGGAACATGTCATGATAGCTAAGTTTAATGAGCATGGTTTGAAACCAGAGGAAGGAATATTTTATGGAGGTGCTGAGTTGCAGGGGGAGAGCCAAGGGCAACTTGAAGATTCCAGAAAATCAAGTGATTGATGGTTAAAGAAGTTCAGGGGGAAATGAGTGGCCCCAGAGGACAGGTGGAGAGAGAAGCATAGGATAGCAGGAGAAAACTTATATATCCCAGCTTACCATTTCCTGCGGTAAAGATAACTAACGATACAGTGAAGTCAGCACTTTTCCCTTCTCTCTGTAAAGGACGTTATCCACCTGAGTCAAGTGAAGTTCGTTTTTTCAGTCTTGACTCCATTTTAGGGTATTATGTTCATACAGTTTTTACAAGAAACGTGCCCATTCCTTTTCCTATGACTGACACATTACTCAAAAGTCACTGGCTTCCTGTAACTTCGGAACTCCAAAATCTCTGGAGGATCTTTCTCCAATTGTGTATTGAATCTAACAAAACCGCATCTCCTGTCATCCTCCTGGCCCTGCGGTGAGGGCCGTTTCCAAACTGGGCGTGCTCGGTTCAGGTCTCGGGTACTGTGATAATTAAAAGAGGTGCAAAGGGGAATGGAGCACCTTCTCTGGAGTTGAACCGCTACCAAGTCCAATGTTCCTGGCAAGAGCGCCGCCATGTGTGTTCTGTACCCTTGGGAGGATCCAGTTGTTCTCAGGTGGGCCTCGTTGATGGCTTTCAACCCCGGAGCTGCGAAGTCTACTATCTAGTGAGGCCATGCCGAGGCACTGGAGCAAACTGCAGAGCAGTTGCCCAGCTAAAGGTCATAGCTTTGGCTCAACCGCAATTAGTCATTGCCACATGGAAATGAAGGGCTGGTTTTGCCAAAGCATTTGATTTTTTAAGAAGAGGCAGATATCTGACTTTTTATGAGAAATATCCTTATTTTTGAATGTTGGCAATAATTAGAATTTTTTTTTAATGTTAGGGCCTTAATGAGGTTTTTAATGAAGGAAAATGTGGAACCCACTAACGAGCAGTGTGACTTTGGACAAGTCATTAATCCCATAAGGGCTTCTTATGGGGGAAATTGGGTCCCGTTGTCTGTGAGGCTCCTTCGAGGTCTAAGATTCAGTGTTTGCCAGTTGGAGATCACAATCAAATAGCTATGACATGACAAGGTCAGGAGGTAATGGGACTGTGCCCACCTTGCCTATACAGGCCCCCTTTATTGCAGGAACAAAGCATCCAACACGCCTACCTTTCTGGGCCACTAGTAATATAGGGAATAGATGCTTTCAACATTTAACAGACATTGAGGGCTTTCTCTGTGCCAAGCCCTGTGCCAGGCACCATCCTTTCAGCTTCCTTATGTGGATAAAGAGATTTTTATTCTTTCCAACTCTGAAATGCAGGGCACTCAGCCCAATGCTGGGCTCAGAATAAGGGCTCAGTAATTGTTACCATCCCTCTCCTGCTTCACTGAGGCTGTCCCCATGGAGCATACTTCCAGAACTCACTCTGCTTGACTTTTCCCTTCAGCTAGGATATGCTCATCTTCCTTTAGCAATTGTAATCGCCCTCAAAAGACAGTTCAAGCCTGTCCTCTTTCATTCCTGCCCACGATCTCTGAACTCTGGTTCTCATTCTCTTACAAGTATTTATTGAGCATCTGCTATATTCCTGATCTTGTTCTATCAGTGAACAAGACAGACAAGGCCCTGCTTTCACAAACTAAAATTCTGTGGGGGTTGGGTGGGAAGGAAGAAACAAACTGTGAACTAATAAATGAACACTTTATCAAATAGTGCTACATAGAAAATAATGGTATCATGGTAGTTATATTAGGGCTACTGTAGACTGAGGGCCAGGAAAGGCCCATCTGGGGAAAGGCTATTTATTCATTGGCCTCATTGATAAGAAGGAACCAGCAGCCCTGGAAGATCTAGGGGAAAGGAGCATTCTAGGTAGAGAAAACAGCCAGTGCTAAGGCCCTGGGGCAGGAACAAAATTAGCATTTGGAGGGATGTAAAAGAAGCCTGTGGGACTTCCCTGGTGGGACAGTGGTTAAGAATCTGCCTGCCAATGCAGGGGATATGGGTTCGAGCCCTGGTCTGGGAAGATCCCACATGCCATGGAGCAACTAAGCCCGTGTACCACAACTACTGAGCCTGCGCTCTAGAGCCTGCGAGCCACAGTTACTGAGCCCGCGGTGCTACAACTACTGAAGCCCGCGTGCCTGGAGCCCGTGCTCCACAACAAGAGAAGCCACCACAATGAGAACCCGCGCATACGGCAACGAAGAGTAGCCCCCGCTCGCTGCAACTAGAGAAAAGTCCACGCACAGTAACAAAGACACAACACAGCCAAATAAAAAAAAAGAAGAAGAAACCTGTGCAGCGTCAGCATAAATTCGGGGTGGGTGGGGTGAGAGTGTAGAGATAATAAGTGATCTCAGAGAATTTGTTTACATATAGATTGTTTTAAAATTATTTTATGCAAATAAGCTTTCTTTTCCCTCAATTAGAGTCTAATTTCCTTAAAGGGAAGAGGACTAAATCTATCTTTTTTTTGGTCCTCTGTAGTACCCAGTTCCTCAGTTAATATTTAGTTAATTGACTGAATATGAAGAACTTATCCTTTAGTGTGGCAAAGGGGAGTTACAGTTCAGTGTGGTTTGATTTAGAAATATTCACTATGGGGTACATCTCATAGCCTAGGAGGTGTGCAGGGGGGACATTCTTGTCCAGGTGCTGTTTCAGCAGTACCCAAATGAGTACATATGATCTTCCCTTTCTTCCTAGTTTATCCATGTGCTGTTTTGACTGCATGTGTCTTTGGAGCCAGTGGCCAGCAGACCTCCATCTGGTTTAGGAGATAAAGAAGGAGGGACCTTAACACAAGTCTTTGTAGTTGAACAGCTACCACCCCAAGATGGCCTTTCTCCCCCGAGTCTGGCACTTTGGGGAAAGGAGGAGGTCTTTGGCCTTCTCTGATAACTGACTGCTGCTTCCCCCCGCCACCCCCTCGTGCCCTGCTGCCTGGGAGAGATGAAACATGGTCGGAATGTGGGCTGGAGTCATCAAGTGTTCTCACCCCTTAGAACACAACACATGACAGACGCCGTTCCTTTCTGCCCAGCAGCGGGCCATCATGTGACTTGTGCCACTTGACCTTTTCAGTTCCAGACTTGAGGAAAAGGACAGTGCAGATAGGATGATGTGTGAAGATATTTAGTATTTAGTTCTCCCCCTTGTTGAATTTCTGGGGAAAATGTACTTTCAGTAAAAAGGAAATAGCTTTCATGGTTCTATCGTTTCTACATATTTTAAACATTGGGAGTTGCTTGTGTTAGAATCTGGGGCTCATCTTGATAGCTGTCCGATTGCAGGTCTGTTTGGGGAAGGCATCAGGGCTGCTGAGTCCAGACTTGCTTCTTAATAAGTCATGATGACCTATTAAATTGTTTCGGCTCCTAAGGGTAAGCTGGGATGAAGTGAGAGAGTAGCAATGACATATATACACTACCAAATGTAAAATCAATAGCTAGTGGGAAGCAGCTGCATAGCACAGGGAGATCAGCTCCGTGCTTTGTGACCCCCTAGAGGGGTGGGATAGGGAGGGTGGGAGGGAGACGCAAGAGTGAGGGGATATGGGGATATATGTATACGTATAGCTGATTCACTTTGTTATACAGCAGAAACTAACACTCCATTGTAAAGCAATTATACTCCAATAAAGATGTTAAAAAAAAATTGTTACGGCTCCTGAATTTATGTTGATAAGTGCATTTTTAGTTCCTCCTATTAAACTTTTATTTTCTCTTTTCCTTAATCTGTGCAAATCATGCATAATTTTTTTTCTAAGGAATAATTTTCTGAATTAATAGTTAGTGTTTTCCATTTATAAAAGACAACCAGGGACGTCCCTGCTGGTCCAGCAGTTAAGACTCCATGCATCCAGTGCAGGGGACATGGGTTCGATCCCTGGTCAGGGAACTAAGATCCCAAATGCTGTGCAGTGCGTCCAAAAAAAGAAAAAAGACAACCAGCTTTTGGCAAAGAATTATCCACATTTACTATATCTCATATAATGTGTGTGTGTGTGTGTGTGTGTGTGTGTGTGTGTATTTGTAAGAAAGGCAGTATCTGGAACAAGGATCTTAATTTCTTCATTTCACTCGTGGATGAAAATCTGTCAGCCATAAGTCAGAATGAGAGCATCGCAATTAGAGCTGAAGAACCATTAGAAGATTCCTGGAAACCTAGGTCATTTTATATGCACACGCGCGTGCACACGCACATTTTAACTCTATGCCGTAAGATATTTAAAGAAACTGCGTACACTGATTTCTGATAAAACAATTTAGAAAACTATATGCGTGGTTGATTTTTGCACCTAAGTCCAATTCCTCTCTTTCTCACCTTTGGTTTCTTCCTTTCTGATGGTTTAAATAGAGAGAAATTTTAAACGGTTGGTATATTTCTGCAGGCGTTTTTCCTTTACTCACAAGCGTTGAACAGAGTATGTTATTCCAGCCTTCTGGTTCACCTGCGGGAATGTGAATGCGTGTCACATTTTCTGGACATCCACCTCGAGTAATGTGTCAGTGTTGAGAATGCACAACTGTAAGTTGATCATCTCTAAAGGTGTTGTTCTTAAGCCAGTCGGACCCCCAGATTTCATCACGCTTTCAGACTCCCAAGCCCTGATCGTGCACAACCATAGAAACATAGTTTCATCTGAGAATATGTACATTCAGTGGAGCCCCTTGGAGCTGGGGGGAGTGATCATTTCACAGTCTGTTCTGAAGTTTGCATGCTTCGTCTTTATATATTCAAGAGCCTATGAAATAATGCATAGCTATCTTGCCATTCTGTTTCTTCAGGCTACACTGAACACAGCTTTGGTAGTCCAGAAATAACCTGGCTTTCTTCGTGCAATGCAGGCTCATAAAAACCAGTGTTCCCTCTTCATTAGTGGAGGGACCTTTTGTAATCTGTTAGCAGTAAAGTGTGCAGGTATTGAGATCACACATATATGAAGTGCTGAAGACAACATAGGTTACCACATGTCGTTTCTTCTCTTGTATCTTTGTGTGCCTATCACCTCATTTGCATACAGAGCCATGTGCAAAAGGAAGGAAGAAGAGAGAAGCTCTGTTGAGTCCATCCATTGCATTTCTCCTGGAATACAAGATTTTAAGGGAGTGTGGTAGTGGGGCTTGGGGAGTAGGGAAATGTTTGGATAAGAGTAGGAAGCTGTGAAAGTGGAGGATTAGCCCCTGAAGGAAAAAGTGTCCCAGACATCCAGTGCAAGAGGAATTTGTGGCGACTTTCTGTTGGGGATAAACCAAGCCTCCTGAGGGTTTGATGAATTGGTCATTTTCACCTTAGAATCGGTTGTTTCCGTAACAGTAACCTGTGAGATAGCTGTTGTGTGTTCCCGCCTGGATGACACGTCACTGGATTTTGGATGGTGAGGGCTTGGGGCCCTGGGAATGGAGAGGTAGAGGAGGGGCGTGTCTCCTTCCTGACCACTGGGCTTCTCTTCTCCACCCTCCCCCATGGTTCCCACAGGAGCCGTCCCAAACCAGTCTCCTTGCAAAGTCAAGGGGCTCCTGTCCCATCTGAATCCCTAAACTTTTCTTTTATCCTTCATCTTGAGTGTTTTGCTGCTGATAAAGGAGAGTAGAATATGCCCTGATGAAGATATGAAAAATACTGAATATGGCCAATCCGGATTCCTCTGCACTTTAAAAGCTCCCTTGTAGATTAGATCATTTGCCCTCTTAGAAGCTCAATGAGCTGCTTTTTCCATGTGTTCCTGTGAATGGTGCCCGTGTCCTGGTCTCAACTGGAAAGAAGGGGGAAAACAAGGAGAAGAGAGAACACACTTTGTTACTACAAGTTTTCAAGAGTCACATCAGTGATGTCAATACTGGCATCATTTTGTTTTCCTTTCAAAACACATTTTATGTTTTGTCTGAATATTGGACAGAGAAAATTACATAGGATCTAGGTCCTAATGCTCAATATTTTGTGTGTGACACACAAAGAGAGGATAGAGAGTATATTAATACTTCAAATTATTGCGTGAGAAGACAGTGATGTTTTCTGTCACATAAAGCTGGTGGGTGAATGCATCCTACTGGGGTCCTGTGGGGTTTCTGCCGTTTTCAACCTCAAAGACCAGACAGCATTCTAAGTATTCAGGACACTCCACTGCCTTTCAAAAAGGTGTCATAGGGATGCAACCTCCACCCCCCTGGAGGTAGATCAGGGGTTAGCGAGCGTTCTCTGAAAGGAGGCGGAAAGTATGTGTTTTAGGTTTTGTTGGCCATACAGCCTCCCACAAGTTCCAACAGAACTTTATTTGTGAACACGGAAATTTGCATTGCCTATTATTTCCACGTGTCACAGAATAGTGTTATTCTTCTAATTTACTTCCGCCATGTAAAAATGTAAAAGCCAGTTATAGTTCACGGGCAGCAAGAAACAGGGTCAGGGCTTCCCTGGTGGCGCAGTGGTTGAGAGTCCGCCTGCCGATGCAGGGGACATGGGTTCGTGTCCCGGTCCGGGAAGATCCCACATGCCGCGGAGCGGCTGGGCCCGTGAGCCATGGCCGCTGAGCCTGCGCCTCCGGAGCCTGTGCTCCACAACGGGAGAGGGCCACAACAGTGAGAGGCCTGCATACCGCAAAAAAAAAAAAAAGAAACAGGGTCAGTTTGGGCCCTCAGGTTATAGTTCAGAGACCCCCTGACCTAGATAATAGCGACATCTGCGGACAAACCGACCTTCCCAATGAAAAAGCCGGGATGTGGGAGGCCCACGTCTAGAATGGACAGGATGAGGGAGGGGCAGCTCTCCAGACATTTGCCTTTTGGGTCTTGAAAGGATTTGTGAAGCAGTGGGATTTCAGGAATGATTTCAGCACAGGCACAAAACCCCTCTTCCTCTTCTTTGGAATGGTTTCTGACCTTGGGGATTATCCCCAAAATCCACTAGCTCTGCAGATGCTACCGACCTCTCCCCAGTTCTTCTCTGCCTCCTCTCACCTTCCTGAAATGTCCGCTGGGAGCACACAGAGGAACCCCTGACTGGGGGCTTGGTGACATAAGACCCAGATAGCACAGAGCACTCACAGCCTGTAGGCAGGGTCAGAGAAGTGAGCGGAGGATCTCACACGTCGGATGAGCAGCTGGAAGGGAGGTGCAGCGAGAAGCAGCCCCGCCCCCAGCCCTCCGCCGGCCCCGCCCCCATCCTCTGCTCGCTCACAGACAAAACTTCCCAGGCCAGTCCCAGCTGAGTGACTCGCGATTCAGAGTGGCTTGACATGAGTGGACCCTGGATCCTTGGTTCCTAGAGGGGAGCCTGGATTGATGTAAAAGGCCGTAACTTCTAAGATGTTCTGTATTTCACAGATCCATGTAGAAAAGTATCACCAGACTTTGCTTTAAGCCAGGGGCTCTTCCTTACACAGCCTGATGCAAGTTTCTGCCCCTTCGTCTGAGCCTCCAAATGACAAATACCTGAAGGATGCGGGTAACATTATTCTTCATGAGCAGTATCAGTGTCCCTTAAAAAATCACAAGTTGAATCCCATTTTGGACATTAAATCACTCGGTAAAAACCCTACATCTTGGTGCTTGTTGCCGGAATCCATTATGAATTCTAGGCACAGCAATAGCATCGATTCACAGTGTACCCTCGTGGAACCCCTTGGCCTTCCATTTCTTTATCTTTCAAACGATGCGTTTTGAGTAAATGAACTCCAAGTTTGTGTGATTAACTCTACTCTTTATCTTTTGTGAGAAAAATATTTTTACCGATTGGGTTTCCTTGCGGTAGTATGCAGTTGATTTCAGAAAAAGAGATATGGGAACATATGTGTATGTATAACGGATTCACTTTGTTATAAAGCAGAAACTAACACACAGTTGTAAAGCAATTATACTCCAATAAAGGTGTAAAAAAAAAAAAGAAAATGATAGAAAATGTGACCATCATATCTCATTATGGAACGTTTAGTTTTTTCCATAGACCCACCAGCCTCCCAGTTCAGGCTCCACCAGCCTTCCACGTCGGCCCATGCTCACTGTTCGGGGAAGTTACCTTCTGTCTTTGCTTCTCCTTTTGCAGCTACGGTACCTGTGAGATGACCATTGATCACAGGGGAAGCAAAATGTCCTGGCCAGGGGGTGGGTTGAAAGAGACCATGATGGGAATTATTACTCTTCTTATTTAGTGTGATTATAGAGTGTTTTTCTCTGAAGAGCTCCGCGGAAAGGTTGAATCCGTTGGGATTATTTATCCCTAGGGGTGAGAAGACCGGAGGGGTGGTGGGGGGGGGATAACTCAGTAACAGTTTTGAGTATTTGGAAGATGATAACCAACTGTTCTGTCTTCTCACTGAAGACAGGAGATGAAGAAATTGGCAGAAGGGATCTCACTCAATTAGATGCAAGGAAGAATGCCTTGCTAGTGAGCGTGATTATGCCCCGAAGCGAGTTCCTTAGGGGAGGTCTGGGTAGACAGGAGTTTTGACACCTGTCTGGAGGCGGAAGTCTTCCTCTCTGATTTCCGTTGTGAACGTGAGGGGTGGCCTGTAGGATCCCAGGGGCAGATCCACAGACCTGCACTCCCAGCATTCTGATAAACCAGGCGTATTAACACAGACATCAAGGGTGTGTTAACACAGACATCAAGGGAGGCTTCGAAGAGGAGAGAAACACAGCCAATGTATTTGGAAGGAAACCTGCAGCTCCAGAGGAAAGAGCAGGGCTTGGGGATGCAGCCTAGTGTTTGATAGAAGAATAGTTTGTCCTCAGTCGGGCAACACCTGGCCTGGGGAGGGTGAGGGACCTTTCCCCTTCCTGGCCCTGTCTCCCACCCACCTCGGGTCTACAGCAGGAGGATCAGACCCGCGATGTTCCAGGGCTGACTGTGGCTCTGCTTCCCTGTGTGTCAGTCCAGAAAGAGGCACAGAGCAAGCGAGGGTTTTCCTGGTTTTCTCTGCCAAGGCGTCGTTGCTAGCATGCATCAGGTGCTCACCTCCCATGGGGTGACTGCACAAGTGATTGGATGTGGGAAGGGGGGACGACAGAGGTGTGCAGTCGGCAGGCTCCTCCAGGCATTTCAGAGCAGCAGTGCCTGACCCCTGACCCTCCCAAGGGGGTCATGCCCCTCTTGGGGGCCCTGAGCCCTTCTGGGATGACACACTCCCTTGGGAATCGCTAGCGCTATGGTCAGAAGCACAGGCTTTAGAACAGGGGCCCACCTCGACATGCCTCTGGGCAGCCAGGCCCCTAAAGTCAAGCAGTGAAGCAGACCGTGGTCAGACTGCAGGGAGTCCTGCGGGCAGAGGCGGGAAGCCATCACTCGACATGTAGAGACACGGCCCAACAGAAACGTGCGCCCAGACTTGCCAGATCCTTGCATTACTTATTTTTCTAAACAGGAACTCTACTTTTTGATATGAAACATCTCAATTTTTAAGTGTTGACAACTGAAAATATTTTTAAAAACACACTGAGGGCCAAGAAAACATGCATTTGCTATTTGCTGCCAGTATGTGACCTTCCCTTTAGAATCCTATAGAATTAGATGCAAATCCTGGCTACTTGCTAGCTGGCGTCCTTGGCAAGTTCCTTAACCTCTCTGAACTCTAGTGTCTCGCTCACAATTGTAGAGAGAGAGTGCTTTGCAGTGTAGTGATCTGTAAGAAATTAACATAGTGCCTTGCCTGCAGAGTCCTTAATTACTATTAAATGATAATGACAGTGATGGCCATGATTATATTATTATTAGATTAAACCATATGAAATTGCTGGTATGTACATGGATGCGACCTACAAAACTGGCAATTCCATGCGGTTATTAATTTTATAGAGTATAATTCAATTATACTGATAATTATATTATCAAGATAAAAATCCTACCCTGTATACATTATTATTTTATCATTATTATTAATATTAAGCTTACACACCCACTCCCTGAACACATACCAACGATCCCCCGTTTTTACTCTTGTTTTTCCACAGTACCTGTCCTGCTGACCAAACTCAATAGCTTGTTTATTATGTTTATGACTTAGAGTCTCTCTGCCCGCCCCCTGCTGGTATATAAGCTTTATTAAGGCAGGGATTTTTTTCTGTCTTGCTCATTGTTTTTCTCTGCCCACGCCACCCCAGCACCTAGAGGAGTGTCTGACACGTAGTAGGCTCTCTATAAACAGGCAGGGAATGAATAGACTTACACCCTGGCCTTCGCAAAATTGAATTCAGTCCACCATGGAGGCTTTTTCCTTCAAGTCTGACTGGTTTGAGGGACGCATTGATGAGAACAATTCTAAGTAAAACATAAATGCAAGTTCTTAGGATGATGGTTTTTTGGGGCTTTGACTCTTGAGCTCAAGGGTAAGACTAGTAAAATGTTGCCCAAGTATTACGTGCCCCAAATCTGAAAATTCATTTATTTAAAAAAAAAAAAACCTAAATTGAAAACACTTGACCAGAAGCATTCAATGAGTATTTTTTTCATTTTCATTTTCTTTTTACTGGAGTATAGTTGATTTAAAATGTCGTGTTCGTTTCAGGTGCACAGCAGTATTTTTTTTTTTCTGATGATACACATGAGCTTTGTAGAGTGCTATATTTTTAAAAAGATAATCGATTGTATTTGTCCTTAGACAGAAGGAAATTAATTACATTTGGAAGATAACTCTCCTTGGCAGTACAGTATGCTCTCACTGTGTGTGTGTGTGTGTGTGTGTGTGTGTGTGTGTGTGTGTGTACACTCATCCACATATTCAAGAGTGAAGCTAATGCGGCCAAAGAAATGAAAAGTTTAAAAAGCCCAATAGCAAAGGGCAGGCCTGAGTGAATCCCAGAGGAGGAGAAAATGGTGGTATTGTCTTTAGAAGGAATGTCAGAGCAGCCTGCCTGCAGAGGAAAGTGCTGATAAGCAGAATGACAAAAGCTGGTTTCATGAGTGATTCCCAGCAGCCAGGGTACACTCCCAGCTGATTGCCCTGCTATTTTCGGTATCCCCATATCATGACTAAATACACGCAGCTCGACTGCAAGCCACAGATATGGTAAGTCCGTGAGGAATGCTGGGAGGTACTAGATTGTTTGTAAGGACCAAGACATCATCCATTCTCTCCTCCGCCCACCCTTCATTTCTATAGTTCAGAGTATTCTGACCAGCTCCGACCTCCTTACTAGGAGGTAGGGGAAATCTTTACCTTTCCCAAGGCAGATATTTTTAGACGCGATGCTCTGTCCCAAGTGTTAACTAATTGAGTTATCAGGTTTCATACTTGGCCACAGAGAATGGCAGTGGAAGAGGGAGAGAGCTTCCCAGAACAAGTAAGCATATACGGTTTCCGAATGAAATGCATTTTCTTTACAGAAGTGTCGTTTGGGCCGGAATGGTTGTGCCTTTTTACAAAATGTTTGCTGGCAGATAGGAAGGAAGCTTGCCTCTCTGCACTGTGGATTGCCTGAGTTCCATGTGTGGGGCAATGGGCTGTCCTTTCTTTCTGTTTTGCTGAGGTCTGGATTCTAGGTATGTTTTGCCTCTGATATAACTTGGAGTGTGCTCAGCTCAGGTCCGTCTTAAGAGGATGCTTATTGAAATGCAAAAAGCTGGTGGGCGATTCGGGGTGCAGGAAGGGCGTAGTGGACCCAAGAATGTAAGAAGGTTTAAATTGTCAGACTTTTCTCAAGAGAAATCTGAGAGCTTTGAAACTCAGCCTTTTCTGGTGTATTAATTACAAGGGGAAGGATGGTCTTTTACAGTCGGGGGAGAAACATGATGGAGTTAAAGTCTGTTCTTGAAACGCATGTAAATAGTAGATGGAGGATGTCATTTGGAGGTTGGAAATGTAATTTTATTGTTTTTTAATAGAATTGCACGTAGGTGTAAATAAGTCATCTCATTTAATTTTAAAGAATTAGCATAGTAAGCCATTTCCCCTTACGGGATACTATATGGGAAAAGGGGGTTGATGTTCGGTTTATGTTTATAAAATTTTGACGTACTTGATTCTGAGGGATTCATAAAATTCTTTTTAGATTATGGCAGAGTTCAGGATTTCATGTGATCTCTTGTTTCTACCTGTGTCTTTTCAGTTAGTGCCAGTTTAACCATGAGAATACACATGTACTATGAATAGAAGGGAGAAGTATTTACTATTAATACAATATATTAAATCCTGAGCATAAGATGAGCATTTTGTATAAAATACTCATAACGACTAGAAGAAGAAATCATGAAAATGAGGACATTGGTGCTAGCTCCAGCCTCAGGTAGACAGACATGCTAACGGTTTTGAGAAAAGAACTGTCATTTCTTAGTGCTACAAAAAGCAATTCAGAGAAGTCTCTCACAACTTGGAACCTTATTTTAAATGGATTCAGTTTGAATCTTGCTATTCTTAAAGATAGATTAATCTTTTAGAAAAGAGTATTCTTTCATGATCTTTATGGAATGTCACTGTATTCCAGAGTAGACATTTATGAGATTTTAATTTGAGTGAGACTTTGCAAACATTCTGTGTGCCTCAGAGAAAGGCCTTTCTAGATTAAACACTGAGATTCAGAATAAAGATATAAATGTTGTTCATGCATTCCTGGCATCAATTGTAATTTACTAGTAATATAAGCATATTGGCAGGTGAGTCCTAAAAATCCTGTTATGTCGCTCTAAAAATAATCAGCTCATCATATATTTACGCATATATGTAGAATCTAGAAAAATGGTACAGATGAACCTATTTGCAGGGCAGGAAGAGAGACACAGACATAGAGAATGGACGGGTAGACACAGAGGGGGAAGGGGAGGGTGGGGTGAATTGGGAGATTAGGATTGACATATATACACTACCATGTGTAAAATAGATAGCTAGTGGGAACCTGCTGTATAGCAAAGGAGGCTCAACTCGGTGCTTTGTGATGACCCAGATGGGTGGGATGGGCCCGGGGGAGTGAGGTCCAAGAGGGAGGGGTATATATGTATACATATAGGTGATTCACTTCGTTTGACAGCAGAAACTAGCGCAACATTGTAAAGCAATTATACTCCAATAAAAAAATTTTTAAAAATAATCAACTCACCCGTCAAAAATGATGAGCTATATTGAAGGTTGAATTTTCGATATGCATTCTGTTCCATTAATTGTGAAACTGAAGACTTTACATATAATCATAATGACATTTGCCGATTACCTAGCGGGACTTGGCTTTGAGGAATGCTAATTGCGAGGAAGCTCTGAGCCCAGTGCAAATATAACAAATCTTAAAGCACGTACCTGAAAAACTTGGGCCTTTTGTGAATTAATTAATGTTAATTTAAAAAACAAAGATCTGAGATCTGAAAGGAAAAAAATCAATAAAAGCAGACCATCTTTTTTTTCTGCCTCATATCAGAATATATCAACTGAATGGTGAAAGCATTTGATCTCAGCCCATATGTGCAGCATTTTCTGTTTCGGTGGGCATGCTGTTGAAAAAAACGTGTAATAAAATGACAGGCTGAATTTGAAATTACCCTGCCCTAAGCAGTGACTCTGGAAGGCTGCTGACCTGATAGAGATCACACAGAAGTCCCGTCACAATAGAGTAGCATGTACTCTTGCTGGACTGGGCTTAGTTGGACAATGAATAAGAATTATTCATCTCCTGGTTTCATCTCTGACTTGAAGACTGAACAGTTCATCTGCATGAGCTGAACTATGGATCAAATCCTTGCAAAAAGGGTATAGTACATAATTACGTTTTTCCCAAATGATCATTAACACCTCTTTTGCTCCTTCTGTTTGGCTTATAGTTTCTGTAGTACTATTTAGATATTTCCTACAAGATGGCTTAGTCGTGTTTTCGAAGAAACTTCCAGGGATTTGACAACTTCTTATTGTAAAACATTTGCAGCACAAAACTTTTAAAAATGTAGATATATGTGTACATTTACCAAGTTTAGACATTCTCATGGGTTGCTAATAATCAGGCCTTTATGGAAGAACTAATTTTGCCATAAATGATTGATGAAAAATTAACTCTTAAACTTTAACTCTTAAATAATGCTCGTGCCAAAAAAAAAAATCTAGATTCTAATATTGAGCAAAGCTCAAATTTAATACAATTTTATTGTACATTTTAGAGGCAGTTAATGATAAGATCTTTCAATAGCTGTGAATTATTTTTAAATCCTATAAAGGTACTTTATAGAAATTCTTGGTATTATTTTATTTTCTATCTTCCAACTTGGATGTGTTCTATTTCGTATATCTGGTTTTCAGTAATCCATTAATAAATACAGATTGATCTATTAGGAGAATCCCTAACTTTATTGTTGATGATTTTCACTTTAGGAATTTGGGGGCAAGTAGGAAAATTTATATAATCAAACTCAAAAAAGGAATCACAAAACCTATCTTTTTACTGCTGAGACTATATAGTTTCTTATGTCAAATTGAAAACTTCTAGTTATGTAGTAAGTATGATATTTACTTCTCAATTAAATTTGTTTTCTTCTGTGTGATGATACAGAGATACTACTTCTCAGTTATAAATTTGGGCAATAACCAAGTTTGAGCAACATTTATTAAACAAAAGAATTTAAAATCTAACTGTCGTGTCTTTTTAAACAGTCGTTCTCTTTATAATGTTAAGGCCTTTTTAGTCACAAAGCAAAATACATTTGCCAACTCTTTTATCCTAATGCAAATATTTATTTGTTATATTTTCTTTTTATTATGGTCCCCAGAATATATTGCAAAAGCTAGTAATAAAAATTAAACTATACCGTCTAATTAGACTGTTGATAAATATATCATTAGATTATATAACAAATTTCAGAATATATCAGGGACACATCTACAATTACTAAGTAATCATTTTTAAGCATAAAAATCTATAAAGAATTTAACTTTTTTGTTTTAGCAGCCCCTTTTTACCATTCTATGAAATGAAGGTATAGATGTGTGTCGATGTTCAAGAGAGACACTTATTTCCAGAGAATGATACTGGGAAATTCATGCCATTTTTCTTTGGCCAAGTGGCAAGTGAGTGATGTGACCATTTAAAAAGTAGAAAAAGTCAATAATGTTAAATCCTGCTTTGTAAAATCTGGGTATGCTTCAGTTTTCTTTAGTCTTGAATTCTTGATTATATTATGTTCTAACTCAGCATCATCCTGATATATTATTGATTTGCAAGGCCCTGTAATTCAATGATTATTCTGTCATATTTTGAAAGCACTAAGAAAGCACAAAGATAACTTATACTTTAAATAACACTAACTTTTTTTTTAAACACTAACTTTTTAAACAGACTGTCTTAACTCATCTTTTGATCCCCAGAGTTCAGCACATATTAAACGCTCAATAAATAACTTGTTAGAATTTTGTAAACAATTCTTCATCTCTGAAGAGTGTAGCTTCTCTTCAAAAGAATATTGAATTAAATTGAAAGTAAACTTGGTATTAGTTACATAGCTGAAAAGGAGCCAGAAATTTTTCATAAATTAGATTTAAAATAATGTTTGGCCTTCTAGCCACCGTTTAGTCTTATAATAAGGGCAATTTTCTTAGCTATTTCAATATTTTAAGCAGAAAAGTGTACTAGTTAACTTTCCGTCTTAGTGACCAAAATGAGACTGTTTTTTCCAGTCCAGAAGTTTCCCAGAACACAGGATTGGTATCTAGAGCTGCACTTACACGAGGACAAAGCTTCTATAAAGAATTTTCACACTGTCGTTCTGATATGGTGGTACCACGTGCAATAGGATGTGTTGTTTCTCACGTGTCGCTTCCAACAATGTTAAGTTGACATTCTGAGGACTGTGTTATCCACTGAGAAAGTGTAGTAGCATCAAAGTATTTGGAGTGTGTGGACAGTGGCCCCTTGGAAAGACCCTATCTAGGAAGAGGGGTGAAGTAAGGTAGCCGAAAGGCAATAAATAGGCAGCGATTAGAGTGATCCCAGTCTGTACTTTGTGAAAATAGCAGCGCTGAATTTGTTTAAGCTTTGCCTCCCTGCCCATTCGTGGCTCTTGCCTATATTATCCTGTTAGGAGGCGGTAGTCCTTGGTACCATGAAGTAAGTCTTTGACAACTTAGCCATAGACCCGCCATTCTCAAAGTTGGTCCAGGAACCCCTGGGTGTCCCTGCACCCTTCCAGAAGAGCACCTATGAGGTCCCTCCTTTTCTAACTACATTATTCTTTGAGGCCAGATTTCCTTTGCATACTTTAACTAAAACAACACATGGCCAAAGATTGAATGCTGAAGTAGATATAAGAATCTGTCTTCTATTGTCAGACATTAAAGAGATTTGCAAAACTGCAGAACACTACCAGTCTTCTCACCTTTTGGTTTGTTTTGGAAAGTCTAGGTACTTTTCATGAGGTATATATTTTATGTGACCAGGTAAGAAATGTGTCCTTTCGAAATAAAATCAGTAAACATTTGTTTCTCAGTTGTATCTTCTAATATGGTCAGTAGTATAAGTTATAGCCCTATTAGTCAAAAGCTCTTTGGGATTCTCAATAATATTTAAGAGTGGGAAGGGACCCAGAGACAAACCAGTTTGATAAGCACTACTGTAGGCAGAAGACACTGTGGACATTCTCTGGCCTGGTTTGTATGCTTAGCTGAGTTGCTGAGGCATTGATCAAATCAGGTCAATTTATGAGTTTAGTTCCTTTGTGACCAGTTATGTTCACTTGGCTCTCATGGTCATAGCCATGGCCAAGCAAGCTAAAAACTTAACTTTAAAAAACTTTTCAAATGGTAATTGTGGATAACATTAATTGAGGGCCATCTGTGTGCCAGGCTATTTCTAACTGCTTTGCATATATCATCTCCCTTAATCTTATCGACAGCCCTACAAGTTAAATTTTATTGCTATTCTCATTTTATAGATGAGGAAACTGAGCTACAGTGTGTTTAAATATCTCATCCAGTGTCACACTGTTTGTACATTGTAGAGCCAGATTCAGAACTGAGGCATTTTGGCTCCGGAGTCTGAATTCTGAAATCATCAAAATATATTGACTTGTTGATAGGAAGGGATGAATTAGGTTAGATCTCACTCCAAACACTTAAAAAACACGTACGACATGCTATCCCTGACTTAGTACCTTTATCTTCTACATGAAGGGCAGCTCCTTAAACATGAGCCATCCTTCCCAGGATCCATGTAGTATGTCTTAGCTGTTAGATTATAATATAACATTATATATAAGGTTATATTATATTATTATCATATTATATATATTATATATTATATTATAATATTATATTAATATATAACATTATATATAATGTTATATATAATGTTGGTAGGAGACATTTTAAAGTCTCGTACCATGTTGTAACTACTTATGACTACACATTCCATTGGGTACGTAACTTTGGAATAAAGTCTATTCTTACATGTTTCACTTTATATAGTAAAAAAAAAAAAAATCCTTCTTTGTCTTTACCATGTGTTTTCGTTGTACTTTTAAAAAGATCTTTGGGACATCCGAGCACCACTTGCTTTCTCTCTCTCTTCCCTTTTATTGCATTCAGTGTAAAGATGTTACGTCTTTTAATTCAAATCTTGTCCTGGAAAAACGTAAATGTCACTTGAAGAATATTTAAGAATCCCAACTCTATCTATCTCGCCAGCTAGCTAGCTTAGACTTCACTAGTGACTTAACCTTATTTTTAAATTTTATTCATTCATATAAGAACTTAGTTAGCTGTCGTTGTTGATCATAGACTCAAGTAGAAATGAAAAGTTAAAATGGAAAAGAACAATAGCATTTCAGTATATTGGTTTTAAAAAGAATCAGTATGAAACATCCTCCCTGCGAGGATCCTGAAAAAAGGCAGATAGTTTCACATACCAGCAAGGTTCCAGCTGCACCAGCTGGTACGCAACATTTTAGGATGCTAAATTCAAGAACCCTTCCTCTCACTAGCTAACGCCTCCTCTCCCTCTGGTGTTCTGGGCCTCATCCTTGAATCCCCCTGGGCTTTCAACCCCAGGCCTCACTGACCGGGAAGCAAAGTCCAGCATATTGTGACTTCCTGGCCGATGCCCTCCATATAAAGTACATTTATGCACTGGAAGAAAATAGTAATGTTGGCAACATTGTCTATATCCACACTAAAAACCGAGCGATTTATTTCCTGATCTCCAAAAAACAACAACAACAAAAAACTGTCGGGAAAATGTTCATCTCCTCGGTAAATACTTTCTCTTTTCTCCTGATACCTAGACCAATATTTGCTTATCACTGTTTTCAGTTGCTGTATTTAACATGTGACTAGCTCCCTGGATTAAATATTTCAGGACTTCTGCCAATACCTCCTACATAATGAGGATCCTTAGGTATGAAGCCCTGACATCCTCGTTCTGATTCATAACATACCAAATAAATGGAAAACTCCCAAACATTTGATGTATTTTATATAATCCACCACGTGTGATGCCAGAAGTAACTGCTCTGTGTTTCCTGAATGGTAAGCGGCGATATCTTAGTATTACAAGGTGCGTTTCTAAGGGACTCTGCATCTGTCATCATCATTGTTGTTTAGCCAAGGTGTGCAACAACCTGGTATTTGTTTTGTAAATAAAGGTGCCCACAGACTCCCAGATTTTAACTGCATAATACTATACCACTGGGTCATAGAGCAGCTTCATCTGAAGTCTAAAGAGACAGAGTTGTCTGTTGTTTTTAGCCCTCTTTGTCTGTGAGGCGTGGGGTCACACTGGTGAGATGCACTGTTGTACCTGATAGCATCCTCAGGATGGCTGCGTAGGGAGAGTTGCAGTGTGGGTGGGAGGCTGGGGATGGAGAGGTTAGACCAGGTGACCTTGGAAATCTCATTCATCTTAGGAGTCTGGCAGGAAAATCATCAGCCAAGTCTTTTCCCTGTAGTTCAAACCATAAAACTGTGCACGAATTCATTCTTGCTCTTGAACCATGAGGTAATGGGGAGAACATTAAATTCAGAAATCTTAAATTCTATTTTCAGCAATTTTCTAACTCATTAAGCAAATCGTGCCTGCTTTTGCTTCAGCTTCCTCTTTATACAGTAGAGATGATACGGTGACCTCTACCTAACGCAAAAAAACAAGACGTGTGCAAAAAATAACAACAACAGAAATGTACCTTTTTTGTGGTTATTGTTAATACAAAGCAAAGCTATTTCTTAAGACTAAGATTTAATCATCCATGTATTAAATCTTTGCTTACCAGTGTACTAGTTCAGGGCTACGTGTCCTGAGAGTTAGTAAATATTGTTGAGGTCAGTCAAGGGCACGTACATAAACGACGCTCGTGCTGTAACACAATTGTGAACGAAGGCGCAATGAGATACACGTCAACTGATCTTCCCCGGGGTGGCGCAGCCTGCTCGTGTAAGACGGCCACTTCCCAAAATGAACAATGAAGTACAGATTATGCATCGAGTATTTTATAGGCAGCCTCACTCATGGGAGAGCAAAAACGAATTTCTTAAAAGACAGGTTCGCATGGGAAATAATTGAGACAGATGAACTAGATCAAGCACAGCAAGAAAGGAGGAAGGAATGACTGATAATAAGAAATTTTAAGAGCCCGAGTGGCTCTATACTTTTTATTCAGCACTCACTTTCTGCCTAACAAATGGAAAACGGCATTTGGTCATACTTTAGAGAGCCTGACATCTACAAAACGGACATGTTACAAACCAACAGGAACAGCTAACTATTTTATGCAATCTTCCATTGCATTCTTGTTTTAAGTCAATGGGGAAAATAATTCCCTGAAATAAGATGATTAAAATTTCCAAAAGGACTAAATCTTCCTCATAGTAATGTTCCATCTTTGTGAATGAATACAGGAAAAAAAAAAAAGAAAATTCTCCAGGGCTGTTCTATATTCTGAGCCGCTGAGCACTGAGAGAGCTGCGGATAGACTTGTTTTTTTCCAAACAATGTGTTACCGTTTCTCTAGTGCTTCTTCGTCCCAAGGGATAACCAGAAACATGTCTAAACATAGCAGAGATATCAAACAAGCCTGGTAATGCAAACAGACTTTGCAGAAATTATTTTTCCATCTGTGGCTATTTCCCAGGCTTACTTATTTATTTGGATGTTTATTGTTTCAGAATAACCAAAGATAAATATTTTAAATCTTAAGGTAACATATCCCTGTGGTATACCTTCACTCTGATGTGAGTCAAGACTGACTCACCCTGTCCTACAGCGTCCTTGAATGGAATGAAGAGTTCATTTGGTTTGCGTTTAAAACTTCAGAAGTATTTTGGATAAAGAGCTGCACCTCGTTCCACAACTTGTGTGAAGTATTCTGGCTACAATAGAACTTTCATGAACACTTTTCCATTTTTGTTCGCGGAGGAAATAAACCATCTATTTACCATGAGCTGTAAGAGTGCTTTCACATCACGTAGTATCAGGGAGCTTTTAGGGAAAGTGGGGACTCACCTATCATTTAGTCAAATCATTCTACTCTACCAATTTCCTAACATTATTTATGGTTTCTACCTAACACATAATCGTGTTAGGACATAATCTGCGTCTGCAGCACACTAAGAGAACGTACAGCTTCTACTGTGTGAGGAAATTTATTTCAATGAAAGTTTTAAGTCCAAATGATTTGAAATTCGGCCCCAAGCTAGTACAAATCAGGACAAAAGATTACTGTATTGCCCTCATATTATGAAGACATAGAAAACTCTCCTCCCCTGACACGTATGGTTTTCTATCCCTTGGGAGGCAGGTGAAACTGGCTCTTTAAATCCTACTTTGTATTCTCAGAAAATTTCAGACAAACTGAAATAAATCCTGTTCTGCAGCTGAATAGAATCAAGCTTCCGTTGAGGAATATTGGAAGTACCCACTCGCCCCCCACCGATAACTGATGTGCTTCTTCTTGTCTATGAGAAACATCTTTCCTCTCTGTATTTATTTTCATTTCTCATCAGTCTCCAGGAGAATTTTTAGGGCTCTGAATTCTGGGTGAGAAAAGATATCATAAGGGGCCTGTATGCTGGGTCTTCTTCTTGATGTAAACCAGATCGTAAGAGACACACTTGATGAGAGTGCATTTTTCGGCACGGCAAGGTAAATCTGTAAAAAAAAAACAAAAAACAAAAAAACCCACTGCCTTCATAAAAACAAAAGCCTGCCGGCACTGTATTTATTTTTTTAAAGGATTCCCATTCCCCTCTACCTAAAGATAAAGGTAGGAATGCTGTTTTGCCTTTCAGTTTCAGAGGGGCTGCTGTGTGCAGACGCCCTGGCAGGTTTGAAATGTACAACAGCAGGGGCCTCCCTGGCAGAGGTCCCAGTGAAAAGACGCTAACCATGCCTAACATGTGTTAGGGGACAGTGACCTCATTTTCAGGGATGAACTGACGTTACTTCCAAGCAAAATCCCTACAAACAAAGGCAGCCTTGTAGCAATCAGAGGAATCTGTGGAGGCAGCCCCTTGCACTTGGGGTCGTTTTGATAGTGGTGATTACAAATGTAGATAGCCTTTAGGAGCGTTTTCCTTACTGGGTAAGCCCCCAGCCCCTTGTATTCCTCCTCTTCCCGCTTTATGGATGGAAAATGCTGGTTTATTTCCAATAACTAGGTAGCAGTTAAATAACAAAGAATGAAAACTTCTTCTTTTTTTTTTTTTTTTTTTTTGGCTGTGTGGCATGCAGGATCTTAGTTCCCTGACCAGGGATCGAACCCGTGCCCCCTGCTGTGGAAACTCAGAGCCCTAACCACTGGACCACCAGCAAATTCCCAAAAAAGAATGAAATCTTAATAACCACAGGTCTTCCCTAAATAAAAGGTTTCAAGTTTTTCCAAATACTTGCTGTGCAAAAGACACACATATAATTTCCCTTTGTTTAATATCCCTATACCCCACCTCCAAACACACACCTAAAATGGATCTATTTGCTGACATAATACCCCTTTGGGGGGAAAAAAGGAAAAACCAGTCTCCCAAAAGTCTGAGGTTTTTATTGACAGGAGGCAGACTGTTGCATGAAAGTCACAGTTGTTGTAAGTTGCGCAATTGGTCGCATTCTTTTGAAACTGGTCAGAAATTAGATCACTGTGTAAAATACTTATGAAATATCATCACATAATATCATACTCTAAAGTCACTGGAAACTTTGAATGGGTACTATCTGAATGGCTATCATCCAGGGTATAAGCAGTGATGCTGCTCTAATCTAGTGAGAAAAAAATCCATCCCTTGTCACTCTCTCCCCACCTCATGTGCTTGGAAGCACCATGACCCCATATCTGATCTCAAAGCCTGAAACGCAGAAGGATGTGACTCTCAAGTCACTCGGTTTGTTTCCATTGAACGTGGTTTTATTCCAGGTAAACACACTGGGTTTGGATTTTGAGAAGTTACACAAAGCAGCTCCTTGTCTATTTCAAAACTGTAACTGACGCTGAAATCACTAATTAAGGAGCAATGCCATAGAGGATTTGGGGTTCTTGATGAGCAGGCCCCAACACTGTGTAAGTCTCCTTCCTGACTGAGAAGAATTTGCAGATCTGTATTACTTTATCCATCAAAACTTACTGCTAATGCTGCCAAGAAAAGCTTCATAGCTTTCATTTCTGCCTGTAAAAGTTTGCTTTAAAAAGGGGGGCCACAGAAAAGTAAGAAAAAGGGGACAAGAGGCAAACATGAAAGCCAAAATTTACAAATTCAGCGTTGAGAATTTAATCTTTTACGTGAAATTAAAAGTTGGTCAGCAGACCTTCAAAAGGCCTCTCATAGCACTCCCTTCTTTTCCGTCCTATCTGCTGTCCCCTCCCCCAGATCTCCAAATCAATAGAGCCGTATTTTTACAGCAGCCTAATTCAGTGGTGCTCGCCTCCGTCTGGGTATTAGAATCACTTGAGTTGTGTTTATCAAAATGTCCCGTCTCAGACAGTTGAATCTCTGGTTGGGACCTAAGCGGTTTGACTGTTTCTTTTTCATCTTCCCCTGGAGATCCTTGAAGCATGGTGATTGACAACCATTGACCTACAGACCTTTTTGTCTTCATTTCCCCCACCACACTCTAATCTGCCATCTTGTTGGGCTAAAAGATAGATTTAATGACTCCTTTTCACTCTCTAAAACCCTCATTCTCTCCTGGTATCTTTAGGGTGAAGTTAAATCAGATTTATCTGCCATTCCAAACCTTCTGTGAACCTTGCCTTGGCTATTCTCCTCAGGGGACTGTCCTTTTCAGTAGAGATCGTCTACTCACCATTCTTTCAACCGTTCCATTTCTGAATCTCTGACCACTGCTCCCTCCTTCTCGTCTCCATGGACTAAGTCCCCTGTTGAAGTCCTGCCGCCTCCTCTTACCTCTTTTCCCACCTGTATCCAGGATGCAGAAATGCTTTTCTCAGGGAGCTTCCACGGGCTTTATCATCTGGTGCAGGTTCTTCTATGAATTCTCATTCCACCTGCTGCCTCCAGATCACTGAAAGCCATAACTGCATCCTTAAGGTAGAGGCCGAGTAGGCATTACTCCTTAACCGCTGGGTATTGAACCCTTTATTGCATATGGACTCTTAATCCTGGTGATGGAATAAACGATGGAACAGTCGCTTTGAAGATGTGTTTTAATAGTAAAGATATTTATGACTTCAAGACCCAGACTTGTGGATTTCGCTTTCAGCACAACCTCCCAGTGAGGTTAAACCATGTGGATTTAAGAAAACAGATGGATTGACTTTCTGGGTATGTCTGCATAAATACACTGGTACTGCCATTCACATTTGTATTAGTACATCCAATATGAGAAGTTTGGAAAACTGTGCTCTTCCTGGGCCATATTTTCTGATGTGTGATGAGAAACCAGGCAATGTGGTCTGTTGGATCTGGTCACCTAGATAAGAGATTATTACTTATGGAGATTTTTATTGGAAGAAGCTTTATTAGAGGTGTCTTAGAATCTTCTTGAGAAGTAGAAAGCATGGTCAAATAGAAGGCCTTTCATTTTCTAAGATAAAAGAATCTTTTTATTTTGGGGAAGCAGATGTCATTTTTTAATTTTTTTATTGCAGTGTAGTTGATTTACACTGTTGTGTTAGTTTCTGCTGTACAGCAAAGTGAATCCGTTACACATATACATATACATATATCCACTCTTTTTTAGATTCTTTTCCCATATGGGCCATTACAGAGTACTGAGTAGAGTTCCCTGTGCTATACAGCAGGTCCTTATTAGTATCTAATTTATATATAGTAGCGTGTATATGTCAATCCCAATCTCCAATTTATCCCTCCCCCAACCCTTTCACCTTTGGTAGCCGTAAGTTTGTTTAGAAGGCCTTTTTATATAGCAGCAGTTCTTGGGTTAATTTTTTTAAATGGTTAGTAGCCAGGAATCGTAAAGTTATTCATATTCGTTAAACATTTGATTTTTACCTTAAGCCACATAAATGTATCAATACATCCATTTGCCAAATGTGGGAGGTGAAGATGAGGACTGTTCTCTGAGCGCAGAGCCGCTGACTGGGAGGTTGTCCTCCCATGACTCCCCACACTTTTTCTGCGAGTCTCAGGTTCGCTGTGTTTAAAGGAAAGCTAGAAACTAATGTAATCTGACTTCAGAGTTTTTCCGAATTTTTCTGATTTGTATTATCCTCCTTTCCAGTCATGTCATCTATATCTGACTCAGCAGTGACATTTTTAGGAACATCTTTCTAATGAGTCTTTCCAAAGCATTTAATTTCGTTTGCATAAAAATACTCTTTCTCTATATACTGTTTCACAGCTTAAATAATACCTAATTAAGTTACATGTTGATAACATCCAGAACAACTGACATAAACATGGTAGAGGAAAAAAACACAATCGACTTACTTGTAGGAGCAGGTGGGTGTGGGAAAGGTCTCCTGTGCTTGGGCATCGGTCCTGTTGGACAGAAGGAATGGTGAGCGAGGGAGGCTGGTTAAAAGAACAGTTCCCACACCCTAGCTGTACTTCCCTGGATGTGACATCACACAGACCTGAATCTGAATTCTCATTCCAGTGCTGTGTGGCTGGGGAAGATTATGCGGTTTCTTGAGCTTCTGTCTTCTCCTTGAAAGCACAGAAGTATCAGATGTTCAGGATCCTGAAATAAGTTCATCCATGAGCAGTGTCTAGCCGAGCGCTTGCCTGCCTCTCCTGTGACTCTAAATAAATGTTGCTGCTGTTTCTTTCCTTCTTATCTTAGTGAATCTCAGTTCCTTTTTGCTCTTTGATACGTCTGGAACATTTAGCCAAGGATGGCGTTAGATACTAGGGGTTAAGGCCAGAGCTCTAAAACCAGGTGGGCATGAGTCCTAATCCTGGCTCTGCCAGTTTCTAGAAGAATGCCCTTTGGAAAGTTGCCTAACCTGACTTTTCTAGTCTGTAAAATGTGGGTGATAATGGCCCAGACTTGACAGACCACTGAGAATAAATATGTGGCAATTACTGAACCTGCCTTGTGTGTTCTAAGTGCCCAGTGATTGTTAGTTACGTTACCATATTATTGGATACAGGACACTTAAATGCCTTGTGATTCATTAGGCCAACAGAATGCAGACTTCACCTGCACATTCTTTCTTTTTTAAAAAAATTCATTTTATTGAAGTATAGTTGATTTACAATGTTGTGGTAGTTTCTGGTGTACAGCAAATCGATTCAGATCTCATATTCTTTTCCATTATGGTTTGTCACAGGATATTGAATATAGTTCCCTGTGCTATACAGTAGGACCTTGCTGTTTATCCATCCCATATATAATAGTTTACATCTGCTAATCCCAAACTCCCAATCCATCCCTCCCCTACCTCCCGCCCCCTTGGCAACCACAAGTCTGATCTTTGTGTCTGTGAGTCTGTTTCTGTGTCGTAGATAGGTTCATTTGTGTCATATTTTAGATTCCACATACAAGTGATATCATACGGTATTTGTCTTTCTCTTTCTGACTTTACCTGCAGATTCTCTCTGACAGTTACGCCTAAAACAAAAACGTTGCTCCATTGGTGATCCCAGCAGGCATATTACAAATCAGGCCATGTGCCCAACGTGAATGAAGAAACCAGAATAAACTCAGACCCACTCCTTCTTCTTCTCTTCAATTTTGGAGGAACTTCTAATTCTGTCACTAGACTCTTTCTTTGCAAGAGACTAGAGAGGATACGAAATAGACTTTTTTTCTTCCCAATTAAGTCAGTGTAGGTTTTTGTTTCTCAAGGAACAGTTAGAGCACTGGACTCTGCAAGAGATGAGCATGTCTTCATTTAGCGTTTCCTGAGAGTCTGTCACGCAGAGCTCAGCTCTGCGCAGGACGCGGACTTAGCCTAAAAGAGAATAGAGTCCATCTTGAGGCGACAGCTGGCATCTAAGCTGAACCAGGTGCTTTAGGAGTCTGGAGAGAGAAGGAGTCATGTCTGGTGTTTATCAGGGAAAATAGCAAAGATGCAGTGACATTGGAGCTGGATCTAGGGTAGAGTGGATGAATCTCTCGGTGGGGGAGGGGAGCGAGGGGTGGCGGTGAGCATGACTGCTGAAGGGATGTGTGGGTGATGTCACAGTGCCGGGGAATTACAGAGCCTGTTGAGAAATCATAAGTCTTTGTGGGATGGTCAGCTGTCTAGATTGCCTTCAAGATCAGTATTTGTGTTTTCATTCAGGCTGGAAGTGTTGGGGCAGGTTTTCGAGGGCCTTAGAGACTATGGCATAGGAATTGATTGAATGCTGTGGTTTAAAAGCAGAAACATTTTTACAAATGAAGCATGTCATCCAACATTAATATAGAAACCAGATAAAAGTAGATCTACTTGGGCTGACATGGAACTCTGCTTACCTGGCCTTACTCTTTTTTTCTTTCCTTTTTTTTTTTTTAATTTTTTTGGAGTACAGTTGACTTACAATGTTGTGTTAGTTTTAGGTGTGCAGCAAAGTGATTCAGTTTTATATATACATATATTCATTCTTTTTCAGATTCTTTATCCATGTAGGTTATTACAGAATACTGAGTAGAGTTCCCTGCACAAAACAATAGGTCCTTGTTGATTATTTTATATACGGTAGTGTGTGTATGTTAATCCCAAGCTCCTAATTTATCCCTCCTACCCATGTTTCCCCTTTGGTAACCATAAATTTGTTTTTGAAAGCTGTGAGTCTGTTTCTGTTTTGTAAATAAGTTCATTTGTATCATTTTTAAAAAATTAGATTCCATATATGAGTGATATTCTATGATATTTGTCTTTCTCTGACTTACTTCACTTAGTATGATAATCTCTAGGTCCATCCATGTTCCTGCAAATGGCATTATTTCATTCTTTTTTATGGCTGAGTAGTATTCCATTGTACATATGTACCACATTTTCTTTATCCATTCATCTATTGATGGACATTTAGGTTGCTTCCATGTCCTGGCTATTGTAAATAGTGCTGCAATGAACATTGGGGTGCATGTATTTCTTCAAAGTATGGTTTTCTCCAGATACATGCTCAGGAGTGGGATTGCTGAATCATGTTAGTTCTGTACTCAGCCTTACTCTTGACCTCAGGATTCGTGAACCCTAGGGCTCCACAGAACCTCTGCTGTTGAGGAAAGAGCCTGGGCTTATTATCAAGCAGTTATGGGTTTCAGTTCTTGCTGCCTACTTATTAGCTGCATGACCTTGGGCAAGTCACTTACCTTTTAGGAAACTCAGTTTTTCACATTTGTAATGAAGATTCCTATCTTGATTGAATTGTTAAGAAATACATAATAATAAAGCATGTATAACGATACAAAATGATATATATATAATGCTCAGTAAAGTCCCTGACCTGTAATAGACCCTTATTAATATGCAGCTATCATCCTTGTCATAATTTTCTCAGAGCTCTCAGTGGCTCCTCACACTTTCTTGAATAGTGTTCAGTGCTTCTGGAATATTCAGCTAGAGACAGCGAGCTGGCTACTACCTCCTGGAGGTTTTTAGACGGATCTGGGCGTCACATGGCTAGGGCCCAAACTGGGCAAGCAGCAGGGTGAATTTAAAAAAAAAAAAAGATTAAGTGTATTTCCAGCTGTAAAAATTGTGAAGATGTTAAGGTGATGACAAAAATAAGTCTTTTGAAGAGTACTGTGAACTGGCACAAAGGTAAGGGATCTTTAGAGGTGAAAAATGACATGAAATCAAGGACCAGTTTTACTTGGCCGCATAGACACAGGACACGGGAGACCAAGGTGGACAGTCTAGTGTGAGCCTTCCAAAAAGCTGGACCCCGAAGGGTGAAGCTCCCAATATAAAAGGTGGCCAGGAAATAAACCCACCGCATAGAAGAATAGAGCAAAAACTTGCCTGTCTCAACTGGTTACCAGATAGAAAGAAAAAAGTCTCCCCTGAGAATTTGTAACCACAAGGAATCCCTCATATCCATACCAGTTTGAGGTCAAAATTTATCTATTTTTGTTTTTGTCTTTAAAACAAAAAGCCCTCAAGGCAAGCATTTATTTCAGAAATAATCTTGGGTTGATAGTGCCTCTAGGCAACTGGCAGACACAATGTAAAATTCCTCTTTGGCAGATGGCAAACCCAAACCTTAAAGTATTCCCAAAGATTAGTTTCTAAGGAGTATGAGCTCAGTCAATCATCACAAACTACAGAGAGTGTAAATTGGTACCATCACTTTGGAAAACGATTTGTCATTAACTGGGTAAGTTGCATGCGCACATACCCAATGACCCAGCATTTATGGTCCTAGGTATATACCTTAGTATCTTGCCTGTGTGTACCAGGACTGGTGCTATAATGTTCCTGGCAGCACCGTTCATAGTAGACAGGAGCAGCACAGTTAACAGCTCCACAATGGATGGATTCTGTTACAGTCACATAATGATATCTTCTGCAGCAGCAGTGACAAATCTACTGCAGTTACACGTGTCAACAAGGATGACTCTAATACAGCATTAGACAAAAGGAACATGTCACAGAAAGATATATATAATGTATGATTATATATAATGTATTATATTACATATAATGTATATATATATCCTAATGTATACATCATATACATCATAATATGATTCTACTTATAGAGAGTGCTAAGGTAGCCAATTCTATCATATTTGGCTTATCAAGGTTTATGTAGATGTTAAAACTATAAAGAAAGTCATGAGAATGATTAACTAGAACAGAAGATGCCTTTGGAGAGCCAGTTAAGGAAGGGCTCATTGGAGGTCTACAAAGCTGCTTGTAACTTTGATTCTTGAGCTGACCAGGTATGTGGGTATTGCTTTTGCGATTTTTCTTTAAACTGTTCATATATGTTTTATGCCGTCTTTTGTGTGTATGATACACATTCTGATAAGCACTTTTTAAAAGGAAGATGGAAACTGTAAAAGCCCCCAGTGACAGAATATTTGATAGGATTCATGTGTGTAACTTTCTGGGCGGGTTTGAGGGGAAGAAGGAAGACGTAATTAAGGATTCACGCCTCTCAACACAAGAAAAATAAAATTATAACCATGTACAGTGATGGATGTTAACTAAACTTATTATGGTGATCATTCTCAATATATACAAATAAGTCATTGTACACCTGAAACTAATATAATGTTATATGTCAGTTATACCTCAATTAAAATAAAAACGATTGACACCAAAGTTGCATGCCTGAGGGGTTAGGATAATCTTGGGACCTTTAAATCGAAATAAGGAGATCAAGGGAGTTTATTACTCACATCTCTGCCATGAGTACTTAGTTGCAGTGACAGAAATGTGTTCTCAGTAAATGTTTGTTGTTGCTGTTGAGTTGAGGAAATTGTGAGACATGGAAAGGGAAATGTTTTAGGATAGATACAGATGGGCACAATGTAGATATAGAGTGTTAGGCGTAAAAAGAATTGTGGAAGTCGTGATAGTGATGAAATCACTTTGGGAAAGAGAACAGGAAGGAAAGAAATGTGAGATCTGAAAATGGAAAAGGCGCATTTTTCAGTGATGGGTTGAGGCAGTGAGGAACACAAAGGTGTGAACAAAGAGTTGAGAGAAGCTAAAGGGAAGATGTTGAAGAAAGAGAAGGTGATCAGTACTGTCCAGTGATTCAACATTCAGAGGAGAGAAGTATAATTAAGTAATGGGATTTGAGGATTGCAAGGTCATTGGTGATTGCATACAGAGACTTTATTGATTAGTGCGAGACGCCGTATTGCTAGGGACTCAAAGATGAGTTATCAATAGTATTAAGATATAGAAGCAGTGGGACTAACCTAAACCAATCCTTCAAAATGTTTGATATTCACAGAATGATTTTAAAATAATAATCATTTATTGAGTGCTTGCTATGCACTCACCCTGTTAATTACCCTACATGAACTAATTTCATTCTAATAGTAGATTAGTTTATCACCATTTGACAGCTGAGAAAACTGAAGCACACATATGTTAAGATACTTGCCACAGGTAGCACTGCTAGTAAGTGGAGTTGTTGGGATACAGACCAATTAACCAGTCTAGCACACTGAGAAACAGACATGCCTTGCATGGGTGCTAGGTAGAAGACTGGAAGGAAAGGGGCTTTTGGATTGTATGTGTGTAGTTTGTTTGTTTGTTTGTTTGCTTTAGGTTTAAGAAACACCTGAGTATGTTGGTAGGCAGGGAACAGGACACCAGTAGAAAAAAAGAACCTGAAGCTTACAGGAAGGGTCATCTTCGCTTCACATGGTTCCCAGATAGTTGGGAAGATGAGATGTAGGAAAAGGATTGGAGAATTGGTTGATCAGGTATTAATAGGCCTCAGAGACTGCTCCCTGCTGTTTAGAGGCAGTGGAGCAAAGCTCTGTTATGTATCACTGTGTCGCCAGTCTGCATTTCTTCTGGCGAGCTACTCTTAGCCTGATCTTGAACTCAGTGAAGGGATTGTGCTCCAGCGAGGATGTACCTGAAGTATTGCCTAGATAGTTAATTCGATGGATGAATGAACAGACGGACGGATTGATTGATGGAAGATGAATGAACTAATTAACCAAGAGTTACTGGGCATAGACTATTGACCAAATATTTATTAAGCCCTTTCTTAAAGTAGTGATTAACAGCCTAGACTCTGGAGTCAGACTCTCTGAATGTATTCCCTGCCACTCACAAGCTGTGTGTCTCTGCAAAAGGCATTCATTCTATAGCCCGGTTTCCTCATCTATAAAATGGAGCCAGTAGTGCTTACTTGCATTCGTTTCTTAGGGCTTCCATAACAAGCCATCACAAACTAAGTGGCTTAAAACAATGGAATGTATTCTCAGAATTCCCTGGCAGTCCAGTGGTTAGGACTCGATGCTTCCACTGCTGTGGCCCAGGTTCAGTCCCCGGTTAGGGAACTAAGATCCCGCGAGCTGCACCGGCCACAGCACATAAATAAATAGGGGGCTTCCCTGGTGGTCCAGTGGTTAAGACTTAGCCTTCCAATGCAGTGGGTTCAGGTTCTATCCCTGGTCGGGGAGCTAAGATCCCACGTGCCTTGCAGCCAAAACACCAAAACATTAAACAGAAGCAATATTGTTGCAATATTGTAACTTTAATAAAAACTTTAAAAATGGTCCACATCAAAAACATCTTTAAATAAATAAATAGATAATCAATCTTTCACAGTTCTGGAGGCCAGAGGTCCAGAATCAAGGTGTCCTCAGTGCCACACTCCCTCCAAAGGCTCTAGGGGATGATTCTTCCTTGTCTTTTCCAGCTCCTGGTGGTTCCTGGCAGACCTTGTCTCGAGGCAACAATACTCCAGTCTCTTCCTCCATTTTAACATGGTTTCTCTTATGTGTCTGTGTCTCCTCCTCTTTTTTTTTTTTTTTCTGGTACGCAGGCCTCCCACTGCTGTGGCCTCTCACATTGCGGAGCACAGGCTCCGGACGTGCAGGCTCAGCGGCCATGGCTCACGGGCCCAGCTGCTCTGCGGCATGTGGGATCTTCCCAGACCGGGGCACGAACCCGTGTCCCCTGCATCGGCAGGCAGACTCTCAACCACTGCGCCACCAGGGAAGCCCTTAACATGGTTTCTCTTATGTGTCTGTGTCTCCTCCTCTTTTTTTGTAATTGAGATATAATTGCTATGTAGCACTATATTATTTTCAGGTGTACAACATAATGATTCTATATTTGTATATCTTCTCTTGTTATTAGGACATCAGTCATTGGATTTAGGGCCCATTCTAATCCAGTATGACCTCACCTTAAATAATTATGTCTTTAAAGGTCCTATTTCCAAATAAGGTCATGTTCTGTAGTTCTAAGTAGACATGAATTTGGGGGGGGCAGCATGATTCGACCCCACTATACTACTTCATGGAAATATTATAAGGACTAAGTTAATATAAGTACTTATACAATTATTACATATTATATTAAGTGACTAATGATATAATCAAGTGCCAATAATATAATTAAGTTAATCTAACTGCTTGTACTAGTATGTAGCACATAGTCAGAGGTATGAAGTATTAGTTATTCCTGAGGTTGGCACTCAAGAAATGCTTTTTTTTTTCCAATCACTGCTTTTTGCTGAATAATACCAATATTCAGTACAGGTGAAAATTCTGAGTTAGTAGGTTAATTTATAATGATGTTTGATTCTATCCTTGAAAAACACACAAGGTTCGTATTTCTTTCCTGTCTAGTAAAATTACTAAGTAGACAAGACATCAAAGTGGCGAAAGACACTTTCGTTTTCCAAGTTCTTCCTTCAGATTTTCATCATCTCGGGGGGGAAATGAAATGATGACCAACTTACTCATATTCATTTTGTACCAACTAACTCCGTAGGCAATGGTCTCCTCAGTATGACTTTCCATGTGACAGCGCTCAGCCTCTCATGGGACCTAATTTCCTTCCATAGTAATTTGTCTACAATTGGCTTAAAAGAGACATTGTTTGGATAGAATGTTCCAGATTAAAAACAGGCTGTAGCCTGTGTTAACCCCTAGTTACTTGATGGAATGATAGCTAAGAGATGCAACACACTGATATTAAGCCTAATACAAAGTACTGTATATATTCTTAACATTAAGGAAATAAACAACAGTATATAGGTACTACAGGCAAATCTGAAAAAAGAAAAAAATGAAGACTCCATTATTTATCCTGCCAGTAAAGCAGCACAGTTTGGGAAAGTGTAAGGGTGAGATGAAGGCCAGCGAGTGTTCATTGGTACCACATCTGTTTTGTTCCCCACCATACAGCCAGATGTTGGCATGACTAGTTCAAAATTGATGTTCAACAAATATTTGCGGAAGGAAGATCTTGGTTCTTTGTCTGTGGGCTGTAATAATTGCATTTCCTAAGTTGTCATGTTTCTTCAAGGCAGTCTTCATTTCCCTCTTCCTGCTTTTTCTTTGTATTTTCCTCTTTCTCTCCCTAGACTTCTTCTTTGAAGTACAAGCAGTGGCTGATTATTATTTATTGGTGTATTGGACATGTCTGCACGTAACAGAGGGCCGGGAGAAATGAAGAAAATAAATCTTTGTCCTTTTTCTTCTTCCTAAAGTTCTCAGGTGATAAAGTAGCTACCTCAGCGAATTATTTGATACCAGGGTTATTGGCTGAAATAGATATAGGGAGGGTATCCACCAGAGAATAATTTATCATTAGAGCAGGTGTTCTTAAACCTAAATCTGTGAGCAGGCTTAGCAGTGCTGGGCCGTATGAAATAGCGTGGAAGTTGTGTTTGCATATGCATGTTTGATGTGTGTATGCAGGTTTGATGTTTGTATGCAGATTTGATGTGTGTATGCAGATTTGGAGTGTGTATGCAGATTTGGAGTATGTATGCAAATTTGCTGTGTGTATGCAGATTTGGTATGTGTATGCATATATGTGCAATTGTTGAAGGAAAGGATTTTTTTTTTTTTTTTTTTTTTTTTTTTTTTTTTTTTTTTTGCTGTACGCGGGCCTCTCACTGTTGTGGCCTCTCCGGTTGCGGAGCACAGGCTCCGGACGCGCAGGCTCAGCGGCCATGGCTCACGGGCCCAGCCGCTCCACGGCATGTGGGACCTTCCCGGACCGGGGCACGAACCCATGTTCCCTGATCGGCAGGCGGACTCTCAACCACTGCGCCACCAGGGAAGCCCAAAGGAAAGGAATTTATTCGTTAACTTTTGTTAGACTCTAAAGAATCTGAGCTCCAGATAGGTAGGAAGTCACTGAATTAGAAGATTTGGTTTATATTGTCTGTATTTTGTTTTGCTTTAGAATTTCTGGTAGGAAAATTATGAGAAAATGTGGGAGAAAAATGACAGTATATAGCAATGCCAAACATTTTCAGACCTGGAATCAATTCAGGGGCTTTCGTTGAATTCTGACACCTCTTTTTGAACTTTTTTAGCTGCTGTTTTTGTGTACTCAAAGTCAGGGTTTGGGGTGCTTACTTAACTCACAGTTATTATCTTTGGCTGTTGAAATATCCAGGCAGACTCATGTCATTTGTTTTCAGAACAGCATCAGAGCCCTTCTGGGCAAATTCCCTGGTAAGTCACTGAGCGGGCACAAAGAAGATGGTATTTTATGGTACAATGACCCAGCTTTGCACAGCTAATTTATTTCTAACTGAACTTACAAACCAAACAAAAACTAACCTTCTCCAAGTACCAAAGCTGTTTAAAGACTGAATTTTATTTTTCTTTACATTTCTGGAAACTTTGGTTTGTTCTTTGTCTGATTTGAACCAAATCTGTCGTCTTCCTCTTACTGAACTCTCTGCCCTGATTCAATGATCTGCGTGCTTGACTCAAATCCCCATTTTGCTTCAGCAGCACCTACGTGTGTTCCCAGATACCCAACTCATGGCTCAGTTTATGCTCTCTGCTGTTCAGCTTTGTATCATAGTAACTTAAGTAACTGCTGTTGTTGTTGTTAATAAAGCCTCCTGTATTATTCTAGGAAATAATCAGTTATTTCCACATAATTTACTTATTTGTTGATTCATTCATTCACAGAACATTTATAGGCACCTGCTGTGTGCCAGGGATGCTTCCAGCTGTAGAGGAAAGAGAAAGATGGATGTTATACATAGAGTCACTGCCTTGTGCTAGGTCAAGGCATATGGCAATGCAGGCAAGCCAAAGATTTAAGACTTTTAAACCCACAATCTTTCAGCAAGTTGGTTTACCATTTATTTAGAGCAATGGTTCTCAACAGGGGCGGTTTCACCCTTCACCTCGGGAAACTTGGAGACATGAAGACATTTTTGGTTGTCACAAATAGGAGATTCTACCTGGTTGGTAGATGCTGGAAATACTGGTGAACATAGACACTGACCAGGACTGTCCCCATATCAGAGAATTATCTGGATCAAAATGCCAATAGTGCTGAGATTAAGAAGCCCTAATTTAGAAGAAGCAGTACTCCTTCAGAGAGAGGCACACTGCTGTACATGGGGAGGGAGGAGACCCTGAAGACAGTGCCCTTTTTCTTTGAGGTCTTGATCAAGTCAACTCAGCTGAATTGACCCACACCAGAACCAAAGATCCTTCTGAGGGATGGATCCTTTCCTTCATCTCAGGTACATTTCCAGGGTTCAATTAGTATTCCTGAAAGATTGGCATCTTGGTGACTAACTTTTTTAAGTTGCCTACCCCTTAAATCTGCCTCTGCTTGTTCTTAAAGGGCTTTCAGTTTAGGGAGGAAGAAGGACAGGTATCAAAAACTATGATACTGGGTGATAAATACCGAGAGGGCTCAATGAAATCAGTGCCTTGGGAACAGTGAGCAATTAAGCTGTGCCTGGTAGTCTGGGAAGCCTTTACAGATGAGGTGGTAAGTGAATGAGAGTTTGAAGGACGTAGTTGGCAAATGGCTGAAAGAAGACACTTTCCTCTTTTAAGCCATACCCTGCATGATTGCATTTATAACCAGTGATGTTTTGGGCGGCCCTTTCAAGAAAATCTGCTTCTGTGTTGTTTTACATGGAGCAAGTTTCCTTTACAAATTGTACAGACTCAACTTTGCAGACTTTCTTCTCATCACCTTCTTTCTATTAAAAATTTCAATAGTAGATGATTTCAGCTGCGTAATTGTAGGTAATAGAGTTTAGCAGTAGTTCAGAGTTGTATGCTTTCAGTGAATGAATTACAGACTTGGCTTTTGTTGTTTTAAAACTGTGTATATATTTCTTTGTTTGAACCTGCTACTGCTTCTGATAAAGTTTTCTGCACGCTGTAGATTTAGCTGGCTTGAAAATATATGGAAAGTATGCTTCACAAACTGTGTAGACATTTATAAATGAATGCTTTTCAGATAGTCTGTGTTCCAACACATGGCTATGTCCTGCAGGAAAATTCAAGAGAACATCATTACCCACAAATTCCTGTTAAACTAGTGTGACATTAAATGTATTCGTGAAGCTATTAATTGAAAAGTTGGAGAGGTACAAAAGAATGGAATAGATGTTAAATTTCTTTTTTTTTAAATTATATGAGTTTCAGGTGTAGCCTTATAGTTCAACATCTGTATAATTAAATTTCTGATTAAAGAGAACAGTGAGGTTTATAATAATGTAACTACCAGAAAGTTACAGGATTTTTCTTAACTTTCATGAAATTGTATGTGGATTTAACGTACCTACACATCATGGAAATTTTCTCTTTCGGTTCAGAATCAGTTATGACATCAGAGAAGGGGTAACTTTGTACACTTGAAACTAACTTTGGAAGAATTTGTACTTTTCCTGGTGACTTTATGAAGACCTTTTATTAGTGTTTTCACGTTAGAAATAAAATAGTTCAATTGAAAAAAATCTCAGTTTTACTTTCTTTTTAGTTTGGACAATAATTCTGGGTAGTTAGCAACATGCATATTAGTTTCCTTTTTTCATCAACATGTTTTTTCTTTTTTATTCAGTCGGATGCCAATGCAAGTTACTTAAGAGCAGCTCGAGCCGGACACTTAGAAAAGGCCCTTGACTACATAAAAAATGGAGTCGACATCAACATTTGCAATCAGGTTAGTTGTGGTGATTGTTGTTGTTATTTAAGTTTTTATTTTATTTATTTATTTTATTTATTTTTTATTTTTTAACATCTTTATTGGAGTATAATTGCTTTACAATGGTTATTTAAGTTTTTAGATAAAATTTTAAAAATCCAGACTTCAAACTCCTTAAATCTTTCGTTAGATATTACCAAGACTTTCTCTTTTTTGTCAGTGTTTTCTATTAAATGTCTCCAGCTTGAATTATCAAGTTATTCTCTGCTTTGTTAGAGAAGCATTCAGAAATGTAGATATGTATCCTTTAGTAACTAATTCCTAAAATTTAGTACGTAATGACATCAGAACAACCTATCTAATTGCCATGAGTACTTTTATTCCTAATTCAAGTTCCTACACTAAGCACATACAAGTGGTTGTTGGTGGGAACTCTTCAGAGTTCTTGGTTGACTGTTTACTCTTCCGTTTTCAACCTGCTGACTAAAACTTTCCCTTCTCTTCAGAATGGGTTGAATGCTCTCCATCTTGCTTCCAAAGAAGGCCATGTAGAAGTTGTTTCTGAGCTGCTACAGAGAGAAGCCAACGTGGATGCAGCTACAAAGGTCAGTATGACACATTTTGTGCTTTTTATATCAATTGCCCAATTCAGTGAGAATTCAGCCCTCGCTAAGAATTGGGGCACGCTTCTCATGAGATACCTGTCAACCTTGTTCTCTTTGGGGAACTTATAGAGGGATTTGATATTTTGTAAAATGTTGAAAGTAGAGAGAAAGATGGGTGAGCGCATGTATCTTGCCTTTTGTTTTACAGAAAGGAAACACAGCGTTGCATATAGCATCTTTGGCAGGGCAAGCAGAGGTGGTAAAGGTCTTGGTTACAAATGGAGCCAATGTCAATGCCCAATCCCAGGTAAGCCTACGGCTCTACTGCCAAGAAATGTTGTTATAATGATTCACAAACAATGTTCTGGGTCAGGTGCTTGCTTGGTTCATGTATCTTCTAAGAATATAATACTTAAGAGCTATATCCCATGAAGAACCAGATTATTCTGGATTATTCAATTTCATATATATCCTCATTTGCAGTACTCTTTGTGTGAGACGTAGAGGTTTTTAAAAGGCATCCATCTGTAAAACTGGTGTGTGTGGCTAGTAGTCACAGACACACATGATTAGAGGACCTCTGTAATGTAGAGACTTATTCTGTTTTATGATGTTAGCTCAGATCCAGTCTCAGTATTTACTCACAGACAAAGGAAATGAGGAGGCCTATAAAAGAGGAAATACCCTTAGAAGTTCAGAATATATCGGTGCTTTATCTAGTTAAAAAAGGGAAGACACTAGTTAATTCCTGTTTACTAACTCAGGCATCATCGTTGTTCCCTGAAACAGATTAAAAAGAAAAAAACAAGCAGAAGAAACTTTAAAATCCCCAAAGTTTAAAATTTCCAGATTGTTCGTAATGAATATACACTGATAATTCATTCAGAAGATCCTCCTACAAGCTCTCAGAATCTTCCATGAAGTTCTAAGGAAAATACCAATAGATTATCATTTGGCAGACTTTGAGTATAAAAAAATTAAGTTCACTTTATTGTTCTAAAAATATAGGTCCTTATTATCCAAATTATTCATTACTATTCATGTCCCCACAGATGTGAGCTTGTGTAGAAGAGCAAACACCATCATAACATACAAATATCCACTTAGGACCTGACCATTTTTTTTTAATTTTTTTGAAGTATAGTTGATTTACAGTGTTTTAATTTCTGCTGTGCAGCAAAGTGATTCAGTTATATATATATACACACACACACACACACACACATTCTTTTTCACATTCTTTTCCATTATGGTTTATCAAGAGTATTGGTCACACTAAGTGAAGTAAGTCAGAAAGAGAGAGACAAACACCATATGATGTCACTTATATGCGGAATCTAAAATACGACACAAATGAACCTATCTACGAAACAGAACAGACTGAGTCTAAAATACTGAGTCTAAAAACAGACTGAGTCTGTTTCGTAGATAGGTTCATTTGTGTCGTATTTTAGATTCCGCATATAAGTGACATCATATGGTGTTTGTCTCTCTCTTTCTGACTTACTTCACTTAGTGTGATCATCTCTAAGGACCTGACCGTTGTTAAAACTGGTCCCTACTCAAACATTCCTTCCAGCTGAAGGCTGACATCTATCCTGGTTCGTCAGTATCTACCCCAGGGTATTAGATTTTGAACCAATTGACTGTAGAACAAAGCTGCAAGTTTTGCAAAAGATGTAGGATTTCATGAAGTCAGGGAGAGTGATGCTGGAGGACTGCTGTGGTGTCGTGACTTTCTGGCAGTAGCTGCCCAGACTGTGTGAAGAATTTGGATGATTTCCTGACAGTGTTTCAAACTCGAATGATTTGAAAATCAAAAGATTAAATGAAGAAAAAAAATTAGGTGAGGGCTTTGGTTCCCAAGTAGTTTTTGCAAAAGGACTATCTTTTTGCTTATGCTCTGAAAATAAAAAGTGAAGGATGTCAAGCTGACATATAATTTTGTTGCAAGAACATCATACATTTTTTCCCCCAACATCATAGTTGGTTTAGTCTTCATTCACTCTGAGAACCTGTACATGAATGCAGTTGTAACCTACCTTTTGTTAAATCATATGAAGTCATTTTTACAAAGTCTGTTTTTCTCTTTCAAGATGAAGTCTCAATCTAACTTTTTTCATTATTTACTGCGGCCTTTTGATCTCCACTTTAAATGCACTTGATTTCCTCAATCTTTTCCAGTACTGATTATGTTTGGATAACAGGAGCCTCTTACATTTTATGGGTCCACAGAATTGTAGTGATTCTCTCCCTTGTTACTCCCACTGTAGCGATGAAAGCTCTGATGCCATTGAATAACAGTGTCGTGGAAAAGAAACGGCACTGTACTTCCAACCACATGATTTCTTGTATAATTGGTCTAACCTCTAGTTCCCTATGGTTGGACATTTGTTACATGGTCTATGCCACCTGTGCTGATTCCCTTTGATAGCTCACTTACAGTAATAAGGCTTTTCCAGAAAGGAGTGATATAAAGTTGAATATTGACAAGTATGGTACTTGAAGAGAAATACAGACCAGCTGACCACAAGAGGAGTACTGTGGTTTTCAACCAATTATTTTTAAATGCCCCTGTAATTTTTTACTTAGAAAATAGCTAGCGTTAAGCTCTGAGATAGTGGGAAAACTCTTTAGTCCATTTTCATTTTCCTATTTTCCCCCCAAGGGAGGGAAAAATTAACCTTCCCTTCTTTTAAACATTATGCACATTCATGACTAATGTTCAGAGGAGGCATGGTTTTAAACCTTCTCTGAAATGTCTGGGAGAAGCTGTAGTCGAAATAAAATCCTAACCATATTTGATTTCAATGTATACACATCCTCTCCTGATGATGAAGTGTGGAAGGAGAACGTGGGCTGTGAAATTCTCTGTTCCTTGCAGCTGTGCTTGGAATACCCAGCCACCCACTTGACAGAAAACCTGCCCCCCTTTCCTCTGGACATCTGCCCCCAGAAGCTTTCTGAACTGCATCGTTCTGTGGACAGAATAAGTAATGAGATCACCATGCAGCAGAATGGAGTTTCAAAGATAATTCCTGGTAGCAACTTTTCAAAAGGAACTTTAAAGAACAGCAAGCAATAATGCCATGAAATGCCGTGAAATTCCATTTGGTGGCAGAACATAAAACATCCCAGGAATATTATTATTCGAGAAAGTGTATCCTTATCTAAGTGAAATTTTACCCTATAGACAATATTTAATAGCCAACAAGAAACAGCATAAAGAGAGCCCCTCACCTTCCTTAAATATAAAAATTCTCCTTGAAAATAAAAATGGCATGGGACAGTATCAAGTTCTGATGAACTGAGGCTCTATACACAAGGAATTTGTGGATATTCTCGTAATAATTTTTGTCATTGCCTTGATCTTAGGTCTTAATAAGTTAGTTACCTCTTTCTTATATTACTTAACATTCCAGGAATCATTTAGGCCTACCCTAAGAAAGAAATTGGGTTAGATAACTAAATTGTGATTTTAAAGAACTCTACTACGATTCCTAACTTCTTAACTCTACTGAGTTCTTAATACTTTATACGAAGGACAACAATGATTAACAGTGTTTGCTCTTGAAAAATCTCAAACTGCCGTGTCAAATGACATCCCTTACGCTTTTCTCCTTCTCTGTCTTTATTCCATAATATAAGGTACCAACTATGTTTATAAAGAAGCAAAGTCTATTTCATATGATATTTTAACTATCAAAGTATTCTAAATTGACAGGTTTTCACAGTGGTTTTACAAAGACAAGACCCTTTAATTAAACCAATGCTTCCTTTGTCTTTCTGGGTTTTTTTTTTTTTTTTTTTTTTTTTTTTTTGCGGTACGCGGGCCTCTCCCTGTTGTGGCCTCTCCCGTTGCGGAGCACAGGGTCCCGACGCGCAGGCTCAGCGGCCATGGCTCACGGCCCTAGCCGCTCCGCGGCATGTGGGATCCTTCCGGACCCGGACACGAACCCGTGTCCCCTGCATCGGCAGGCGAACTCTCAACCACTGCACCACCAGGGAAGCCCCTTTCTGGGTTTTTTAATGTTTCCTATGGGTGGGGGGCGGTCAGGTCCTGATGAAGTCAGACAATGGGTGTGGTCCAGATAGAGCCTTTCTGACCTTTAAACTAATAGCACACCTGTGATGTAAACAGCCTTCACAAACATTAGTACCATATGTAAATCAGTACAAATATATCACGATGCCCTTGACATTTTAATTAATAACAGCACTTTATGATATACAAAGGCTTGGTTGGAGGAAACTAGGATGGATAAAATTGCATGGATGAAATTTAAGCCCTTATTTATATTGTTTCCTTTCATTTTTATTTTATTTTATTTTATTTTAGTGGGTATTAGGTAGCATGCCTCAGTACGGTCTATAAAACTATAAGTCTGCAACTTTGCATACTTATGATAACTCCACAATACTTACAATACTTACAATAACAGCATAATCAGAGCAGAAGGTACTGAAGATATTGGATAAAATCAGACATCAAAAAGCATACTCAGTCTTGAGCCTTTTGAGAATTCAGTGTATTGTTGCTACAGAAAAGCAAATGTAAATTGGGCCACCCATATGTTCCTTTTTGGTCAGCTCTTTGTTTTGGAAATTTCCTAAGTTAGGAAATTAATATAAAACCAGTGATGTACTTTTTTCTCTTAGGAGAAAAATCACATTCTTTCTGAAATATTACCATCTTCCCAATCCAGGTACTATTTCATGAAAAATCATTACAGCTCTAGGTCATCCACACTGGATTACTTGTGCCTTAACCCTCTTTGTACTAGAGAGTAATGGTAATATTTTTATTCACTCTTTCAAAAAGATGCTTATAATTATCTTCCTAGAACCATAACTAGTGTGTATGTGTTCTCACGCCTTGTTGATCCTTTCCCAATAAACAAAATTTGTATTAATTCGTGTTAGTTTCTATTGCTTTAATCCAAATAACTTCAGCAATTTGGAATTATATGAGGAACCCATAGAATAGAAGGCTAATGAAGCTTTCAGAAAGCTTTGGAAACTAGGTAGTCGGAGTGAGAGAACCTCATCAGAAGCTAAAGGGTAAGGTTGCCCTTTGATACAGTCCCTACAGGCCATTCGAGGGTGGGGAGGGGAGATTTGGTAGAAAAGAGAATTGAGAAGGACATAGAATAGACGTGGAAGAGCAAGCAGAGCCGTGCTGCACGTGCGTCCACCCTGTGGTTGAAGAAGGGCAGGCCAGTTTACTTCAAAGTCCAACCAAGACAAGTCCTACCTACACATCCCTGAAGATGTCGTTCCTCTAAAGAAAACAGAAACAATACTGCCAAAGGAAGGGACCAAAATAAACACACACACACACACACTCAAACACCCAGTGTAAAATTGAAATTTCCATTATGGAGGCCTCACCAAAACCATTTTGTCAATATGGTCAGCAGAAGTAGAATGAGACCGTTCAAAGCCATATACTGGATGATTCCATTTGCATGAAATTTTTACTACAGACCAATCCATCGAGATGGAAGGCAGATGAGTGGTTGCCAGAGGACATGAGGAGGGGCAAATGAGGAATGAATACTAATGGTCCAGGGTTCCTTTATGAGGTGATGGAATGTTCTGGAGTTAGATGGTGGGGATGGTTGCCCAACTTTGTGAACAGACTTAAAAAAACACTAAATTTTACACTTTGAAAGAGTGTTTGGGTGTGTGAATTATATATCCATAAAAATATATAAAAATGAAACAATATGAAAGAATGTGACCATTCAGAAAATGACCAGCTTTCGGGTAATAGCGGTACGATGGCAAGCACTCAAAAAACAAGAAGAAAAACTGTTGTGGGAACTATTCACTACAGAGCCCCATCTTGCTGTGACCCGTGTCTACGTATTATTTCTGAGAAATTCCAGTTGTACACATTTCACTCTCTGCCATTGTGGAAAGGGCGCACGGAGTGATCTAAAAGTTGTATTTCTTAAGAACCACTCTTTGGAAGCTCTAGGTCTGTAAGAACAGCATCTCCTAAACCTCAGTGCCTAGTTTGGGGCTTCCTTCAGGGGTCATGAAATGTTTGCTTGGTTCTGGCAGGTTTCCTCCAGAACAGGGCAGGTACACTGGGCTAGAAACCAGGCATTTGTAGGTGAACCAGCGTTTCTTAGGTAACTTGAACTACAGCAGACCTCTGCCCTGAAGTCGAGGATTCACTGACATATATTATCTACTTGATATTTATGTCCGAGAGAATGACATCCATTGTGGAATTTTTCCTTAAGAACTTTACTCCTAAAATCTGAATCTTCCATCTGGAAATTTTGGGTGATGTGGAAAGATATATACTCAGTTCATAAAGTGATAAAAATCCGTGCTGGTTTTCACCTTTCTTTTCTTTTTAATATTTTTAATATTTTTCCCTTTTTTTGGTTAAGAGATATTTAAATCAGCCAAGGATTAAACAATCTTTCATTTTGGTCAGATAAGAAAATGAGAAAATAGCAGTATGATAAAGGGTATCCTAAACAGCTTTCAGGTTCTTTCATAGCTCTGGGAAGAGTGACAGAGATGAAATCCACGCAGACACACACACACACACACACACACACACATTGGGTTGCAGTTTTTCCAGATTTCGTGTTTAAAATTGATAAAATCTTTCATAACAGAACAAAGAAGCAGTGAACTTAGTGATGTTACTAGGTAAATAATTTAAAAGGAAGAAGCTTGACTACTGTGTCATATTCCACTGCCTCTAATTTGGTGTCTCTAATCTTGAGCTTGGCAACCAAATAACCTAGTTTATTACATTTATGTGTAAAATAGAATAAGTAGAATAGAGGAACTCTCTGACGAATGAAGTATATATGCTATGGTAGATTTGTTACGTGATAATACTTTTATCAAGAATATTTTTAACTTACTTCCTAATTCTGAGGTAGAAGCCAAAAAAGTGAGGTTACCAGAGGCTGAATTATGTTCATCATATAGTAATTAATACTTATAGTAATTAACCTAAACCTTTTGAATCACAAAGTTTTGAGTAATGTTTGGTAACATTTAATTTAGAATGTATTTACATTTATTCTTTGAGATTGCATAATGTAAACAACAAAATTTCCAGATCATTCCGTTAAATAGGACTGAATTCTGAAAATCATATTCAAAGAGAATTTATTATAGTTTGAAAAATACCTGTTTTGGTGTATATATCTTACAATAAGTTTTTTAAAATATTACAGTATTTCATAGATGTGAAATACATTGTTTTAGAGAACAAACATACATGCAACATATTTGTACTAAGAAGCTTAAGATGGATGTATTCATTTGCTTCCAAGTTCCGTGGCAGTTGGACACATTTCAGACAAAGATGCACAAGAGAATATATAACATATGAATGTGTGTGTATGTATTCTGAGCACGTCTTTGCAAAAAATGCAAGGAAGGATACTTATAAAGAGTAGACTACTAATAGAATTTGACTTTAAAGTTGAAGATATACCTTTTTCAAATTGCTGTTCTTTCCTTTCTTCTAAGTCACCCCGTCTGGGGTAAGTTTGAAGCTGTAGAAAATTAATATAAATTCTTTCCAAAGTAGGAGCTATTTCAGGTGTTTAAGTTTATGTAAAAGTATTACATATTTTATTTAAGATACATAATTATTGCTTGGGATAAAAAAAGATTCATTGAGACGATGACCAAATGTATTTTTATGCCTATTCTCAGGGCGTCTAGTAAAATCCTTTACTCGTGGTAAACACTCAGTAAGTAGTTGATGGTTAAATGAAGGTACATATTTATCTAAAGTGGATATATTGGTATGAATTATACTTAGACAAGTAGCAATGAACCACACTCAAACTATGAATTAGGAAGTATAATCGTGAATTATACATTCTGCTTAAATCATGGTGCTTAGGTGTTCTAATAAATATGAATATATTAAAGTATTATTAAAATTATTACGTGTGAGATTTCCTGGAATATATAATATCATCAGTACAGTGGAAAGATAGATTTGCTTTAAAAAGCCACAAACATTTTAATTCTTATTTTGCAGAATGGTTTCACACCATTGTATATGGCGGCCCAGGAGAACCACCTGGAAGTTGTCAAGTTTCTCCTTGACAATGGTGCAAGCCAGAGCCTGGCCACGGAGGTAAGACACTTTGGTTCTTTCCATGGGTAAGTTCACGTGTTTATAGGGCATTTTATCAACCTGAAGCTATAAATTGAGAATTTGTCTCACTGGTATGTCATTGCAGTTGTATATTAACGTGTGGGCTCACAAGGTTTTATGAAATATATTAGAAAACTCTAGTCTTTCAAGAATCTTCCATTGCAGAGATACCCTCTCTGCTCTTAAATGCCTGGCTCTACCCTATAACTGAGCTGTTTAGTTACTATTTACATATTTGCTTGAGGACACTTATCTGCTTCTTAACAATTTTCCCTCAAAAGCAGCCACTGTTTTGAAATATTTTTGTGATAAAACATAAGTTTTAAATCTGGTTTTTTCCAAATTTAAGCTAGCATAATTATAATGATTGGATTTATATATTTCTAAAGTAAACTAATTAAACTCACACTTCTAAACAAAACTAGTACACATTTTTAAATACTAGATAAAAGTGGTATTTAAAAAAAAAACGTTTGCAGTCAGGAATAGAGGAGTTATTTAAAAATAAAAAGTTATTTAAGTCACTGGTACTGTTTTAGGTAATACAGTTTATTTTTTAAACTAATCTGGATGGAAGATTGTAATCCCTTGTAAAGTGTATCACTAGAAATCTGTTGCTAATAATAAAGGACCAACGTTTGGGTATTCTTTATTTTTAACAAAACAATGAATTAGAACAGATGTAGGGTTATCCTTGTCATAATACCACTCCTCTGACTTTCATTCTGAAGTATTTCCTGAATGGCACAAGAAAGATGACAATACAGGGATTGCATATAACCTCACCGTTTTTTTGAGATTATGCCTTCAGGGAAACCACTAAGTAAATGAAGAGGCAGTTCACACTAAAAGAAATACAAATGACTATAAATGTTTAAAATACCTCACCCTCCCTCATAGTCAAAGAAGTATTAATTTATTAATCAGATAAAGAATGAGATCCAGTCTTTTGCCCATGGGATGAGGAAGAAATTCAAGGGGTAGAAAAAATTGGAAGTTAACTACCTTATTGGTGAAGTTGACAATTGGTTGCAACACTTTTGCAGAAGCAGTAACTATCAAAATTAGTATTTATACACCTTCTTACGTAGCAATTCCACTTCAAAGAATTTCTGTCACATATATTAGAAGATAATGCAAAAAATAGTTATTATATAAGAAGCTCAACAATATGATTACTAATGACAATTTTTAAAAAACTAGGAAGGACAAATAGGGAAGTCATTGGATAAATACGGCTCTACTTAGAGCTGTAAAGAGTAAAATGCTCTTCTGCACTATTAGCAAGGAGACAAGACTCTATGTACTGATACAGGAAAATGTCCGTAGTGTATTGTTACCAATGGTTTATTCTGAAAATTCGGAGGGAGCCTTACTTTTCACTTCATACCCTTCAGTTCTCTTGGTGATTTTTATCTTGAGAATGTATTTTTAAACAATAATATCCTTAGAGCTCGGTAAGAAATAACAAAGGAACCAACATTTGTAGACGTCGAGCAGGGCCCATCCTCACACTGGGAGGAAGTAGCCTGAGTGAGTCCCTCAAGGACGAAGAAGCGCAGGTCTCATCACGCTTTGCAGGGAGAATGGGCAGCAGAGGTTGTTGTAGAAGAGGAAACCCATTCGCATTTTTGGATGGAAATACGAAATAATATGAATGTCCTGATGACAGCAATTCCTTAGTACTGTTTATGTCTGTGAAGGACAGGTAGTATTCTTTTTCAGGCTGCGATGGACAGAGCATCAAGGATCTCTCCTTTAGAAGCGAATATAAACCCCATTAACTGCTAATAGATTAGAGTTAACTTGTCAGCTAATTATCAGTAACTCACTGAGTTCTCCAATTTTTTTTAAGCTTTCAAGGCCCCAAAAGAGGCACTACAACCAAGTAAAAAGAAATATTATATGAGATCCTTAAACAACTAATTCAGTCTTTTAGCAAGAAGATAGGTAGGTAGATAGATAGATAGATAGATAATGTAGATAGATATGTAGATGACATGTAGATAGATATGTAGATGATAGATATGTAGATAGATAGAGATATGTAGATAGATATATATGTACATAGATAGGTAGGTAGATAGATATGTAGACAGGTAGGTAGATATGTAGATGATATATATGTAGATAGATATTTAGATGATAGATATATAGATAGATATGTAGATAGAGATATGTAGATAGATAGAGAGATAATGCAGATAGATTTTTTTTACTCCTTTATATTAATTTCAAGAGGTTTTGGGGGGGTTGGTAGCTTTAAAAAATAAATGAATGAATGAATGTTCTAAGAACAAATCACATCCATGTCTTCATGAGGGTGCTAGTACCTCACTATATAAACAACATCTGTTGATTATCTAGAGCTATTTGAAGCTTTGACTGAATTTTTAGCTCTTCTTTTGGATTATTATTACTAGAGACTAAAAAGAACAGCAAGAAATAAGATGTTTCATTCACACAATGTTCTAACTGCAATGATATTGGTATCATTTATCCAGAAGTCTGTATTTACAGAATGAACAGTAGTGGCAATGAAAGGATTCCTTAGATAGAAACATTTTAATAGGATTTTTAATTTATTATATGATGTGATATTGCCAAGGTCCATCAATACATTTTTTCTTCCATATGTACCTTGTATATATGTATCGAGTCTTTGGCATGGTTGTGGTTTTCGAAACCTTTCCTGTATTACTGTGTACTACATTTATATCTTTTCCATGGATATCTTCCTTCTTTTCCATGGATATCTTCCTTCTTTCGCTAATCAAAATTTGGAAGCATGAGGTACATTTATTTGTTCACTTATATGGCACAAGTAATTATCAAGCACCTAGTATGTGCCAGACAGTCCACAAGGCAGTGAAGTTTGTCAAGGAGCTCCTATCACGTTTCCTTCCGGCTTGTATTTTTCTCTTAAGAATAACCCTACAGAGCAAACCAAACCGTTTAAACTTGGTTTGGAAACAAAATCTAGAGCTGCTAATTTTAGCTGTTAACACCTTAGGGCTGGTACTTTGTGTCTTTAATTGGTTTGTGCAGGAAGCACATTCTTGTCAGTGCTAATGTCTCAGCTGCAGTTGATTTTCTGGTGCAAGGTAGTTTCCTTTATGTATAGGCCCTGTGGATTGAAAAATTCCCATCAGTGGAAATGTAGCCATTTCATTTGGCTGCAGAACAGAAGTGAGCTGTCATTTTTACCCCTTAGGTTTTGCTCAGGTTTTAAAAGTGAGATGCGACGTTAACTCTTAATACACAATTGTCCTTTCACCATTCCATTTTTTTAAATGTATTTTTCTCTTTTTTTTCAAAAGTAATATATTAAATAAATGAGAAAGTACAATAAAAAGCAAAAAGAAGAAAAAGCCATGGTTAATTTTCCCTAGAGATAACATTCTGTTTATTCATCCAGATTTTTTTGTCCATGTTCACAACGCACACATTTATCTTAATGAAAATGAGATCATATATTTACATGGTTATGTAGATTCCTTTTCCCATAACATTAAATTACACTCTAAACTTTATGTCCCTCAGTGTAACCTGTGATATCATTTTGATGACGTCCAGGTTGTATGCAGCCTTTCTCCATTATCTTACATATGGTTGCAGGGAATGTCCTTCCAGCTGCGTCAATGCTCATCCTCTTCCTTATTTGGGTCTTCTTGGAAAAAGTTGAAAGCGGCAAGTGGAACTTCAGCCAGATCTTGAGGCTTGGAGCATAGATAGAATTTGTGTATGTGGAACAAGGAGGACATTTCAGAGTGCAGCAAATAGCCTGAGATTAGAAGCCAGGGTGGAGATGGTCCGCACGTCCACAGTTAGTAAGGAGAATGGAGATGATTTGTACGAGAAGAGCCTGGGCAATACTGTCACTTAGGCGCTTGGGGCCAATATTTTACACATCCTTGAATATAAATGTGCTGATTTGCATTCAGCCAAATGAGTGGTAGGAGTGGTAGGTGTTTTCCAGCAAGGAATACAATGGTGAAAGTGGTCTTTTAGGAAAACCAACAAGACATGAGTATGCAAGTAACTCTGATTTTTCTTTCTCCCTTATAAGCACTCCTCCATCAGAGCAGCCCTCGATATGTGCCACAGGGACTACAGATATAAAATATCATGACCCGAATAAAATAATAAGTAACTTACTTGCCAATTGTCTAGTAAAAATAATTTTGAAATGTTCTTTTGAGTGTGTGATAATGAAAGCATTGCAGAATTAAAATTTGGGAGCCAGTCCTGGGATGTTCTGCCCTGTACTATGTGTTCTACAGTCAGCAGACCATCCACAAATTAATTAACCACAGTGAAATCTGTAGCTGTCTTCTCTTTGTCAAGTCCTGGGGCCATACGGTGGGAAGACTCAAATTACAGATGTGTGTGTATGTCTGAATTGCCTTTAGTCACATTTTGTATGATCCCTTCTTTCATTGGTCAGAGAAACCACGAGTCTTTCATGTATATCTTTCTTAAAACAGCAGTGAGTATAGTTCATTAATTCACATATACAAATTGAGCACCAGATATACGCTAGGCCACAAGGTACAGTGATGAAGCAGACAGGATATGCTAGGCAACAAGGTACTGGATAAAACAGTTTTAAATTATCAGTGGAAATGTTTACAGCTTATTTAAATGAACTCCTTTGAAAAATTTGCCTGGATTTAACCCGAGAGGTCATTGTTTTCACTGAGATTATTTTATGGATACTGAAATTCTGCCGTCTTTTTCTTGTTTAGGTAGGACTTTCAAAATTTACCCACTTTTTCCACAGAAAGAAACCCATAAACTTATTACAGATTTTTAAATTGTTTCCTGCTTTGGTATATGTGTAGTTTTAAATTTCTTTCCACATATGTCTACTTGAGTACGTCAGCTTTAATAACCCCGAACAAAACTTGACATTTGGTCACTCGGTCACCTTCTTATTTGTTAATGAAGAAGAAAATATCCATAGGGACCAGTCTTGACCCATCCATCTGTTCGCAGGATGGCTTCACACCGTTGGCAGTAGCTTTGCAACAAGGTCACGATCAAGTAGTTTCACTCCTGCTAGAAAACGACACGAAAGGAAAAGTGCGTCTTCCAGCTCTTCACATCGCTGCCAGGAAAGATGACACGAAAGCTGCCGCCCTGCTGCTGCAGAATGACAACAATGCAGATGTAGAGTCGAAGGTGAGGACCTGGGAGACGAGCCCCTCGTGCAGCATCCTGTGTTAGGCACCCAAATGTGAAGAATGCCTGGGCTCCCTTTGGAGCTTATGCCAAACACTTAACTGCACTGAAAGGAATGAAATCAAGCGCCCAAGTCATCCAGCCGAAGGCACATCCCCTGCCCTTGGCATCTAAAGCTGGGAGGGAACTGTGGGTGCTGCCCTATGTGTGCTAACATGGAGGCCACCTCAAAAGAAATCAAACGATACGTACCCAACAGCGTCTTTCCTTTGAACATGTATTTTTAATGTCGTTAACACGTCAGCTCAAACATCAAGGTGAAAAATTACAAAATGCTAGCCACGGTGTGCACAAAATCCACCTTTGGTTGCTATCTCAGACGGTAGGCAATGCACTGAGTATTGATCAGCTGTGGAAACCATGCCAGCAGCCAGGGTCCCAGCCAGCAACTCCCATTGCCTGGACACTTGCAAGTCTCGGTGGAGGAAATGTGGCATTTGGAATAGGCCGTCACATAGCCCTTCATTCAGTCTAGCTTTCTTTCTGTGCCTGTCGTGCTTCCATCAGAGCTTTCACCCTCGTCACTTAGCTGTCATGAGCTTTCTGCCATCCATGATCACCGACAGCAAACTAACCGTTCATTTTTTCCTCCTCCTTGCTTCCAAATGTGTTAACCTAGCTGGTGGTGAATAGAACAACAGAGGTATATATACATATATATACGTGTACATATGATCTATATCTGCATCATCATTTTCCCATTTCTTAGAGCTGCTACCTCATTTCTTTCCCTTCTTCTTTGCATTGCCTTCTGTAGGCTAGATACCTGCTTTATACCCCCGCCCTCAAAGTAGCATGTACCAGAGAAGATAGTAGTTTGATTACCAGGGCTTTCTGCAGCTGAACCTGGTGTTTGAAAGGAAGTATGAGGAAGCCTTGAAACTTAAGGGTATTTCAATAGCGTTCTGTGACACGAAGCGTTTTGGCACTTGAGAAACTTACCAGCTGTACCTAAAGCTGCAGACAACCCTGTCATTCTACTCATCTAGGATTGGTTCTCTAGAGTTCTGCATGACACTTACCCTCAGTGGTGTCAGCCAGATGAAAGTTACCCCAGAAGGGCACACATATGACCCACCCTTGACAAGAGTCAGTCAGATCGCGAGCATGGCTGAGAAGCTTGCTAACAATTCAGAAATGCATCTAGTTCCTATAAGGTTTCAATCTTTGGGGACTAAGTGAATCGCTGCATGTTTTAGCACTTTTTTTAAGGAAGTAAAATGACCTCGGTATGAATAATCCAGAAAAATGTGCTATCGAGGAGGCATTTGCTACTAAAGAGACCAGCTTGTCCATTTCTTCATGAAACGCATTCACCACGATTCAAGACCGATGTGTAATGGTACCTCTTCCCCCCAAATTGCTTTCATCGTTAAAATTGGCTTTTACCGTTTGTTCATTTGACTCTACATTGAATATATAAAACAAGTTAAATTTTGACAGAGTTTCAATGGACGGTTCTATGAATGATAAAACAGTGGTACTGATCGAACTTTCTTTGAGCTGTCAAGATATTTCTTGTCATCCCTAGTTTAACTTTTGGAAACATTGGCTTCTGTGTAGTTCTGTTCCTGGATTACTAAAATGGCTCAGTCTCCACCCTTGGTTCCTCCCTGGCTATTCCTCTGCCTGTGAGTTTGGCATCTCTTTGAAATCCTATGAGCAATTGGCACTAATGGAAAGAAACCTAGTACAGAATGGAATGTGGACCTCAGCGTATTTTGCTTCCCTGTTTTTATCTGGGCAGGGTTATGGTATTAACACGTCGGGCAAGGGGCCGGCAGGAATCAGCTGAACGTCTGCTCTGTTTTCTTTCCAGAGTGGCTTCACTCCGCTCCACATAGCTGCTCACTATGGAAATATCAACGTAGCCACGTTGCTGTTAAACCGAGCGGCAGCCGTGGACTTCACCGCGCGGGTAAGAGTGCTGCGGTCTGACGTGCGCTTCAAGCATTTGAAACGATTCTTAACCCTCCTTCCCCACCATGAGGAGGAGGTCAAGACAGTTGCCCGCCAAGGGTCCTCCCAGTCAGTGGAAGGTGTGATGTCTACTTATACTAGTGCGTTTTCTTGCATACAGGTGTGCCTATTTCCTAGGAGGAAAAGAAAACCAAGATCGGGGTCGGGAGTAGGGGTGGGTGATAAATATCTAAGTGAATATATAGAAAATGTGATTTAAATAATGATGACTGGAGACTACACACTGTCCCCCAAGTTGAAATTTCTGAGACTGTAGAAATGGGTCGGATGGCACTAACAGTGCTCTAGACATCAGGGTCTCGATCTTCCAGGTGGGAATGAGTTGGAATGTCTGGATAAGGCCCAGACTTTAGAACCCAAATAATAGAGGCCACCTTTTGCTCTTAACTTCTGTCCCCTCTAAACTTTCAGAATGGGTAACACGATTCTGTAACCTGAGTAAGCTCATAATCATAGGGAAAGGAATTACTGTGTCGTGTGTACTCCTGGACAGCCGCTCAGACATCCCAAGTAACATGGCCCTGAATGTAAAAGCTGGTCTAGCTCTAGGCCTGATCGTCAGCAACAGCATCATCAGAAGTAGAAACAAGGTGGGAAGCAGGACAGAGAAGTGGCTGGATGTGGGGACTCAGGATTCAGACTCCCTGGGTTCCAGTTTTGGATTTAACTTTTCTTTCTGTGTCCATCAGTTTCCTCATTGGTAAGATGAAGTTAATATGGATTATGAAATTAAATAATAAATGGTGATTAAAAAAAAGTAATAACAGCACTCCTGCGCTGGGTCACTGAGAAGTAGGAGTGAGCGTACCCAGAGCACCTAGCGCGGCGCCTGACACATCAGCACCAGCAGCGCTGTGATTTTGCACATAGCGTTGGAAGCATTATTTTTGCTAAAAACCTCACTTGTTAGGGGAGAAGTGGCAATAGACCCGATAGAGAGAACAATCGTAATGCTAGTACCAGCAGTAGTTGTAGCAGTAGTAAAAGTAATACCATCTTTGAAGCAGATGCCAAGCTGAGCATTTTTACCTCATATATTCTTATATCAAGAAAAGTGTTACTTATCCTTGTGTTACAGAAGGGGAAACCAAGGCCTAGGGATAAGAAATAGCTGGTCCAGATCACAGAGCTAGCAAATGAGAAATGGCAGAATTTCAGCCCCCAAGCTCTTCACCCCTCCAGTCTTCCGCCTCCCTCCGCTGATGTTAAGGGTTCATTTTTCTTTTCCTTCTTATAATTCATTAGTTCTATAAAAATTAATACGAACTCAGAATAGGCTAATATAAAAGCTATTTCCAGGGACAGAGCGATGTCTGGCCGCGGCCCTGGGAGCTCCGCCTCTGCCATCGGGACGCGGCGTGCTGCCCAGACCGGCGCTCAGGGGGCCCGGGCCGGCTAGAGGCATGGGGGGCACCGGGGCCCTGCGACGCACTACCAGAGGCCTGGCGGGTCATCAGGGAGCCGGATGCCCATGGCTGGCTTGCAGGTGGGAACCCCTACAGGCTCCCCATTCGGCACAGCTGCTCCACTTCGACCTGGCATGCCACCCACCGTGATGGACCCATTCCGAAAACGCCTGCTTGTGCCCCAGGCCCAGCCCCCGATGCCTGCCCAGCGCCAGGGGTTAAAGAGGAGGAAGGTGGCAGATAAAGTTCTACCTCAGCGAATTCAGGAGCTTGTCCCAGAGCCTCAGGCGTGCATGGATCTCTTGGCTTTTGAGCGGAAGCTGGACCAGACCGTTGCTCGAAAGCGGATGGAGATCCAGGAGGCCGTCAGAAAGCCTCTGACGCAAAAACGAAAGCTGTGGATCGATATTTCTAGTACGTTCAGTCCCAGCAAGGCAGAGGGTGATAGTGCAGGAACCGCAGGGACCCCCGGGGGGAAACCCCGCAGGGGACCAGGTGGCTTCCTGGGAACTCCGAGTAGAGGGGAAACTGTTGGGTGATCCTAGGAAACAGAAGAGGAAGTTTTCTTCCGTCTTTAAGAACCTCGTCATTGAGCTGGACAAAGGAACTGTACGGGCCTGAACCACCTGCTGGAGTGGCACCGGATGCCCACCACCCAGGAGACAGGTGGCCTCCAGGTGAAACGGCCCTAGACCTCATCGTCAGGTGCACCCGCCTGCTCATGCTGGGTCACCAGCCTCCCCAGTACAAGTCGGACCCCTGACTGGCGAGGCTGCTGGGGGTGCACACACACACGAGGGCTACCACCATGCAGGCCAAACACAGCCAGCTGCAGGACGGCCATGAGCGGGAGTACGTCAGCTGCAATCGGTACTTCCACCGGATCTTCAGCTGCGGCCGACTCCGTTTCTCTGAGATTCCCATGAAGCTGGCCGGGTTGTTGCAGCATCCAGACCCCATTGTCATCAACCATGTCATTAGCGTGGACCCTAACGACCAGAAGAAGACAGGCTGTTATGACATGGATGTGGAGGTGGATGACCCACTCAAGGCCCAGATGAGCAATTGTCCGGCCTCTACCACCCATCAGCAGATCGCCGCCCTTGATGTCAAGCTCCATGAGACCACTGAGTCCATCAACCAGCTGAAGACCCAGAGGGATCTCATGCTCAGTTGTAGCACTGACCCCCAGGACTTCATCCAGGCATGGCTCCGTTCCCAAGATCATCACTGATGTGATTGGGAATCCTGAGGAGGAGAGACGAGCTGCTTTCTACCACCAGCCCTGGGCCCAGGAAGCAGTGGGGAGGTGCATCTTTGCCAAGGTGCAGCAGCAAAGGCAGGAACTGGAACAGGTGCCGGGAATCCGCCTGACCGCAGGCTCGGGGATCCCTTCCTTTCTTCCCAGCCCTGGAGCACCCCCCTCCTCAGCCTGGAAGGGGACCACCCTCTGGGGCACAGACACGTAGGTCAAGGAGGGGGTGAGCGGTGTCTCCTGTCACCTTCTGCTCCCCAGCTTTAGTTTCATAAGTGTAGTGAGAGGATTCCGTGTTGCTTAGTCCCCAAAGCCTTACTACTTACACGTTGGCTTTAATTGGATTCACAGCAGAGGCCTCCTTTGCCCCCTGCAGGCAGGCCCGAGTAGGACCTGGAGGCTGTGCTTTGACATCGCAAAGGCCCCTGGCTTTGCTTGTTTACAGACCCCCTTGGAGCGAGTGTCAGCGCCGGCTCTGGGCAGCTGGGCGAGGAAAAGGGGCACAGCTCACACTCTTCCTGTAGCCTTTCCAAACCAAAGTTCTTCGCCATTCCTACCAGCCCAGCCTTGCTGCTGTTTTTTTTCCCTTTCCTTTGGGTATCTGCACTATTCGTGGAGCAGGTTTTTCTATGCGGGAGCCACGTTTTTTGTACAGGAGTAAGCTGGGGTTTTTCAGGGAGCCCTACTCAGTATCTCCTTCCTTATTTTCTTTTCTCAGTCTATGCAAGCGGCTCTGGCCGCCGTCATCTCCTGAGAGGCCAGAGGGCTGCCACCCCCAGCTCTTGGGCCCAGGGGTAATGCCTCCTAGAGGGAGGGCACGCTAGTTCTCTGGCGGGGCCTGAGGCATGGGTGAGCGTGCTGGGGGAGGGCAGGGGGAGGGCAGGGAAGCGGTGGCGAGGACTGTTGTTCCCCTTTGGAGCTTGGGAAGGAGAGTGGGCCTAGGGCTTGACAAGTGCCACTTCTGGCGGGTTTGGAAATTTCCAAATAAATCTTTGTTTATTGGTGGCAAAAAAAAAAAAAAACACCTATTTCCTATCCTATTGTCATCAGCCTGCTAAAAGCCTTTATCAGTTGAAATGAGGCAGCTCATGTCACTCTAGAGCCATGTTCTTATTGCACAAACAGCATCCTTGGGTTTCAGCAACATGGCAGACCCGAGGCCTAGTGTGACATTTTGAAGGACAAAGTTAAGTACTTCTTTAAGTCATGTATATACAGGGCACGCCGATGTGAAAACTGAAGCTCGTGTCTGTAAGATGCATCCTTCTGGTTTTATATCTCTAACTCACAGGAAACCTCATTAAGTCACATCTTCTAATTAGGACATTTGGAAAATTCATGTCAGGGTAGTGTCTGAAGTTTTGTCTTTGTGCCGTTGTTCAGAAATTTCCTGATGCTGCTGAAAAGAAGGAGATTGGGGTCATGTTTAAGCAATTTAAGAGGACACATTGCAGTATTTTCAGACTCCTTCAAACAATTCCAAAGCATCAATTTACATTAAAACAATGACTATGGTAATTACAAATGATGCTAATTTATTGATTAAAGATGAGTGGACACTATGGAAGCTAAAAAAAAAAACACACAAAAAAAAGGGTTCTGAAGAACCTAGGGGCAGGACAGGAATAAAGACACAGACATAGAGAATGGACTTGAGGACACGGGGAGGGGGAAGGGGAAGCTGGGACGAAGTGAGCAAGTGGCATGGACATATATACACTACCAAAGGTAAAATCAATAGCTACTGGGAAGCAGCCGCATAGCACAGGGAGATCAGCTCAGTGCTTTGTGACCCCCTAGAGGGGTGGGATAGGGAGGGTGGGAGGGAGACGCAAGAGGGAGGAGATATGGGGTTATATGTATATGTATAGCTGATTCACTTTGTTATACAGCAGAAACTAACACACCATTGTAAAGCAATTATACTCCAATAAAGATGTTTAAAAACAAAAAGTGGAGACCTCAGACCCACGTTGTTACCTTGTTAACCTTGTCTGAATTACCATATGTGATTTAAAAGTCACAGTGTGCTTTTGTTTAAAATATGTTAAAATTCAGACTTTTTTGCTGATTTGGAAAAGCATTTTCTCCAGACATTCCTCATTAACGAGGCCTCATAGCATTCTGAACTGAAGGCTGTGGTGGAAGTTAATCATACTTACTAGGAGGTCTGTACTGTTGCTTACACCCTACGACACATGCTTCCCTCCATACGTGATGGATGGCTTGCAGTAGGATGTCTGAGCAGAACTGGTCTTCATGAAAAGCTTAATTGGAGGCAACTGCTAGTTGCCTCCAGAAACCCACTGTAGGTTCCAAATCTCCAGTAATTCTGTTATGTAACAATCCAGCGTTTAGCCTTTTGTATTACAGAGACCTCTCCCTTCCCAACTCGAGTGGGGTCCTTCTAGGTCAGAGTTCTCTCAGGGATGTAGCAGGTGAAAGTCAGATGCCCTAGAACACAGATGGGATCAGATTTTGCCTGGTCAAAACAATAAAGGAAGGATCATGAAGCCTCAGTTGCAAAGAACTAGGTGCAAATCATAACCATAAATCGTATGCTTCAGGAACTGGGTTGAGATAGAGGTATCGATTCGAAAGTTAGAGGTCAAGTTACAAAATGACAGCAGCAACCTTTGTCTTAGGGGGGCTGTGATTTCTGCTTCCTGGCTGGGACAGAGCATTGAAGAAAGGCGGATACAGTCTTGTAGTGCTTTGTGGGCTGAGGGCGTGACCTCAAGAATAGCTACCTGCTGGTGAAGAGAGCTGGGGATAGGAGTAGGGATAACCCTTCTGGAATCATTGCCTGCGTGTAGTGCATGTGCAGATACGAGGCAGGTGCGAGGCAGAACCAAACGCGGTGTGACTAAAGAGAGAACACAGTAGAATGGATTGTTTCTATGCTTCTTTGTAGTGCTGGCTAGTTCAGGCAGCAAGAAAACAGATCGTAGCCAGTGGTGAACGTATACCCCCGAGCAGCAGTGATGGTGACTGATTTATAGGATACTTACTGGTTCTATTAACACCTTTCCTTAGATTTTTATTATAATGTGAATTTTGATTTTTGTGTTTGCCGTGTTTATGTATTGCATAAGATCTCCTGTCTGACATCTTAAATATTTCCTTTCGGATTATCCAGACCTGTTCAGCCTCAAGGTCCACAGCAGGGAGTTAATAGAATAGCTGCTGAAGACTGCAGTGCAGTGTCAGCATGCTGCATTCTCTGAATTGTGTCTGCTGAGATGGCCTTGACACCATCTGAATTTATGCGTGACCCTTGCTCCCTTAGCAAGTCATCCTAGCTCTCTTGGGGAAGAGAATGTAAGACACACCAGAGCTGCTCCTGATTCGCTTTCCAGTAAGGAGCATTGATGCCCTGGAGTAGGTAAAGGCCAAATTATATTATTGGATGCCTGCAAAATTCCCTTCATTGAAGAAGATAGATGAATGCTTTGCTAGCTAAGACATTTTTTCATCAAATACAGTGGACCACCTAACTTAATCTGCACTCTCGTCATTAACCTTTCTCTTGTAAATTATTATTTAACTTCCCATCTGGGGAAGACAATTGAGTAAAATATCCTTCTATTGGTCTTGGTATGTAGTACTTTTTTGTTCTGATCTCTGAAAGGATTACGGATTTATGTGTTTGAGTGCTATAACTCATTTGTTTCCAAAAGGATTTCAGGAGGTTTACAGATTAAAATATACAAAGTAAGACATGTAAGGATGAAACAGAAAAAGTAAATGTTACTAAGCAACTGGAAAGAGCTAGTGAATACAAAGCCCTTAAATTTAGGCTTTAAGGGCTTTTATACATGTAGTAGAAAAGGAAGCACGGGTTATATAGTTTTCACTTTTTGACAAAGGAAATCTTAGTTATCTATAGAGACAGGTTTTTTTGTGTGTGAAATAATTCAGATGTGATTTTTATATCATGTGAATCATTGTATTAAGAGCAGTGAGTTTCCAGAGAACAGCCTTGTGGTTGCCAGGTGGGAGTGGGGGAGGGAGAGGGATGGACTGGGAGTTTGGGGTTAGCAGATGCAAACTATGAAATTTAAAATGGAAAAACAACAAGGTCCTACCATATAGCCCAGGGAACTATATCCAATCTCCTGGGATAAACCATAATGGAAAAGAATATAGAAAAAGAATGTATATATGTGTATAACTGAGTCACGTTGCTATACAGCAGAAATCAGCATAACGTTGTAAATTAACTATACTTTAATGATAAAAAAGAACAGTTTCATAGTTGACGGTATCTTTAATAGCTACATTGCAAAAGGTTCCATTCCTACTACCCCATACTGCCTAAGTCTCCATCTGTGTAGGCGCCTTGCCCAGGGAGGCAGAGACACTATGGCCCAGGTACTTAGCTGTATGATGCTCTAATTGCGTGTGATAGAACTTGGCACGTGTGCCACAGATCTGTGACTAGTTAACATGTCCAACTGGACTGCCTTTCTCAAATAGCAGTTGTTTTGAACAAAGCTTTAGCAGGGGCTCAGCCACATTTGGAACTCAATTATGTCATAAGAAAGGCTACTTTATCTAAAGTTCTTAGATAAAGGCTACTTTATCTAAAGTTCTTTTTGTTAAAGGGAGAGCAGTGTTTTTAGACAGTTGAACTCCTAAACCTGTTGATGGAAACATACAAGTGTCAGGTTTTACGTTCTGCCCAAATAAGAGGTCGACACGGGGTCAGCACATGCATAAGCAAAACGACGTCCGTGGAGAAACATTATCTGGAGACTTCCTTTCTCAGTTAAATTCATTCTAGCAAATATTAAAGAACTTCCCCTGTAAGCTAGACCTGGAAGTCCAGACTCAAGTAAGCCACTGACCTGACGCTACTAATTTGTTGAGGCCCCCATGTGCTCAACCATACCAAAAAGTCTCTCTCTCTTAATTCCCCAAAGCACAACTAAGTCTTGGCTCTAGGACCCAACAAGACTTCTCTAAAAACTTTGGGATTGATGAAGGGAGTTCAGAACAGAAAGGCAGAGCTTGTTACTCAGGCATATAAAGGAATGAAATAGTGCCATTTGCAGAGACATGGATGGACCTAGAGATTGTCATACGGAGTGAAGTAAGTCAGAAAGAGAAAAGCAAATATCATATAATAATCACATATATGTGGACTCTAGAAAAATGGTACAGATGAACTTATTTGCAAAACAGAAATAGAGTCACAGACGTAGAGCACAAACTTATGGTTACGGGGGGGAGGGGGAGGGATGAAATGGGTGGTTAGGATTGACATATATGCACTATTATATATAAAATAGATAACTAATGAGAATCTACTGTATAGCACAGGGAACTCTACTCAGTGCTCTCTGGTGACCTAGGTGGAAAGGAAATTTTAAAAAGAGTGGATATATGTATACGTGTAACTGATTCACTTTGCTGTAGGCAGAAACTAACACAACATTGTAAAGAAACTATGTGCCAGTAAAAATTAATTTTTAAAAATGAGATTAAAAAAAAAAAGGCAGAGCTGAAGGACCTGTTCTGGATAACACTGTCCCCAAAGTCCGTGGGCTATGACCCCTTCCTCAGGAAAGGGCTCCCTTGTGAGCCCCCTGAAGCCACTGTGTTGGAGAGTCTCTCTTACTTCCCTTAGCGAGAACCCCTTTTACCAAACACTATGTCTCTTCTGGTCAGAGTCTAAGCCCCTTAACCTAGCCTCTGGTCCCAGAGAGAGGGGGAACCCCATTTCCTCTACACCTGGGCTCTCTTAATTCAGTAGCCACTAACAACTGAGTACTAACTTTAATTTAAATTAAATGTAAACGTCTATGCCTCATTCCCCAGAACCACATTTCGGGTGCCCAGTTTCCACGTGTGGCTAGCAGCCATTGTATTAACACTGTATACGTAACATTTCCATCATCACAGAAGGTTCTTTCGAGCAAAGCTGAGACACCATCAGTCTCAGGCCTCCTTCCCTTCGGTGTCATAATTATCTCTAAATGCAACTTTCCCCTCCAAGGAAAGTGATGCTTTAAGCAGGAGCAATTTTACTCCTAATAGACTCGCCCCTTTCGGCTCCAAAAGCAGATTGCCGCCTTTCCCATCATGTAAGCAGAGACCGCCGTGACCACCAACAGCAATAAAACTGAAATCTTCTTCCAAAGAGGACTAAAAATACTGCTGGCAACTTGAACGTAGTCATTTCTCCCCAGTTCATGCCATGGAGAGTTCAGAAATATCAGAGATTGAGATAGGTCTCAAGAGAGGTCTCCAATTGCCAGAGATTATGCCGCAGTTACTTCTGTGAGCCTCTGTTTTTTAAACTGGGTAAAAGATGCTTGTATCCTGTTCCTCAAAGACGCTTTCTCTGACCCCCTACAATAGGTCGCTCCCCTCCTTGCCCCAGTGTGTGTGCTCATCGTGCCCTGTTGGTCCCGTGATTGGCCTTGAAACTGAATTCTGTGCGAGTGTCTGTCTTGCACTCTGTGTTTATTACCTAAGCCCCTTGCGGTCTGAGATGCCTTATTCACCCTCTATCCCCAGCTCCTCCACAGGACATCTTTCCTCACCTGGTAAATATCCTCTTTCCAAATGCTTACCACATTCCTGCCTCCGTGATAATGACTTTAACGTGAACTTCTTCTTTTCAATCCTCCGGTGAAGGACTCAGCCGTGGAGAATGTGTCTCTTGCCATTTAGATTTTGTAAGAGAGGTAGGCATTTTATTTCAGAGAACCATTCCTCAAGGTACTGGGGGCAGGCAGGACCTGTATTTTTGCTGCCTGGCAGCCCTTGATCTGCCTCCCTGAGTGGTACCTTTCACGTACTGACGGAGCTGCATTCCATTAAGCCAGAGGGTGGTACCATGAGAGCATCCAGGGCGTTGCCTGCTGCAGAATAAGTGCTCAGCAGATGCTCATTTTCTTCCTTTCTTCTGTAGGTAAAAATGTGTAGTAATCATGATATAAAATAGTCGTGATTTGAGTGTTCAGTAAGTTCCAGCTTCCTTGTTAAGCATTGTGCGTGCATGAGCTGAACAGTCCTATTCAGGCTAAAGTAGAAGTGTCGGGAAATACGCCTCACACACCCTGTGCTTCACCTCCCCTGCAGGACTCTGAGTTCCTCGAGGGCAGACCTACGTGTTATTACACATTTGGGGATCCCTGGAGTGTAACCCACTACCTAGCACTGGGAAGGACTCGATATATATTTGTTGAATTCAAGAATGAATCAACAGATAACTTCCAGGCCTCCTTATCCACTATTCCCGGGCACCCAGTACCTATTCAAACCTGCTTTCCTCAAGCCCCAGTCCTCTCCCTGGTCTATCAGAATTTCAGGCCGAGCTTCACATGGTGTTAGGGACCCACTTCCCAAACTGATGTGAGCTGCATTACGGAGGATGGGAAATCCACAGGATTCTGTTAGAGGGGTAGAGGCAAGTGCACCGAACCCAAGTATTGAATGTCAGACGCTGAGAGGCAAGTTGATTTGAGCAGCCACGAGTCTTGCGATTCAGCAGCGTAGCTGACCTTGGAAGACACGCCTAGAACAAAGGGCTAGTCACCAAGGTCTGCTGCCCGGCTTTGTTCAGTTAAGGGTGTCTGAAGCAGAGCCTCCGTTTCTGAGCTGTCAAAGCCCAATCAAGGCCACCACCAGCCAGTGCTAGATCATCAGCCACTCAAACGTGGAGAAGAGGTGAGCATCGCTTCAGCAGGAGGGTGACTTTTGTAATGTTTTCATAAGGGTCCAGGGCTTCCGGAGACGCTACTGTAGTTTGTGTGGCGATGCCATTGCAGACACATTAAAAAAAAATATTTTCCCTGCATTATACGATTTATTTTTAAGATAAAATACAATAAAGCAAAAGAAAGAAAAGAAAAACCGCCCATAAGAGTCCTATTTTGTTAACGTTTAGATGTCTGTCCTTATAAAGCCCAAACACACACACACACACACACACACACACACACACATTCATTTTTATTGATACGTATTTTCAAATATAAAATAAGTTATGTTTATCTCCTAGTATAGGTTCAACAGCGTTAAAGACATTTTTTTTTACATCTTTATTGGAGTATAATCGCTTTACAATGGTGTGTTAGTTTCTGCTTTATAACAAAATGAATCAGTTATACGTATACATATGTTCCCATATCTCTTCCCGCTTGCATCTCCCTCCCTCCCACCCTCCCTATCCCACCCCTCCAGGCGGTCACAAAGCACCGAGCTGATCTCCCTGTGCCATGCGGCTGCTTCCCTCTAGCTATCTACCTTACGTTTGGTAGTGTATATATGTCCATGCCTCTCTCTCGCTTTGTCACAGCTTACCCTTCCCCCTCCTCATATCCTCAAGTCCGTTCTCTAGTAGGTCTATGTCTTTATTCCTGTAAAGACATTTCTAATGGGTTATATAAACCTCCTTTGGAAAGAAAATGGAGATTTGGGAGCCTTTAGCAAAGAAATGTGAGTTATGGAAAAGTCTCAGTGTGGTTACTGCATTACCCATATTCTTGTTACCATGGTGATATTAACATCTCAGGAAGAACAAAACCAGTAAGTAAGCGGAGGCCAGAGTGGTGGGAGATAGACCTTTTCTAGAGAATTGCTCTCTGCATGCCATGCAATCTTGTTCCTGCCTTTTTCATTTAATCCCCTGAATGCCACATCAAAGGAGAATCTCCTATATAATTTTTTAAGGGAATGTTTTTGTCTTAAACCCATGAGTACATTGGAGCTTATTAATATCCTACCCTGTGGTATGGGATGTGTGTTGTTGTCGTCTGAGGAGCTGAAGTTTCTAAGCTGTAGCAGCCTAGACTGAGGAGGAAAGTTCTCAGATACATGCTGGAGCCCTGGCTCTCATCCTGGCTGTATCATCGGTCACTGATGTGGTCCAGGGCAAGCCTCTTCATCATGTAGGCTGCATTTTTCTTTTCTTTTTTTTTTTAAATTTATTTATTTTATTTATTTATTTTTGGCTGTGTTGGGCCTTCATTGCTGCACACAGACCTTCTCTAGTTGTGGCGAGCGGGGGCTACTCTTCCTTGCAGTGCACGGGCTTCTCATTGCGGTGGCTTCTCTTGTTGCGGAGCACGGGCTCTAGGCATGTGGACTTCAGTAGTTGCAGCACGCGGGCTCAGTAGTTGTGGTGCATGGGCTTAGTTGCTCCGCGGCATGTGGGATCTTCCCGGGCCAGGGCTCAAACCCACGTCCCCTGTATCGGCAGACGGATTCTTAACCACTGCGCCACCAGCGAAGCCCTGCGTTTTTCTTATTAGCCAGATAGGAGAGAGATCAGTCAACCACAAGCCCTTCCCTTCTGCCTGACCACCTTATCTGACAGGGATGGAGGCCTTTCGCAGAAGAGAGTAGGTATAGTACAGTGTCAAAGCAAACAGCAAGGCAGTCAGACTGCTGGAGTTCCACACTGGTACTGTGGCTTACTTTCTGTGCTCCTGGGCAAGTTATTCTTGCTTCTTCAGCTTTGTCACCCGTAAAATGGGTCCGAAAATAGTACCCAAAGCGTAGCATCGTTGTGACCGCACGAAATAGTCCATATGAATTGCTTAGCGTGTGGGCCAGAGTCCTAGCCATGTTTGTGCTGGTGGTGGTGATTAAGGCTTACATCTGGGAGGAGACCCGTCAGTGTAAGACACAGTCACCTGTCAAGCGTGACACATGTCAAGCAAGCGACATCATGTCAGCTCTCGAGAGTACTTCTGGAGCTGGTCAGACATGGTGCGTCCCAGAATGTTGGAGTTAGTGTTTGCGTTGTGTCAGCATGAGAAGGACAGCCTTTACCAAACGATTAACGTGACATTGTTTGAGACAGTAAGAACGCCAGTAAAAAAAGATCATAGAAATTGGAAGGTACATATTTCCCTTTGTTTCACTTTTCGTCTTTGAATATGTGCCCTGCTTCCTGCAGTACAGCTCTAGAATTGTTGCTCTGAGAACATGTTTAAATGACCCGAATGAATCCTATTTTGAAATTCCGTGAAATAAAGTTCTATTAAGTTAGGAGTTGGCAGTGCTCGCTTTATTCATTTGCACTTTAAAAGGGAATAATTCATTAGCTGTAGAATTTTCATTTCCTCCACTGCAGCCCTCCACTGAACATGCGGACCATTGTTCACACTTCCTGTTGTCAGAAGGTGCACTTGGATGAGCTCAGATGCACCCTGGTCCCCTCCTGGGCATCTTAGTTCTTTCATGAGAAAATCTTGCTCTTGTTCCTCTGGTGGTTTGAAGCATATACAGGAAGGGCGAAGGGGCACCTAGAGCGAAGCGTTTAGGACTTTGAAGAACCAAACGTTGCAGAGAGGTGAATTGGGGACACATGCGCGATCCTTTATTGGCTCTCTCACAAGTCAAAGCGGTAGGTTCCAAGAAAACAAGTTCAGGGAGGAGATCAGCATGGACTATCATAGTTGAAAAAAAAAAATTGAAAAGCTAAGCTGTGATGGACATGAAAGGATTAGAGTCAGCTCCAGGAAGTGGAGGCTGAGGCCCATTTGCACATGTGAAATGAGGCTGGAGATGAATGGCGAGTCCAAGCCTGTGGGGAGGGACTCCCCGAACCCCTGGCTGGGCTGAGGGCACTGGCCTGGATCCTGCAGGTAGAAGGGAGTAATTGCAGCATTTTTGGTTTGTTTGTTTGTTTTTGAGGTAATTGGCATGATACACTGTATAAGTTTGAGGTATACAGTGTGTTGGTTTGATATATTTGTATATTGCAATATGATTACTACAGTTTTTGTTAGCTAATAACTCTAACATATATAATTATCATTTCTTTTTTGGGGTGAGAAAGGTTAAGATCTAGTCTCTTAGCAACTTTGAAGTTGATAATACAGTCTTGTTGACTATAATCATTATGCTGTAGATTAAATCTCCACAACTTATTTATCTACTATTTGCAAGTTTGTACCCCTAAACGACATCTCCCCAACTCATCCACTACCCCGCAGCCCCTGGTCACCGCCATTCGACTCTCTGTTCTTACAGGTCTTTAAATGGAGAAGTGGAATGATGGCTGGCATGTAATGGGGCAGGGCTGGGATAGCTACACCCCCTTCAGTGCGTGGGACATCCTCATGCCAGTGACAGTGTCCCAACCAGAATGCCAGTGGTGCCCCCTCTGAGACAGCATTGCTGGATTGATCATCTCTTTACAGCCAAGAGATGGAGAGATGGGAACGTCCCCAGATGGGAAAGAAGGGCCGGGCAGTTCGTGTTCACTCTGGGACTGCTCTGCAGCGGGCAGCAAGCTTCCCCCATGATGCACCCCTCAGAGTTGGTTGGACTGGAAGACCCTGAGGGTCCTTTCCACTCTTACTACTGAGACTTTGAAATAGGAGGTGGAAAAAACTTATCCAAAATTCAAACTAATTTAGGAAATGGCTTTCATTTATGACTACGTACTCCAGTAAGTTTCCTATACATTATTTCCTTTATTCTTCACAGTTATCCCGTGAGATGTGGGTATGAGTTCCATTTTACGCCAGGGAGCGAGAAGTTAAATAACTTGTGTTTCAATTAAACTGTACGGCTTCAAGGTGGCAGAGCTTGAGCTAAGAACAGCAAAGTAAATCAGTCAAGTAAAATAAGACAATAAAAACAAGCAAGTAAAATAAACGACATTCAGACTGTGTAGTTCATGATATTCTAACATCGGAGGGCGTGTGTACCGGGCTTTGGACTTAATCCAGGGTCATCCCAGGAAAACCAGAACTGCCAGTAGTCTCTCTTCGACCAGCTGGCTACTCGTTTGCTGCCTGCACCAGTTGCAAAATGAATTAAATACATTTTTCAAGATTTTAAAGGTTTTTTTGTTTTTAACTCACTACGAAATCCCATCTCGCATTTAAGGACGTTTTAATTGAAAGATGAGCAAACTTAAAAAAACGGACACATGATCAAATTCATTCTAAAAGGTAATGCATTCATATTTCCACTACATGTTATTTATTATCTCTATCAGTCCTGCATTTTTGAACCCCTAACGATCATGCTTTGAAATGGACTCTCGATATTTAGAAACGTAATGGCTTTATGACGAAAAGGTATCATGTACGTTTTCTGGTAAGAAATACAAGGCAGGCTTGTCCAAGGAGCACGTCCCTCTGAGTTTGAAAATGAAAAACCATTTTCTCATAGCCTCCAACCGGCCTTGCAGCCGGTTTTCCCTAGCTGGCCAGCATCTTCCCATTCCCCTGGACCGGGATTCAGTGCTTCAGGGATGGGGCCTCGCAATCTGTGTTTTTTTAACAAGTTCCTCAGGTGATTCTTCCGATCGAGCCTATTAGAAAACATTGACTGAGGCCATGCTCTGAAAATCTTGTCTCCATATAAATTGTCTAAAGTTGAGTCACAGAAATCGCAAAAAGTTTTTTGCTTGTAAAAACTACCTTTATGTTTATAAGCCCATAATAATATAACCTTGAATTTACAGCATATTTACAGCTTACAGCAGCGGTCCCCACCCTTTTTGGCACCAGGGACTGGTTTCGTGGAAGATAGTTTTTCCACGGACTTGGGGGCGGGGGGGGGGGTATGGTTTGGGGATGATTCAAGAGCATTACATTCATTGTGCACTTTATTTCTATTATTATTACATCAGCTCCTCCTCAGATCATCAGGCATCAGATCTCGGGGGTTGGGGACCCCTGGCTTACAGAATACTTTTATGTACAGTGCATCATTTGAGACCCACAAGAATAGATAGTTTTACAGATGAGAACTGAGATCCCAAGAAGTCCTTTGTCCCAGATCCTACTGAGAGTAAGATGGAAGAACAAGGATGTGCGTCCAGACCTTCTAACTCATTTTTTATGTCTCAGTGTGTGACCGTCAGCCCCCAGCAGCAGTGCCAGATGGAAGCTGAGGCCGGGATGTTGGCCCCTGGGTAGCTGTGGTCTTGCTGGTCCCTGGAGGAGCTCCATCTCCTTAGAACGAGTATACTGCACACAGATAAAGCCATCTGCACTAGACTGGCTTTATTTCTTTCCAAACCATCTTTCTTTAGAAACTTCAAAGACATTATTTTCATTTTTGACGTGTTTGAAACTTCAGCAAGAATCTAATTTATTGGAAGGCCAAGTGAGGGTAGGATACTTGAGAGACTAACAGTTTCAAGTTCACTGACATCTCCAAAGCCTGAAAGAATGATTTATTTTCTGGAGGGGAAAGAAAAGTATTCAGCACAGAGATTAATTTAATTTCAGATTTATTAGAAACGATATGAGTGTGGAAAATTTATAACTATAAACCACCTTCATTTTTTTGTTTTTAAGAAATTTTACTAGTAGACTTAGAAAAAATATAGACTGTTAATAAAATTACAGCATTCATTAGAAAGATTACAGGAAATCTATATCATTAGATTAACTCATTTTAAATAATTAAACTTTTTTTTTTTTTTTTTTTTTTTTGGCGGTACGCGGGCCTCTCACTGTTGTGGCCTCTCCCGTTGCGGAGCACAGGCTCCGGACACGCAGGCCCAGCGGCCATGGCTCACAGGCCCAGCCGCTCCGTGGCATGTGGGATCCTCCCGGACCAGGGCATGAACCCGTGTCCCCTGCATCGGCAGGCGGACTCTCAACCACTGCGCCACCAGGGAAGCCCAACAAGTTATTTTGATTTGTTTGAGTTTTACTCTCCTCATCTGTAACATAAAGAAAGAAAATAGATAGTACCCCTTATTAGGGTTGTTGAGTGGGTTAAATGAGATAAGAGTTACGGAATACCTGTGAGTTTCCTTTCTCTTTTTGAATTAATCTCATGTCTCCCCTTGGCAGTCCTGTGATGGAGGCACTGGAGGTATTATGTCCATTATACAGATGAGAATATAAGTCCATGGAGGTGTGGTTTGGTATGTTTCACTATTTTGAGATAATTCCCTACCATGATCTCTTCAAATATTTCTTCTGCCCTATTTTCTCTCTTTTCCTTATGCATCTCCAATCAGCTATTTTATATCATCCCACAGCTCTTGGGTGCTCTGTTCTTTCTTTCCATTCTTTTTTCTTTTTTCTTTTTTCTTTGTGTTTCAGTTTGGATCATTCATACTGGTGTATCTTTCAGTTCACTGATTCTCTCCTCAGCTCTGTGAAGTCTGCTGATGAGCCCATCAAAGGAATGCTTCATTTCTGTTTTTTTTCACTTTTACTTTATATTTTTATTTAATTTTTATTTTATATTGGAGTATAGTTGATTTACAATATTGTGATAGTTTGAAGTGTACAGCAAAGTGATTCAGTTATACATATATATATATATATATATATATTCCCTCTTTTTCAGATTCTTTTCTTATATAGTTTATTACAGAATATTGAGTAGACTTCCCTGTGCTATGCATTAGGTCCTTGTTGATTATCTGTTTTATATATAGTAGTGTATATATGTTAATCCCAAACTCCTAATTTATCCCTCCCCCCAACCTTTCCCCTTTGGTAATCATAAGTTTGTTTTCTATGTCTGTGAGTCTGTTTCTGTTTTGTAAGTAAGTTCATTTATATCAATTTTTTTAATTCCACGTATAACTGGTATCATATGATACTTGTCTTTGTCTGATTTCACTTAGTATGATAATCTCTAGGTCCATCCATGTTGCTGCAAATGCATTATTTCATTTTCTTATGGCTGAGTAATATTCCATTGTATATATGTACCACATTTTCTTTATCCATTCCTCTGTTGACAGACATTTAGGTTGGGAATGCTTCATTTCTGACAGTGTGGTTTTCTTATCAAGTGTTTCCGTTTGACCTAAACTCCCTAACTTTTGTTGCATGTCGTTCCCCTGTTCCACTAGATAGACTGCAGACACTGAGGAAAATAGTATCCCTGCTTGGAAGCGGCATGTGTCTTCCTTCTCCTGTCAGGCTGTACATGTGGAAGCCCAAGCCGGCTGAGTCCAGAGTTGAGCTGAGTTTCCATTTTGTTTGCAGCACAGGTTTCACGTTCCTCTAGATGGGGCTGCACCGCCTTATGCTGAGGGTGAGGGCCAGCCGTCAGAGATTTTCCCTGGTTGGTGCGCTTCCCCCGCTCAGCTCTACCTGCATCCCTGTAGCACAGAGTCTCTCTCTCACCAAGCTCCTGCCGCCCTCAGGAGCCGGCTACAGTTGCTTGTTACGTTAGGCTGGGGCTGAGGGGTCTTTCATTCTGGATCCGCTTCAGTCTTAGGGAGTATGCCTAGGCCTCAGCTCTGGGTCTGTCTCAGCACTCTCGCCCTTTCTACCACGGCAGCCAACCTCTGCCTGGTATACGTGGTTGTGATCTCGGGTGGCCTCAGCCTGCAGCGGCTTGAAGCCGGACTTCAATCTGGCGAGAGATTGAAGTCAGGCCGCGGCAGTGAGAGTGCTGGATCCTAGCCGCTAGGTCACGAGGGCCAATAGCCAATGACAAGGCCCTGGCCCATCAGCTTGGTAGAAAGGAGTTTCCACAGAGAGACGGAAAGTAGTGAAACAAGTCAATTGTATATTAGGAGGAAAAAGAGTACGTGTGAATAGACACACACGGGCAGACTCAGAGAGAGAGTCGTGCCTTTGTGGTAGTTTGTATCTCTTTTATGGGGCATTTCTGCCGGGTTTCCTCTGGCCAAGCATCTTGCTTTTCCTGGCTCTGAGTTTGTATCGGGTTTAACTCAGGGTCCTACCCTATGTGCGCATGCATCTCTTAGCCAAGATGGGTATTAGCCCAGAGGCCTGTGGGAAGGTTGACATCACCTACTCTGATGTGCCCCCTCCCTTTTTGGCCCCCTAGGAGGCTTTCTGCACACGTGTAGTTGGGAAGGTCTCCTTGACCTCAAGAATGAGGAATATGTGGTCTCTTTTATCTGGGCATGGCTCAGGTTCTCCTCCCTCCTGTATTGTGTTCATCTTGGAGTATCTGTCCACAGGGGACAAACTCCAGCTGCCCAGCCTGGGGCCCATCTATCTCCTGTCTCAGTTGTAGATTTGGAGGTTCCTCATATATACTGCCAAACTGCATCCCAGAAAGCAGACACACATTTGCGCGTCCTGAGCGGCTAATGAGGTTCTCCTAAACAAGCCTTTTTGTCTTTAACATCATTGGACTCTTGATTCGGTGGGATTCCGTAATTTTGTGACCCGCTTGTATAATGGAAATGCAGCAGTGGACCTGGTACCTAGTAGAGCATAAAAGATTTTTACTGGTTAACTGAGGAATCTAAATAGAAATGTCCTGTTGACCGGTCCAAAGGTCCCACTTTGATTTTGACTTCTTCCTAATTGACAGAAGCAGTCGCTACCTGATTCAGGAATACAAAAGTATGTGTTTCACTCAGAAGCTCCATTTGACGGAGATGAGAAGCCTAGTCTTTAGGCGAAGCCTTTATGATCCCTGACTGGAAATACCACACACACACACCCTACCCCGAGGATCTAGAAAACTGAATTCTGATGCTGATTCTGCCTCTCATTAGTTGTCTCTTAATATACAGATTACTGATCAGTTCTATCCCTTAGTTGATTGATCAAATGGGATTAATGATATATATCTTCCTTCAGTAGATTGTTGTGAAGATAAAATGAAATTACATAAGTAATTTACAACACTTATTAAGTGCTGTAGAAATAGAAAGTAGTACTCTAGGAGGGGTCAGAGCAGTGTAGAAAAATGTGGGAGTTTGAATTTCAAGGTACTCTTTTGACATCTACACATCACCGTAAGATAGAGTCCATGAATATGGAAGAGAGCAAAATTAGAAATAGAGCTCTTTCCTCTCACTAAAATTAGCCTACTTGTGATAAAGGTTAATTAAGTCCTTCTCCACCAGGCAAGAGCACATCTTTAAAGGGAAATAGCATGTCAGCCCTGACTCACGCTGGGGAGTGATGAGGTCTTTGTGTCGTATCCCACTCTGAGCTCGGTAAGCTCTCCTGTTGGACTGTGTTTCCTATAGACCTAATCTGATGCTGCATCTGCTGTCTCAGGCCTAGAATTCATCCGTAGTGCTGCTTGGCTCATTTACATACTTGCACTCAGACAACGGAGACAAGCAAGACCATCAGGAAGTTTCTTTCTGCCAGCTTTCATTCATACGCAAAATCATCCACCCCAAAGAGGGCCAAAGCATATACAATGCACAGCCTCTATAGTTTTAATTCCCCTTTTGTCACCTGTTACACACCGTTGAAACCATCAGCCACAAGCTGATAGGTCTAGAGCAGAGATCAACCAACTACTGCCCACAGGCCAAATCCAGCCCACCAGCTGTTTTTGTAAATAAAGTTTTATTGGAACACAGACACTCCCGTTTCTGTGCATGTCACGCGGGGCTGCTTTATCGCTACAAAGGCAGCACTGACAAATTGCAATGAAGATGGTATGGCCTGCAAAGCCAGAAATACTTGATATCTGGCCCTTTGCAGAAAAAGTATGCCTACCACTTGGTCTAGAGCAATGATACTAGCCCTGTCCACTCCCCACCAGCATGACTAAGGCATATCTCTTTTACTCAGATCTCTTTCTCCTTCTTTGACTTAACGAACTAATTATTGTGGAACTGATTTATACTTTAGCACCTAAGAATAATGAGGTAAAGAGTTGTTCACATGGGAGAATGTATAATGACTAAAAGCATCTAACTAGAAAAGCTTATAGAAAACACAAAAGAATGTGTTAAACAGCTCTCGATGAGGATGCAACTACACAGTAAATTCCCCAGTTTAATCAATAAATATATGGGCATGGAAAAAAGAAGGTGGAATAGGGCATCTGTGGAGATTTTAAAAGAGATTTAAGGGACATTTCAACCTAATGCAAGTTGTGGATATTCTAATCTGAACCACTGTACTGAGAAAATTGGGGAGAATGGGAGAATGTAAAAACACTGACAGGTCTTGGCTTTTTGAAAGAATTATTTTTACTTAGATAAAATTAATGATATTGTTATTATTTGTTTACAAATATCCTTATCTGTTAGAGATAATTAAGTTGCAGTAATTGGGGGTGAAATAATAGGATGCCTAGGATTTTCCTTCTCCTCTTAAACTCCTGCAGGCAGAAAAAATAGTCGGCAGTATAGAAGAAATGATATTGGCAAGGTTTGACAGTTATTGAACCAGAGTGATGAGTACATGAAGCTCATTATGGCTTTCTCTCAAACTTTGTGTCTGTTTGAAAATTTTCATTTGAAAGCGTTTTTTTCAAAAGCATAAGTTTAAGAGTCATATTTTAATTTGAATCTTGGTTTTGCCTGCTGTTTCTAATCTGTAAGATGGTCATTGTGATTCAGATTGTATGTGACATTGTGAGGATTCTGAAAACTAAGTGAGATACTAAAGAGTTTAAGGCAGTGCAGCGTAACTCACAGGACGTGAATCAATACCTGGTAGCTATTATATTGTATCTGCCATCACAGGACAAGAATGTAACCCCTTATGAGCCTCATTCGTTTATCGTGTAATTGACTTTTGTGAACTGCAGACCTTAAACCCATGTTGTTGCTACACAAGAAGAAGGAGCCAAAATAGAGACTGTTTTCACTATGTGCACGTATTTCCTTGACAGTCTGGACATAATCACAGCACCTGTCAGATGAGTGGAGGGAAGGACTGTGGTATCCAGGGGATCTTGATTGGAATGTCAGATTGTCCTGACCATATGTCTATTCCTCAACAGTAATTTTTTTTTTTTTTTTTTTTGGTACGCGGGCCTCTCACTGTTGTGGCCTCTCCCGTTGCGGAGCACAGGCTCCGGATGCGCAGGCCCAGCGGCCATGGCTCACGGGCCCAGCCGCTCCGCGGCATGTGGGATCTTCCCGGACCGGGGCACGAACCTGTGTCCCCTGCATCGGCAGGCAGACTCTCAACCACCGCGCCACCAGGGAAGCCCTCAACAGTAGTTTAAAAAAAAAAAAAAGCAACATAGTCATTTTTCTGTGCAATTGCTAACAAATGCCTGTGAACGCTTTTTAGCCCATCGCGCATGGGAAGCCCTGTGACCGTGTAGGGCACTGACGGACTTCCCAGTTTGAGTTCCTCTTGTCTCTCCTTGACAACTTGTACTCAGATGACCCAGAGCAGGCTCTGAGTAACATGACACTCCTTTCAGTAAGTCTCAGCTGACTAATCAGCCACTGAGTCAACCATTCAGTAGCCAGTGTGCATCACACACAGTGATAGGAAAACATGTTGACTTAAATGTGCAGGATGTTAGAACAAAAACTATCACCATGTCATCCATCAATAATGTCAATCAAAGGAAATAAACTTGGACCCTACGCCACAGAGTGTGTCCCTTAAAATTCATCCCTTTTGAGGTCTCCTTCTGAGTAAAATTACCGTCAGATAGAGATGTTGGGAACTATTCTATTCACGACGGATATTTTTTTAAAAAGGTAAGAAAAGTGTGAGGATGTGTTGGGGAAGGTTTAGGAAGCAATGTTTTGGTTAAACTCAGGTAACACTGTACTTTTTTCTCTGTTCTTCCACAGAATGACATCACTCCTTTACATGTTGCATCAAAACGAGGAAACGCCAATATGGTAAAACTATTGCTTGATCGAGGAGCTAAAATTGATGCCAAAACAAGGGTAAGACTGCAACTTATGTGCCTGCTTATGCTTATTTTCAGGAAGCAGGAATACTTCTCCTAGTACTTTTGTTGCTAGTTCAGCCCTGGCTTTATCTTTATGTCCTTTGTTGTAGTCTCTTTAAAAAATGACTGCTAAGTTGATTCTTCGTACAATGGGATAATGATCTATATTTATAAATCTTTAATACACGTTTAAATAGTACCTGGCTTTAATTATAGAAACTGAGACCTATGTCCAGAGTTTTAGTTGAGTTAAATTTTTAAGCAGTTAATCACTACTTGATATTGCAGGCAGGGCTGTTGGGCCAGTTTGATATTAAGACTGACGGTTATTCTATTTAAAAATAAATCTGTACCCCTTTGCACATTGCTGGTGGGAATGTAAAATTGTGCAGCCACTATGGAAAACAGTAAGGAGGTTCCTCAAAAAAGTAAAAATAGAGCTACCGTATGATCCAGCAATTCTACTTTGGGGTATATACCCCCAAAGAATTGAAAGCAGTATCTTGAAGCCATATTTGCACAACCAGGTTCATTGAAGCATTATTCCCAATAGCCAAGAGGTGGAAGCAACCCACTTATCCATCGACAGATAAATGGATAAAGAAAATGCACCGTGTACATACAGTGGAATATCATTCAGCCTTATAAGAAAATCCTGTCACATTCCGCAACATGAATGAGTCTTGAGGACATTAAGCTAAGTGACAGAAGCCAGACACGAAAGAACAAATACTGTATGATCCCACTTACAGGAGGTATCAAGAGTAGACAATCATAGAAGTAGAATAGAAGTAGAATGGTGGTTGCCTGAGACTTGGGGGACAGGGAAATGAGGAGTTGTTGTTTAATGGGATAGAGTGTAATATTGCAAGATGAAAGTTCTAGAGATGTTACACAACAGTGTGAATACAGTTAACACCACTAAACTGTACACTTAAAAGTGGTTAAGAAAGTAAATTTTACAGTGTGTTTTTTTTACCACAATTTAAAAAAAAAATTTTTTTAAACACAGATCAGTCTAGCCTGGTGTTTGACACGTTGCTTGTTCTGTGTGATGCACTGTGTGGGGAGGGGAAAGAAGTGAAACTTAGAATCAAGTGGGAATCCCGGATGGTGAGCTTAGCTGGTTGACTTAGGTCGGCGATGTAACCTTCTGCATGTAATTTCTCTATCTGAAAATACAATCAATGGCCACCTTGAAGGGTTGTTGCAGTGATCAAGCTATCGTTTGTAAACTGTGTTGGCGTAAAGTAGACCAGAAATAATCTCAGCCATTACTAGTAGAGGCACACCTCAGATATATTGCAGGTTCAGTTCTAGACCCCTGCAATAAAGCGAATATTGAAAATGTGAGTCACAGGAATTTTTTTGTTTCCCAGTATATATAAAAGTTATGTTTATACTATAGTCCATTAAGTGTGCAATAGCATTACCTCTTTTAAATATACATACTTTAAATTTAAAAAATACTTTACTGCTTAAAAATGCTAACCATTATCTGAACCTTTAGCAAGTCATAATCTTTTTGCAATAGTAACGTAAAAATCACTGACCAGAGATCACCATAACAAATAAAACAATAATGAAAAAGTTTGAAATGTTGCGAGAATTACCAAAATGTGACACAGAGACACAAAGTGAGCAAAGGCTGTTGGAAAAATGGTGCCAATAGTCTTGCCTGATGCAGGGTTGCCACCGGTCTTCAATTTGTAAAAAAAAAAAAAAAGCAATATCTGCAAAGAGCAATAAAGCGAAGAACAATAAAATGAGGTGTGCCTGTATAACTCAGAGCTCCAATTAACATTAAGCTTCTAGCCAGGGATTTTCTTTTTCAGCATTTCATGTAAGAGCAAAATGTGGTCTCCTAAACATCCTCCTCTCTAAGGGTTTCGGAGAGTTTTCCCTGTCCTGTAATTGTATCTCCCACAATCCTCTGGTTCCTCTTTCCAAGAATCCTGATCTCCATGTTTCTAAAACCGGCCCAGTCACCTGAACTTGATTCCCGTAGCTCCTGGATTCACTACTTTCTTATTCCCTGCATGTATTCCCTCAATCAGTAAATGATTATTGAGTGCCCACTGTGGGCCAGACATAGCTGATTAACAGAGCAAGACAGCAAGACGCTTCCCCTACCCTCGTGAAGCCGATGGGTAATTTGTCTGCTGTGTGCTGTGACCCAAAGACAGCCCAGCCATGAGTATTTAGCAGGAGACCCGGACTTCTTTTTCTTGGTAACTATTAAACCTGAAAAACATGTATGTAGCGTAAAAGAAACAAGCTTCCTGGAGAGGAGGAATGAAGGAAGTTGAAGGTTGACCCCCTGCAAGACTGTCTGACCGGGGAAGTAAATTGAAGAGAGGTCTCAGTGCATTGTCTTGGTATTATTTGCTAAGAAACCATCACCAGTATGCTAGAACTGTTGTTTTAAATGGCAGGGGTCTTCCACTGAGTACAGGCTGCTTAAAGTAGTTGTAACAATAAAAGTTAGAGAATCGTTGCTTATGCCACTTGGTTACCAATAGAGCTAACGGGTCCCTTGTGAACAGGGAGAATTTTTGTGACGAGCAAAGAGGGGTACTCGAGCCAAGGCAAACCGAGGAGCTTGGGGGGCTGTACCTGGATATCCAGCTGGGGTTTAACTGAGTGTGTGGATTAGAAGTGACCTTATTTCTCCCTCTTTTGATACAATCATCAATCACCAGCACAGCAAAATTGCCTGTCAGTCATCTTGCATCGTTTATCAAACACTTACTTGCTGTATTTGGTACAGCGGGAGGAGGACAGCATATAGGAGATTCAGGTCCCATCTTAAAGGGGCACGTGGTGTCACAGGGGAGGACCAGGGTGAAAACATACAAGCACTTCTGGGTCAAAGCATCAGACCTACGGAATACTGGACATAGGCGAACTCAGTATACACTTAGTTTCTATGCCCTTTTTGCCTCCCTGTTCTGCAAGGCTGTCTTATGTTAAACAAGATGTAGACTTCTTTTCACCATCCATTCGGTTTCAACGTGGCGTTACTTTTCTTCTGTGTTATGAGTGCCACGGGGATGTGAAGGAGCCTTAGAAAACCGAGAACAGAAAAGCCTGTCATTCTTCTATTGTTGTCCTGCACGGGGCACAGACTGAATTCCTGGCAGACCCTATGGAAGAAAGCATAGTACATACCCCACATATGTCAGCTATTTTGTGTTCTCCCCATCAGAGCTTCCCTGCTCTCTTGCTGAGTAGTGACTGGGTGTGTGGGTGAAAGGGAGAGAGCCATAAAGTGTCAGAAAGCCCTGGGAACAAGCCTCAAAATGGAAAGCAAATTATTTTATAAATGCAAGTTCTAATGACTCAATCCAGTAGCTCTTTAGAAAATAAATAGTGTTCTCTACCCATCTACCTCCTGCCAGGTACTTCCTACTTTCGTAGCTACCTTGTTGCATCAACAGTCTGACCTGCTGCACACCGATCCCCTTGGGTTTAGGGACAGGAAAACGAATCTGGGTTTCACCTGAGGGGCCAGCACGCTCGAAGGGACCTCGTTGGCTTGCTCTGTCCCCTTGCACGCCTTACCGACCTAATAAAGGATTCAGTTTAAAAGCAGATGCTTCTTAGCGCCCTTTCAATCAGCGAAATAAATTTGAATTGTGGTCAGAGTAATTTAAGTGGGATCTGACCAGCTGGAAAAGCAGGATGAGAGTGAATTTTTTTTTTACCCTAGTGCCTGATCTCTAGTCTTAAGTGTGACTAGCAAGTGAGATCATGAACTGAGGAAAGTTGATCCCCCTGAGTCTTAGTTTCCATCTCAGTACAGTTAGTGAGTTGTTCCCAATGATTTCCCAAGCTCTCCCAGCTGCTGGGGCACTGGATGATGTCACTTTAAGAATAATTAGTTAGAGTGAAAGTCAGGATGGTGGTGTATGTTGGGGTGATGTGACCAAGATGGCGAAGTAGGAGACCCCAGCCCCCATCACCCAGGAAGATCAACAATTAGACAGTGATCCACGATCAAAGAGAGCCCAGGAGTCCACTTAAGAAACTCCAGCAACACAGTGGAGCCAAAAACCTGAGAATACTGCACAAAAAGGGAAGGAAGAAGGGCTTCATTTTGCCTGCGTCATCCCATTCCCCAGGCCAGCACTGCTCAGGGCCAAGAGTGAGCCTCCCCAATTTGAAGTAGTTCCCCTCACCAAGAAAGGGACAGTGGGGTGAACCGCCAGCTTCCCCAGCCTTTTGGGGCACTGAGCAAAGGACCCACCCAGAGACTGGCAAAGCTGAGATGAATAGAGATGGGGAGAAACAAGGAAAAAGAGCCAGGGCTCCCAGCATCAGCCCCGTAGCAGAAATGACTGTGGTTCCCTGTGACGTGCTCTGCAGACCCCAGCACCTTTTGCCACCAAAGTAACTGATGGCCAGCACAGCGGCCACAGAGCCCCCGCAGATGTCACTGGTTTTTGCCCCACAGACACTCACATTCGCAGACACCAGCCACCTGAGCCCCTCCCTGCTCTTTACCTCCCACTGCCCCGCTGGGGCCCAGCATCCCCACCAGCAGCCAGCCCAGGCCTCTGCAGCCGCACAAGTACAAGACGCCAGCCTGGACCCCCGTGGGTGACCCTCACTTCTGTGCATGTGCTTGGGGCGGGCCCCTCCAGCTGTGCCCTTGCACACTGCCGGCCTGACCCTCATCACAGGCTTCTACGGCTGTGAGCACACCCGTGGCAAGACCCTGCAGCCACGGAAGGGCAGGCCAACTACCAAGGCCCTCGCAGCTGCTCGTGGACCTGAACTTGGCTCTGGCTCTGGTCACTGGCCTCCACCACTCAGCACGTGTGCAGCTAACCCCCCAGCTGTGCACCTGCATGCTCCCGACCAGACCCTCGTGCCTCCGCTGCCATGCACTCCCCTGGGGAGACCCTGAAGCCACAGGAGTGCACACCAATAGCCAGGGCCCCCATGGCTCTTCTGGGCCAGACCTGGCCCTATCTCCTGTTACTGGCCTGCACCACCAGGCTCACCTACAGTGGGCCCCTCCAGCTGTGTACCTGCATGCCTCCAGCCTGACTCCCGATACCAGCCTCCACTGCAGTGCACCCATGGTGTGATCTTGCAGCCAGAGTAATGAATGCTGACAGCCCAGGGCCCCCACGGCTGCCAGTGGGCCTGCAGTTAGCCCAGACCCTCGCAGCTGGTGCTCGCCCCCATCTCTATGTGTGTGTCTTAAACGAGCACTTGGCACTACATAGGCACCCGCAGTTGGCCCCTGCAACCGAGTCTGTACACACCACCAATTCCAGCCACCACCAGTGCCTGCCCAAATCCCAAGCCACTGGACCTGTGGTGCCACTGAGGTCTCCAACAGCCCTTGCAGTCACTATGGTCAATGCTGTGGACCCCAGTGGCCTGAGCGGATGAGACATCACCCCCACCGCCCAATCCTGCATTTGGCACCCTGCACCAGTAGACCCCAGGTCAGAGCATGCTCCCACCTGCAGGTGAAGGTCTTTCCATACCAAAGTCAACCCATGAAGTCTGGAAGAGGCGACTGCTTCTTTAAATGCACAGCCTCTGTGCAAGGCTGCAAGGATCATAAAGGATCAGGGGAACATGACACCGCCAAAGGAACGCAGTAAGCTCTCAGCAACCGAGAGAAATGGAGATAAAAGGATTGCCTAACAAAGGATTCAAAATAACTGTTCTTAAGATGCTCAGAGAGCTGCAAGAAAACACAGGTAAACAGTTTAACAAAATCGGGAAAAATACAAGAACAAAATTAGAAGTTCAATACAGAGATAGAAAACATAAAAAAACAACCAAACAGAAATTTTGGAGCTAGAGATTATAGTGACTGAAATGAAGAATCCAGTAGAGAGCTTCAACAGCAGACTGGACCAAGTAGAAGAAAGAACATCTGAACCTATCCAATCAGAAGAACAAAAGAAAAAGGAACAAAAAGGAATGAAGAAGGGACTTCCCTGGTGGGCCAGTGGGTAAGACTCCGCACTCCCAATGCAGGGGGCCTGGGTTCGAACCCTGTTTGGAGAACTAGGCCCTGCATACCACAACTAAGAGTTTGCATGCTACAACTAAAGAGTCTGCATGCCACAACTAAAGATCCCACATGCTGCAATGAAGATCCCGCATGCCACAACTAAGACCTGGCGCAGCCGAAATAAATAAATAAATATTTTTTTAAAAAAGGAATGAAGAAAACCTACAGGACTTACAGGACACTATTAAGTGAAAACAATCTACCCATCAGGAGAGTCCCAGAAGAAGAGAGAGAATCACTGATGACTTAATCAGTAAATTAGATTGATGACACCACCCTCAAATCTGGGAAGTTATTGGGAGTCAGCAGGGGAGGAGACTAGACAAAGAAGGTGGTGCCCCTGAAATATAGGAATTGGAGGGGTTTTTTAAATTATTAAAACACCCACTGGTTTTATGGGGGGAAAAAACCCACTCGAGCTTTATTGATTAACTGATAAAGCTTCAATATAGCATTTGCATTTCCAAAAGGTATTTTGGAACATTTCAATAAAGGTCAGCAATCCCACTTCGGGGTATATATCCAAAGGAAATGAAATCACTATCTTGAAGAGATACCTGCACTCCCATGTTCATTGCAACATTATTCACAATTGCCTAGACATGGAAACAACCTAAGTATCCATCCATGACATCAGTGGTCAATATATATGGAATGTTACTCAACCATAAAAATAAAAGGAAATCCAGCCTGCCGTTTGCAACCACATGGATGGGCCTTGAGAGCGTTATGCTGAGTGAAATAAGTCAGACAGAGAAGGACAACTACTATGTGATATCACTTAGATGTGGAATCTGAAACCATGAAACTCATAGAACAGAGAATGGAATGGTTGCCAGGGGCTGAGAGATGGGGGAAATAGGGAAATGTTGGTCAGACGATACAGAATATCAGTTATAAGATGAATAGGTTCAAGGATCTAAGGTACATCATGGTGACTGTAGTTAACACTACTGTATTGTACCCTTAATGATACTGTATTGTACACTCGAACGTTGCTGTGAGAGCAGAGCTTTCATATTTTCACCATAACAACATAATTTATGAGGCAATAGTGGTGGCAAATGTGCCAAGATATATACACACGTCAAGGCAAATGCTTCAATCTGGTCTATATGCAGCATCCTAGTTTGTTTCTTTATAGAAATGCTTTGATAAGAATGACTACTTACGGTAGCCGCTATTTCTTCCAATTTAACTCTCTCTCTGCAAAGCTAGCATGTGTATTTGTATCCTTTTTGAAGGAAGATACTTTGCAATGAGTGGTCTCTTGTCGTTTTTATTCTCCTTTATTGATTATTTGCATCAATTCACAGCCAAATCAGAGGCTCAGTATGGACCCTAAATTAGAACCAGGTTAAGACTTTGTGACGACTTCTGAGTTCTCCATCTCCTTTCACTGACTCTTCTCCATCCAATAATAAAGGCAGCTGTGCTTTTATTTAGTCCTTCAGAGAACATTCAGGAGTTCCAGGTAGAGTTCCTAATAATACTACTCTGATTCCCAGAATGCTGCTCTAACCATTCCTCTTCCAACTTCCAGCCTTTCTAGCAAGGTGCCGCTGCCCACATCCCCATATAATCCCATTACTACAATATTACATCCAAAGCTACACCCTGACACGTAGCAGCACACGTCCATCTTAATATCTCTAGCACTTAGCACACCTCCTGGCACATACTAGATGTTTAATACATATTTGCTGAGTATATAAATAAGACACACTTCTTAATGTTACATTTGCCAAAAGATCTTACTTTATTTGACTTTATATTGGTCCTGCGATAATGTAATTTTGCTCCCTGAAGTTAATGGCATCCAATGGTTTTATAAGAATAAAGGTATGTGTGCATAGGTAGATAAAGTGTTTTCAGAGTATCCCAAATCTGTCAGTTGTTAAATTTTTACTATTCTGGGAAGGTGTCAGGAGTCACTTAGATGTCCTGTAGTTTTAGCTTATCTTTTCCCAGAAGTGCAACTGGTTATATTTCTCAGGTTAAATATGAAGGAAAAATAAATATTGGTATTGAGTTTTGCTTTTATTGTATTTGCAGAGTGTGATTGCCTTGGTTAAAAATAAATCCTTAAAGAAAATATTAAATATTTCATAGTCATAAAATAATCTCTGTCAAAGAGAAAATTCTAATACAATACTTGCTCCTTGAGTTCTAACATAGACATGTTGACAAGAACATTTGAAATAATGCAGAAGACTCTGGGTTTCTACATTAGTCAAGACTAATTTGAAAATATTTCTTTATGTCATTCAAAAATATATTCATTTTTAATTTTTATATCATAAATATTAAAAGTTAATTGAAAGTATTTATTTGGATTCACAGAAGGACAAGGGCACCCTCCCCAAATTGTGCTGTAAAACTTAAATTGCTCTAAGAAAAATAAAGTCTTAATAAAAAAATAAAGAACGAACAAGTAATCATGAAATTCTCTTAGCTTCCAAACATGAAAATCTCTTTGAAGGAAAGAATGTTTTTGAGAGTTGCAAAGAGTTCTGAGAACATGACAGAGGCATCTTTTTTCTTCCCTTTCTGTCTTTCCTAATGATTTTACACCATGTTGGAACCCTCATTTGCCTTACCAAATTAGAGACCTGAAAGAATTGGGTAACTTCCGTGTGCCACTGAAGCCTGGCTCTCTTGAAGAATCTTCAAAGCAGCCTCAGGACAGTTATTATTTTATTTTATATTTTTTTATGAATTTATTTTATTTATTTATTTATTTATTTATTTTTGGCTGCGTTGGGTCTTCGTTGCTGCGCGCGGGCTTTCTCTAGTTGCGGCGAGCGGGAGCCACTCTTCGTTGTGGTGCGAGGGCTTCTCATTGCGGTGGCTTCCCCTGTTGCGGAGCACGGGCTCTAGGCCTGCGGGCTTCCGTAGTTGTGGCACACGGGCTCAGTAGTTGTGGCTCACAGGCTCTAGAACACAGGCTCAGCAGTTATGGCACACGGGTTTAGTTGCTCTGCAGCATGTGGGATCTTCCTGGACCAGGGCTCCAACCCATGTCCTCTGCATTGGCAGGCGGATTCTTAACCACTGCGCCACCAGGGAAGCCCAGGACAGTTATTATTTTAGTTAACTGCTATATGGTTCCAAGTGCTGGTGCTCAGAAAGTAATCTACTATTTCTCCTGTTTTCCCTGGATGTACGTTGGTAACGTTCACATCCTATTTCTTTTAAATAACTCTATATCTATTAGGCACACAAGCACTCTACAGTTATCCACTATAAACGTCTTCCAGTTACCTTCCTTCCTTAATGGAGAGATACAATAAATGTCATGATTGGGGTTTTTTAAAATTGGGAATCTTAATTTGAATTGTTTTTTTCCCCATGTAACATCTTCTAAGAACTTTATAAAAAGCAACTTTACATATTTAAAATTATATTTTATAATCAGTTATTCAGTTTCTGTTTACTGAAAATTCAAGAATTCTCTCATCTATATAGAAGGAATATTCCTAAAGTAGTCTATGATCAAAACAAAAACGAACTCTGATAGTATAGTGTGTAGAAGCCACATATTCATGTTTTTCCTCAAATGCAAAGTTCTGACTTTAAATAATGATAGAGTAGTTTGTATTCAACTGAGCCTCATGCTGATAAAAATCATAAACTCTGGAAAAATATTTATTGATTTTTTTTTTTTTTTAATTTTTGGCTGCATTGGGTCTTTGTTGCTGTGCATGGGCTTTCCAGTTGTGGCGAGCAGGGGCTACTCTTCATTGCGGTGCACGGGCTTCTCATTGCGGTGGCTTCTCTTGTTGCAGAGCATGGGCTCTAGGTGTGTGGGCTTCAGTAGTTGCGGCGTGTGGGCTCAGTAGTTGTGGCTCACGGGCTCTAGAGCAAGGCTGAGTAGTTGTAGCACATGGGCTTAGTTGCTCCGAGGCATGTGGGATCTTCCTGGACCAGGGATCGAACCCGCATCCCCTGCATTGGCAGGCAGGTTCGTTTTTTTTTTTTTAATAACATCTTTATTGAAGTATAATTGCTTTACAATGATGTGTTAGTTTCTGCTTTATAACAAAGTGAATCAGCTATACATATACATATACCCCCATATGTCCTCCCTCTTGCGTCTCCCTTCCATCCTCCCTATCCCACCCCTCTAGGTGGTCACAAAGCACCGAGCAGGTCTCCCTGTGTTATGCAGATGATTCCCACTAGCTATCTATTTTACATTTGGTAGTGTATGTATGTCCATGCCACTCTCTCACTTTGTCCCAGCTTACACTTCCCCCTCCCTGTGTCCTCAAGTCCATTCTCTACATCTGCGTCTTTATTCCTGTCCTGCCCCTAGGTTCTTCTTAACCTTTTTTTTTTTTTTTTTTAGATTCCATATATATGTGTTAGCATACGGTATTTGTTGTTCTCTTTGTGACTTACTTCACTCTGTGTGACAGACTCTAGATCCATCCACCTCACTACAGATAACTCTATTTCATTTCTTTTTATGGCTGAGTAATATTCCATTGTATATATGTGCCACATCTTCTTTATCCATTCATCTGTCGATGGACACTTAGGTTGCTTCTATGTCCTGGCTATTGTAAATAGAGCTGCAGTGAACATTGTGGTACATGACTCTTTTTGAATTATGGTTTTCTCAGGGTATAGGCCCAGTAGTGGGATTGCTAGGTCATGTGGTAGTTCTATTTTTAGTTTTTTAAGGAACCTCCATCCTGTTCTCCATAGTGGCTGTATCAATTTACATTCCTACCAACAGTGCAAGAGGGTTTCCTTTTCTCCACACCCTCTCCAGCATTTATTGTTTGTAGATTTTTTGATGCTGGCCGTTCTGACTGGTGTGAGGTGATACCTCATTGTAGTTTTGATTTGCATTTCTCTGCTGATTAGTGATGTTGAGCATCCTTTCATGTGTTTGTCAGCAATCTGTATATCTTCTTTGGAGAAATGTCTATTTAGGTCTTCTGTGCATTTTTGGATTGGGTTGTTTGTTTTTTTTGATATTGAGCTGCATGAGCTGCTTATAAACTTTGGAGATTAATCCTTTGTCGGTTGCTTCGTTTGCAAATATTTTCTCCCATTCTGAGGGTTGTGTTTTTGTCTTGTTTATGGTTTCCTTTACTGTGTAAAAGCTTTGAAGTTTCATTAGGTCCCATTTGTTTATTTTTGTTTCTATTTCCATTTCTCTAGGAGGTGGGTCAAAAAGGATCTTGCTGTGATTTATGTCATAGAGTGTTCTGCCTATGTATTCCTCTAAGAGTTTTATAGTGTCTGGCCTTACATTTAGGTCTTTAATCCATTTTGAGTTTATTTTTGTGTATGGTGTTAGGGAGTGTTCTAATTTCATTCTTTTACATGTAGCTGTCCAGTTTTCCCAGCACCACTTATGGAAGAGGCTGTCTTTTCTCCATTGTATATGCTTGCCTCCGTTATCAAAAATAAGGTGACCATATGTGCGTGGGTTTATCTGTGGGCTTTCTATCCTGTTGCATTGATCTATATTTCTGTTTTTGTGCCAGTACCATACTATCTTGATTACTGTAGCTTTGTAGTATTGTCTGAAGTCCGGGAGCCTGATTCCTCCAGCTCCGTTTTTGTTTCTCAAGATTGCTTTGGCTACTCGGGGTCTTTTGTGTTTCCATACAAATTGTGAAATTTTTTGTTCTAGTTCTGTGAAAAATGCCATTGGTAGTTTGACAGGTATTGTATTGAATCTGTAGATTGACAGGCAGATTCTTAACCACTGCGCCACCAGGGAAGTCCCTGGAAAAATATTTTTAAGAAACATGTTTGGAGGGCTTCCCTGGTGGCGCAGTGGTTAAGAATCCACCTGCCAATGCAGGGGACACAGGTTCGAGCCCTGGTCTGGGAAGATCCCACATGCCGCAGAGCAACTAAGCCTGTGCACCACAACTACTGAAGCCCACGCACCTAGAGCCTGTGCTCCGCAACAAGAGAAGCCACCACAATGAGAAGCCCACGCATCAGAACAAAGAGTAGCCCCCGCTTGCCACAACTAGAGAAAGCCCGCACTCAGCAACGAAGACCCAACGCAGACAAAAACAAATAAATAAATTTATAAAAAAATAATAAAAATAAAAGAAACATGTTTGGAGACATTGAAAAGCATCGACAGCAGGAATAAATTGGAGTGAATTCAACTTCTGAAAGAACTAAATAACACAGGAGGAGATCTGTATTTACATGGCAGCCCTCACTAGTCAGTACAGCGTACTATGACAGCTCATGGAGAAAGTCAGTTTTATTGTCTTGAGGACAGAGGATCAAGTTTGGGGCTATAAGAGTGGCTGGACATTTAGTGGGGAAATCCCTGAAAGAAGGAAACCACAAAGGAGAGGAATCAACATGTAACTCTCCACAATCCTTGGTTGACCCCTGAACTATGCATGTGCAGGGTAAAACTCCAAGGTGGTCAGAGGAAAGTAACAGCTAAAAGATTGAAACCTTCAAAGAAACTTCAGCAGCTACCTGCTACACAGGAGACAGAATTACCATATCAGAGAGGCTTGCTAAACATCTTTGGCCCAGGACTAAAGGAATCACTCTGGGAATAAGGACAAAACTGAAATAGACCTATTGTTGAAAGCCAAAATGCAAGTCACCACAAGTTCCAGAGTTGCTATAACATACAATTCACAATACCCAGTATATAATTTTAAAATTATTATAGGGCTTCCCTGGTGGTACAGTGGTTGAGAGTCCGCCTGCCGCTGCAGGGGACATGGGTTCATGCTCCAGTCTGGGAAGATCCCACATGCCACAGAGCGGCTGGGCCTGTGAGCCATGGCCGCTGAGCCTGCGCGTCCGGAGCCTGTGCTCTGCAATGGGAGAGGCCCGCGTACCGCAAAAAAAAAAAAAAAAAATTATTGTACATTAAACATGTTAAATAATCTGAAGGAAAAAGATATAATGGGTGAAGAAAAGAAGAATTTCAGGAGAAATAAGGAAACCTTTAAAAAAATTTAAGAAGAATCAGATAGAAATCCTACAATAGAAAAACACAATATCTGAATTTTTTTAAGTCATCGGATGAGATAAACAGCTGATTGAGTATAAAGAAAGAAAGAGTTGGTGAATTTGAAGACAAGTCATAAAAATCATCCAAACTGAAGAAGAGAAAGCAAAAAGATTAAACATCAAATTAACACCATATCAGCAATCTGCGGAATAATAGCAAGCCAACTAAATACATACAATAGAATCTAAGAGGTAGAGGAAAAAGAGAATGGGGTAGGAAAAAAAAAAAAATATATATATATATATATATACCTCCAAATTAAATCATAAACTGCAAACCCAGGAAACTTAGCAAACCAAGGAGGATAAATCCAAAGAAAACCACACAGAGGCACATCATACTGAAACTGCTGGATGTCAAAAATAGGAAATTTTTTAAGCAGCCAGAGGAAAAGATGCATTATAAATGGAAAAACAATGATGAGGATGTTATCTGACTCCTTATCAGAAACACTGGGGGTCATAAGACAGTGAAATATCTTTAAGGTGCTGAATAAAAAATATCTGTTAACCTAGAATTTATATCCAGTACAAGTATATTTCCATAATAAAAATAAAATAAAGACAGTTTCAGGTAAACAAAAGCTGAGATAACTTGTTACCATCAAACCCATACTAAAAGAAATACTAAAGGAAGTTCTTCATTCTGAAGGGAAATGATACTAGGTGGAAATGTGGATCTAAATAAAGTAGAGATGAGTTAGAAGTCATAAACAGATTAAGAATTCTTTTCTTAAATTTTTAAAAAGTTGATTGTTTAAGTAATAGCTGTTATGAGGTTTATAATCCATGTAAAAGTTAAATATATCTTTATAGCACAAAAGATGAAACTACTAATGTAAATGGAATTATTGCAGAATTCTCATGCATGAGAATAATATTGGTTCAATACATAATATATAAATACTGTAACTATATAATAATATTATTTAGACTGTGATAAGTTAAGGATACTTTTTTTTAATATAAATTTATTTATTTATTTTTGGCTGCGTTGGGTCTTCTTTGCTGCTCGTGGGCTTTCTCTAGTTGCGGCGAGCGGGGGCTACTCTTTGCCTCAGTGTGTGGGCTTCTCATGGTGGTAGCTTCTCTGGTTGGGGAGCACGGGCTGTAGGTGCACGGGCTTCAGTAGTTGCGGCACGCGGGCTCAGTAGTTGTGGCTCGCAGGCTCTAGAGTGCAGGCTCAGTAGTTGTGGCACTTAGTTGCCACAACTTGTGGCTTAGTTGTGGGCTTAGTTGCTCCGCGGCATGTGGGATCTTCCCAGACCAAGGCTCGAACCCGGGTCGCCTGTATTGGCAGGCAGATTCTTAACCACTGTGCCACCAGGGAAGTCCAAGGATACATATTTTAATCTCTAGAACCACCACTAGAGAAAAAAAGGAAAGAAAAGCAAAAAGAGTTTAGTTAAAAAGCCAAAGGAAGAGATAGTCAATGATATATATGATGAATCAATCACTAGAATACTAAATAATACTCAGTTAACCCAAAAGAAGATAAGAAAGAAGGATCAAAAAACACAAAGAGTGGTCTTCCCTGGTGGCATAGTGGTTGAGAGTCTGCCTGCCGATGCAGGGGACATGGGTTCGTGCCCCGGTCCGGGAGGATCCCACATGCTGGGGAGCGGCTGGGCCCATGAGCCATGGCTGCTGAGCCTGCGCGTCCGGAGCCTGTGCTCCGCAACGGGAGAGGCCACAACAGTGTAGAGGCCCGCATACAGCAAAAAAAAAAAAAAACACAAAGAGCAGACTGGAGAAATACACAACAAATAGTATACAGATGTGTTCTAGGCTCAGAGAGAAAGCTCTAGTTTTCCAAGGAGAAAGAACAACAGAAGGATTTTACCTTATTTTAGTTTAACTCAAAACATGTAGAATGTATGGCATGACAGCAAGGAAGAGCATTAGAAAGAGATTTTTTTCTCTCCTATGTATAAACGGCTGAAATGAATTCTTGATCTTAAAAGGAGATTGCTTGGTAGAGTAGAAGAAATCCAGTCCTTCTGACAGAGGCAACCCTGAGTGTCAGTTCTAATGCGAACCATTAACTTGCCTGTGACCTTGGGTAGTTACGTTAATCCTGTGGAGCAGCTGTCTCATCTATAAATGGAACTTCTGATGCCTTTCTCATGAGTTGTTATAAAAATTCACTAAGATCACAAATACAAAGTGCCTGTGACAGCAGAGAGGTTTCAAAATGTTATTTCACTTTCTCTCAGGCCAAATCTACAATTACCGAACATGCACAAAATGGGGACACAGAATTTTTAGAGAAAAATGCAGATATGAGAATAGCTTTGCTATTGAATGTAATTGGTGCCTTTTAATTGATCTCTGGCTATCATTATAACTGTCGTCTTTTGAGCACTACCTGCCTTCTCTTTCATTGTTTTCAATCTTCAGTTAAATATCACATCCTGTTTTATATCCATGACATAGAAAAAAGTATATATCCACAGAGTTCTCTCTGCTTGATTTCCTTTTCCTTCTATTGAGTATGTTTTTGGCTTAAAAGGAAGAATAGAAAGAAATCTAGAGGATAGTAATCAAAATAAACTATGTTTCTTTCTGAAAGTATTTCCCAAGTCATGAATTTGTGTCATTTCAGTATTGGCTTCGGGCAAATTCAACCTGTTAAGGACGTATTCAGGGTTCATTATTCCTAAGTATGATGGTTTAATGTCCCGCTCCATGCTTTTCAGAAAAACCAGGCTCGAAAGAAAATCTTTTTGACCTTCGAGTGTGCAGGATTTTGCTCTTTGTGCAAAAGAGCCTTTTTTCCAGCCAATAAAGTGCAGTTCCCCACCTCACTAATAAGATTACTGTCACTGAAATGAAATATGAGATCTAGACTCACCAGTTTGTGTTGCTTCAGAATTCTGCCCAAGGGAATACTTGTTCATTATGTTAGCGCTTTAGAAATCAGGGGAATTGGAAAAAAAAAAAAAAAAAATCACTAACCCCATGCAGTTTCATTTCCTTCCCATAATGTTACTATGGCAACTCCACATCCTCTCTCCTTCTCTCCTGTCCAACTGCATATGCTGCCTTTCTTGAGGCAGCCTCCCTAGAGCCTCAAGAATTGCCTTTGTCAAGCATTTTTCAACTGGAGGTCAAAGCTATATACTGTCCTATATGTTGAAGAACTGCTTTTTAGCCTAGGACCCATTCAAAGTGACACTGTACATTAATTGTAAATTTCCAGGAATTGGGAGCAGGTAAGAATCCTTATTTTGTATTGGAAAAAGCATTCCTCTAATTTTAAGGAAAGGAGTTCTCTGCTATGTAAACCAGTTCACTACTGTTGCAAAACACAATATCCACAATAGCTTTTTTAAGCTTACAATGTTCTGAATTACAAAGAGGAAAAAAATCTTAGAGCAAGTATTCTCATATTTCTCTTACTTTCGTATTCTTTTTTTATTGAAGTATAGTTGATTTCAGTGTTGTGTTAATTTCTGCTCTACAGCCAAGTGATTCAGTTTATATATATATTCTATATATATATTCTTTTTCACATTCTTTTCCATTATGGTTTATCACAGGATATTGAATATTGTTCCCTGTGCTATACAGTAGGGCTTTGTTGTTTATTCATTCTATATATGATAGTTTGCAGCTGCTAATCTCAAACCCCCACTCCATCCCTCCCCCACCCCTCCTCGCCCTTGGCAACCCCAAGTCTGTTCTCTATGTCTGTGAGTCTCTTTCTATCTCGTAGATGAGTTCCTTTGTATTGTATTTTAGATTCCACATATAAGTGATATCATATGGTATTTGTCTTTCTCTTTCTGACTTACTTCACTTAGAATGATAGTCTCGAGTTCCACGCATGTTGCTGCAAATGGCATTATGTCGTTCTTTTTTTATTGCCTTACTTTCTTATTCTTAATGCTAAGAAGACTGAGGCATATTCTTCAGTGTAATTCCAATTTATAAGTCACTTATCTATTGAACATTTTATTTTTCTGGGACAATAAGGTATTATAATAGCACTTATGACACACAAAATCAGTCTAGTCTTAAACATAAAGGATAAGAAGGAAAGGAATTATTAAGCAACTAACTAGAAAACGTTTTTAGAAGACTAGCCCCAAAACCCATTCATTCGCCCACTCATTCATTCATTCACTCAGTCATTTTTAGTAAGCAGCTTTCACCAACATGATACTGAGCTACCGTATCTGTGAGATTCAAGTATTCCTTTTAAGCTAGTAACTTTGTCGTCAGAAACAGACTCATTGGAATGATAATTCAAGCTCACAAAGACTAAAATACCAAGTAAAGTCTTAGGTTCCCCCAAAGAGGTTCAGATAAAATATGAGGGGAATCCTGATGGTAGAATGGTTATGTCTAGCTTTGGGAAAGTCTTCAAAGAAAAACTGTACTTTAAACGATAAGGATTTGGATCTTGGCAAAAGTAGAAAGGGAACTTCAAGGTACATGAAGTAGTGTGTGCAAAGCAGAGAAAGTAGAATATGAGAGGCTTTCTCCAAGAACTGCGAAGAGTTTAACTGAGGTAGAAGAGAAGGGAATTAGGGGAGAGTCAAGTGTAGCAGCGACTGACTGGAAGGCTTTGAATGCTAACCTGAGGAATTCAGACTTGACTGAGGAATGATGACAGTTATGAAAGATCTTGTTGAACACAGGGGTATCATGATCAGAACAGTCCATCAGGAACATGAATGGTAAGCCACACCTATTTCAAAGCCAAAGAAATTAGTTCGAAATTTAAATGTTTACTTCCCCCCCACCCACAAAATTGGTATTAAGTAATGTCAATGCCTGCTTTTTTTTTTTTTTAACTGAACTGTGAATCACTACATGGCGGATCCTCTTCCAGCTCCCTGTGGTTTAGCTGGTTGTGTCGGTCTTCGTGACTGTAGAAACTGTGGTGCTAATTAAAGATCTTACATTAACTCTAGGCACTAGTTTTCCACTGACCTGTGACTGTCCCAGCAGCCAGGCTGGCACTGTCTGTGCCACCAGATAGTCGTGACATCTCGTAGAGCTTCCTGCTGGAAGGGCTCTCTCCTGCCAGGCTTCTGGCTATTTGAAGAGCCACGCACCTTTGAAAAGTTTCAAAGCAAATTTGCAGAAGATCCAGAGGAGTCAGCCATTTGCAATCAGTGTTTAAAACACTGCAAGTAAAACTCCAATTGAAAGAGCTATGCTTCAGGGAGTTCTTTGCAGTTGAGCAAGGATGATGAGGCCTTTCTTGGGGAACTCGCGGACTGTATCATTGAAATGAGGTGATGAAAGGAGGAGTGGCCTTCACAGGAGGAGGTGATGAAAGGAGGAGTGGCCTTCACAGGAGGAGTGGCCAAGGAGGAGGAGTGGAAAGCCCTTCACAGCTCTGACACTGCAGGAAAAAAGTCACCTTTCCTGGCTGAGTCTCCAGATTCTATAAGTTTTTAATAAATAAACACCAGAGATCAGAGGTAGCAGCTGCAGAATGTAGGGAGAAGAAGGCGCTGAGTGGCTAAAAGTTTGAGCAGAGGGGCTTTGTCTTAATAACTCCTCCCAAGATATGCCTTATTTGCTCTGCAGTCAGCAGTGGCCTCATTCTGAGTTCAGCCCATGGAACCCTGGATGAGTCATTTCACCTCTTTGGGCCTCAGAGTCTTCATTTACAAAAAGAAGATTGTACCTTCCGTATAAGGGTAGTTGTGAGAATACAGTGATCGAATATTGTGGATTTGCTTCAAAACAATATAAGAAAGGAGAAGAGGTCAGGATATAGATGAATCAAGGTGGATCCTAAGGTGACATTTATTGATGCTGTCCACCAGGTACCTAGACGTTCATTACGCTGTACAGTCGACTTTAGTCTGAAATATGTTTGAAGTTTTTCATAATGAAAACTTTTTTAAAAAGATGAAGTCAGCAAAAATATGTCTGTAAGGAACAATGTACTTCAAAGGATTAAGGAGTTGAGATAGATTTTACTCTTAGATAGCCAAGCACTTTGTTATTCAGTGTGTAGGATTTTGCTTGGGGGAAGATCATTTTCAAAGATGAATGAGTTTTCAAAGATAAATAATTTTATGTCTGTGACCATAGTTTGAAAATGCCTATACATATTGTCACCCCTTATATCATAGAGTCTACTTATGCGAAAATGAGAGAATTAAAGTTGACCTTTTAGTTCATAAAAGGCAATCACATTCGGAGAATGTGACATTTTTTGTGTGTTGCAAGGTAGATGCGATGATTGTATTATTTCTCCTTCAGATATTTTCAGGTTTTACATTACTGGGAAGACATTTGGCCTTCAGGGTATACTTTTCATTTATTCTCAGATTTTATTTTATTCTATTTTATTAAGAAAATGCTGTTTTCACTTGAAAGACAGTTATATTGCTTAACTTTGCTTTAGAAGAGCAAATGTTTTAAATCAACATAAAAGGTAGAATATTTAAACACGCTCAAAATATACAAACCAGCTCACGTCATATTTGCAATTCATATCTCATTTTTCAAGGAATTTTAATTCTACTGAGATTTAGCTAGTAGTTTAGAAATAAGATTGTACCTTATTGATTATATATTAGGATAATTAGGCTTACTTTCAAGATCTGCTCACACAATCTAGAAGGTGATTTGAATACATTAAATCAACTTTTGATGTATTGTAAGATGTGACCATCCTTAGGGTAGGTGTTAAGTGTCAACAGCAGGAATCTTCAAGTCGGGGAACACATAAGCCAGGGTGTGTGAACACTTCTCCATACGATTTGGAGCCACTTAGATAGTTTTAAGTGAATAAATTTCCACTTCTTCATCTCCCTGTTAATTCTGCTCTCCCACCTATGTTTTGATACAATAGCCCTTCTCGCTAGTCCGCTAGTCCGAAGGAAAGGCCTGAGTCTAACTCTGAGCGACAAGGCCTCAGGGAGCAAAACCTCTGAGGGGAAGGGGAGATGGAGAGGGGGAAAAGGGAAGAGTTGAAAATACTGGGGTCCTATTAGGAACTCAGGAGTCTGGTGATTAGATACGCAATCCTCTGCATATCAAATGCTTAGAAGTCCTATTGCTGCCAACAAAAAGGAAGGACCTAATGGTCCTTATGTCTTATGATGGATCATGGGAAGACATCTTTGATGAAAGTTTATTAAGTGACTTTTGGCGTGTAATTCAGGCGTTTAGAGAATTAGCGGCACTGCCAAAACAAAAGTCCAGCTACTTATTTATGCAGGCAAGATGTCTTAGCACTAGCATTTATAAAAACAAAAATGAGGGAAGTATTGATGCTGAACCCTGTCTCATCTTAGCAATAAATAATACTCATTAGCAGATCCATGAACTAGTTGTGAAAAAAATACATCTCATTCAGAGAGGAATTTTTAATAAATTGTTACTCTTGCTTAATAATCGTAAAATGGGTAATATATTTTTGCTGTTTTGATCCATTGTGTATGAATAATTATAATGCCAATCAGGAGATTTAGTTTTGATTCTTAAATAAAGGCTTATATTCTCAGGAAATCTTTAAACCTTTTTAAAAAGTAAATGTATGTATTTTTGCGGCAGGGAAATATGATACCATAATCAATAAAAAACACTCAAGCATAAAATTATATTACATGAAGATAAAAGTATATGGGGGAAGTGGAATGGAAATAGACACGCAGGAGCAAAAAGGACCAATGTAAAATTTCTGTTACAAATTCCTATTTTAAAGATTTGTGTATTTTTTTAAGTGGTGGATATCAAATTACTTATAGCGTTTAGATTCCATTGAATAGTCGAAAGGGTAGTGGAACAGTTATATTTTTAAATGTCAGTTTTGTGCGGAATCACACACTTGGCAACCACTTAAACTTAGGAAAAATTCTGTCCTCTAGTTGAAAATATAAAATTGTTTTATGAGATACATGCGTAAACGTTTGAAGCTCCCTGGCCCACAGCACATTGGATGCCGCGCCGACTCTTGACCAAATGCACTCGTTTATAGAATTTCCCATCGACTGTAACTGAAGATGTTGCCTTGTTTGGTAGGATGGGCTGACGCCACTGCACTGTGGAGCGAGGAGTGGCCACGAGCAGGTGGTGGAGATGCTGCTTGATCGAGCTGCCCCCATTCTCTCAAAAACCAAGGTAATTTCTCCCCAGGTGTTTGGTCATCACACTGTATTGAGCTTTGAATCCCTTGACTGGTTATTTCACCCAGCCTTTCAATCACATAGAAAATGCCATAGTTTGAATTTAGCAATTAGCGTGGCTCTGTGCACCCAATCTTTGGTGACCCTCAAGATTAAGTTTGGGTTTATGAGGCCTTCAGATGCATGCCCTCTATCACCAAGTCATTTGCGTGTGTGTTGCTTTTGTTTTTATTTCGTTTTGTTTCAGGAACACTTACTGCTTGATTTTATTCTATGAAACTTTCATAGCTCAGAAATGATTGCTTGTTGGAGAAAGCAAGATCTGCAGTCTAAAGTCTGGGTGCTGGTGCACTTTCTCCAGCCCTTCAGTTTATTTTTTGAGAGTTCACAGACTATTAAAAGGACCAAGATATCATTTCACTGAAAAAGACTGGAAACTTTGGAAAGACTATACCTTGCTTGGGCCTTTGGAAAAGTTGACATATGTGAAGGGAATACATGATGATGGCCCGAAAAAAAATAATGTTTTACTAAGTGTCTTCTGGATTTTTAAATGGTAAAACCATTTGACAGTATTTGAAAAAGAGAATATTTGTAAATAAATTTGGGGACATATAAAAACTACCTCAGAGTCATTACTGTTTTTTTTTAAATCAAACCAGTGATTTTTTGAAGCTATGTTAAGCTTTGTAAGGAGCCCTAATTTCTAAATATTAACCCAAAAAAACCCCAAAAGCACCTATTACTCCTGTTTGTACTCTGATCGGTGTTTACTCAACAGCTCTAGTGAAGATGGACAGGGTCAAGGTGGTCTGAACAATTCCATCACTCACTTGAAATGCAGGTTTAGACTGGTGAGCTGTTGGAGATGTTATCCAACAGAATTAAGCAGCCCCCATTTTTCATTGCACATGATGACATCTTGGACTTTTGAATGCTTCTCATCTAAACCATTCTATTTGTTGTTCTTCCTTTCACATAGTCCATATCTATCTTCTCTCCATCCCACTGCTATCTTTGAGCTACATCATCTTCCTGAACCATCATAATCACTTCCTTACTGGTCCCCCACTTCCTCACCTGCTCCTTTCCAATCCAGTTCCCATTTTGCAGTCAGAGTGGCCATATAAACTGTCAACCAAATCATGTCAACCTCTTGCCTAAAAAGCCTCCAAGTAATTCCCGTCGTTCTCTTTAAAATTAATTTTTATTTTACCAAAGCAGTATAAGCACAATTAAAAGCAAATCATTGTCTTGTCATTCTTCTCCTAGTGTTCATCTCAGTATCTATTTGGCTTTTTTTCCTGAGAAATCTCCTTGACTTTTTTCTTTGATGCCTTTAATATGCAAGAACATTTTCTTGTCCTCTGAGAGCTTCTTTTCTCAAAGCATCCAGTTCTTGTTTTATGGATGCTATACATCCTGTTGCCTTTTGGAGAACATTCAAGGTGACATTTCTTTAAAATTCTTTCTGCCTCTCATCTGTCCCTAACTCCTCAGATTTCCTTTTTTCTCTTTGTTGACTTTGGCTCTCTTTTTCATGATGGGGGTTGCCCACGAATGTCTGTACCTGACCGTGTCAAGCACTCACCTTCGAGTGGAAGCTCCGTGAGAGTGTGGGCAGGGCTTCTCTCAGGTGTATCAGGTGGTGGTGGATTGGAGGCGTCCCTAACGTCAGGATAAATTGCCCTTTTCTCTGGAAGGTTCGGTTTTTTTTGAGGGATGAGTCCTCTCACCTTTTGCCGTGTACATCCAGATGAATACATTGAGTAGGAAAAAGGAAAAGGAGCTGTCATTCTCCTGGTCCTCTGTGCATACCTTAATCATAACAATGATAACAACATTTACATAGTGTTTACTACATACCAGGCTCTAAGCACTTTACATATATTAACCCAGTTACTCCTCACAACAACTCCATGAGGTACTGATTTTACTATTATGCCCTTTTTATAGATGAGGAAACTGAGATCCGAAGAGAGAAAGTAACTTTCTCGAGATGTCTCAGCTAGTGGCAGATCAAGGATTTGAACCCAGGCAGTCTTAGTCTAGAGATCCTACTCTTAACACCTATGCTGTCCTTCCTTCTTCTGTGAACACCTGTTCTCAGTCCAGAGCCTAACCACTGCCCTCCGCTCTGCCCCAGCCTCCGCATCCAGAATCTCCAGAAATTAAATTCCTGGTTTCCTGCAAGTTATGAGGGGGCAGTCATCTGGCTTTGCCGGGTTGGAAGGGCTTGGAGACCTGACCACTCCATAGGCAGCTAAACCAATCCTGCTTTTGGCCCCAAGCTTCATCTTTATCCTCCAAGGTACTATGTTTCCATATTGTCTGCCTTTGGGGCATCTGAGCGGTAAATCCGTTTTCTGTATTATACCCCGTGATATACTGGAGCCTGTTGTGTACATCTCTTTCCAGTTCCATATTCAGTAACACCATGTTGATAGCTTGAAATCGGTCATAGCATAGAGGTCTTTACACCTTGGAAATTGGCAAATGCCATATCTCAGGGCTGTTCTTTAAAGAGCTATTGTGAAACATTTACCAGCGCACCACGGGTTATACCCCCCAACAGGCACTTAGGTGTCAGCCTTTTCCTCTCTGCTGGCTGAGGTAACACTTAAAATCTTTTCTCATATTCCAAAGTTTATAGACATCACACATCTGTTTTTGTTTCCTTTGCCATGTTGTGTGAGTGTGTGGGTGTGCATGCCCTGGGGGTTTTACCTTTTCAATTCCGTGCATGTTTTTTAGTGGAGTTTGTGAAAGGATGGATAAACACGCATGTCACATCTACCATGTTTATCTGGAAGTTGCCCCGCCCACTGCACTGAGAATTCCTTACCAGAATCTGACCACCTCTCTGCCTCATCTCTCCTTCTGGTCCTTACCTTCTTCTAGCCAAGCAGCCTCCTTTCACTTCCTAGAATACACCAAGTTTGCTCTCATTTCCCATTCCCTCAGACTGACCTCTCTCAGTCTGTCCCAGAGCTCTGCAGTCTTCACACATTTCTCAACTCAAATGTCATCTTCTCAGAGAGGCCTTCTTAGTTTCTTTACCTGTTTGCTGTCTCTTCAGTGAAATGAAAACAAGAACTTTGTCTTATTCAGGGCAGTACCCCAAGGACCTAAATCAGCACCTGGCACATAGGAGACCTTCCCCAAATATTTGTTGAATGAATAGCAAGCGAATGAAGGCGTTCTGAACTTTAAGACCGTCTGTCTAATTCTTCAAGACTTTCCTCTTTCTGAGCTAAGAAGAGCCGTCACACTGGACCCATGTTTTTAGCTTGATGACAATGCCGTACATAATATAACCCCTCTCCACACAGCAGATAATCTTTCCTTTCTTCTGGTCCTTCCCCAGTGACCTATAAGTTACCCACTCATATGTGGTTGTTTTGTGTATCATTAGAGAATCTCCTTCTTTTATTGACACAGCCTCCCATTTGTACTCTCCACTGAGTCATTTGTTCTCTCACATTTTGTTTCTTTGTTTACTTTGTGTTTTCCTCTAAGACTGTATCAAAACATAAAGCAGAGGAATGTTTTGGCAAGAAATAAACAAGTGCATATGCTAGTGGGCGGCAGTATCTCAAATGAGAAATGTTCCCCTCCTTTCCTGCACCTTAGTTTCTACTTTGGTGCAAAATGTTGGAGTGGAATTTTTTAGGCAGAAATATTCTGCTTGAGTGGCAGTGTATGAAGGCTTTAAATTTACATAATTATTTATGGAGCTCTTTCTATATATACAAGGCTCTCTGCTGGGCAATATGGGGAAATTATAACCCATGAACCTCCTGTTTTCAAGAAACAAAAATAGCTGAAATACATGACATGGTGAGTGAATGATGCCATGAGAGTGGCCAAAGGAAGGCTTGCTTTTTCTCCCCCCTTGAACTCTTGTTTTATGTCATTCAGATAAATTAGGGGAATTTAACTTGGCCCGGAGGATTCAGAAATGCCTAGTTCCTTGGTGTGTACTTAGTATATCATTATTTTCAAAGTTCAGTGATGTTAATTTTTTTGGAAACTGAATTTACCATCACTTTTCCCTCCCACGTAGGTTAAACTAGGTTACAGTAATTACTAGAGCCTCTCTTGATAACTGGATTCTCTAGGAACTTCCCAGGTTCCAACACTTTGTCTGCATATTTAAAGGAAGAGTGCCTGGAAAGACTGATATCTTAATACCTTGTTTTTGCCTTCATTAGAAAACGTGTGTTGAATGCTAAATGTCACTCCAATCTTCTTAATGGTTTTAGTTACCTTTGACCCCACTCATGCCTTCTCTCAGCTCTCTAAATGAATTTTTTACTTATCCGTATTGCAGATGAGGACCTGTCATTGAGCCCAATTGATTTAGACTGAGGCAAGCATTAATTAGTTAATGAGTTCGTCACAGTCTTGCCTTTCCTCGCCATAGACACACGGGGGCACCAGATTGATGGAAAAGGGCAACGTTTTCCTTTCTACGTTGATGTGAGATGAAATGTGTTGTATTCAGATCTTTTTTCTAAAAATTGATCAATATAATATTCAGTATCAAGCATTAATAACACAGGAGCACAAAATAAAAACCCGTCTAGTGAATACCATTCTGTTTCTGCCTGTATTTTATCCTTTTCAGTCTGTTGTTGTTGTTATCAGTACTTTTTTTATTGAAGTGTAGTTGATTTCCAGTTTTCAGTCTTAAGTATTAAGAATTCAGATTCACTGGAAATGCAATCAGTAGTGGACCTTGGTGCAATTCACACTGTTTTTTAAATCAGAAAAAGAAATTATCGTTGAAAATTTATTTTTGATTGATTTAAGAAGTAGGAGGACTAGTTTGGAAAGTAGCTGCAGTTCAAAACAGTTGCCACAAAACCTTTTAAAAAGAGAAGGCATTTCCGTGTGCAGATCTAGGGTTTTCATCTGTTCACATTTGTACTGTATTTTATGTTGGGCATATTCGCATTTGAAAGGTAAAACAATAAACTCTGCTTGTCTTCTGTGTTGCAGAATGGATTGTCTCCACTGCACATGGCTACACAGGGGGATCATTTAAACTGCGTCCAGCTTCTCCTCCAGCATAACGTGCCTGTGGACGACGTCACCAATGACTACCTGACTGCCCTGCACGTGGCTGCCCACTGTGGCCATTACAAAGTCGCCAAGGTTCTCTTGGACAAGAAGGCTAACCCCAACGCCAAAGCCCTGGTGAGTAGCTTAGCTCACAAGTCCAGCCTGTGTTGTCTTGCTGACCACGTGCTACCCCTGCACGTAAAGGGTTTCCTTTTCAGGAGGTGAAAATGGAAGGTCTAGTTAAGTAAAGTGTACTTCTTGTCCACCTTCAAATGGCCTTCTGGAAAATCTGTAAACCCTTCTATTTCCAACATTAGCAAGACTGGTGAGGCTAAATCATTAACTTCTTTATGGTCACACTCATGATTCTCTTACATAAATAAACCCAAAGACTGTACAAGTACAAAAGGACTGAGCTGGTCAGCGTATCTTCTGGTAGGTAAAGTGATAACTGTGAATTAAAAGTTTTTTGTGAGATCTAAAAATACGAGGCAAAATGATCAGAAAACTTCATCTTAAACATGAAAGGTCTAGGAATTTGTGAGCAGAAATTCGGTGTGAGGATGTTAACCATGTAAGGTAATGAAATATCACCTATCATTGTTTCCTCAAGTTGCGAATCAAAAATTTGGTCTAGTTTGTAGTCTTAACTCCTAGAATGCCATGCTGCTTTAACCTTGAGCTTTGCTATATAGTTTGGTTTTCACAAGGAGATGGTGTTTGTTGTCTTTAGAAAAATAAATGGTCCCAAGTTAGTAAGCTTTTTAAATTTAGCTCAGAAGAAGCACTCATGTTTAGGAAAAAAATATGTCACCAAGTGCTAGGGAAAATGTGTGCGTTTACTAGCAATTTTGCAGTAAAGGCTGTCATCTGATCAACCATTTTAGGAAGGGTCTCTGTTCCCTTGCGGCTCATAGGGTCACCTCTGGCACTCTGTGGGCCCTGAGATTTGGAGTGGGCAGTAACGGATGGGCAGAGAGGAGCCCTCCAGACCCCAGGCAGCTCCATCACCATCGTAATTCTAAATGCTTTTCCTGGAGCAGCATTTTAAGAGCTGTTGACTGGCCCAAGATAGCAAGCATATCTTTGAATTCTGAGAAGGGAGGAAAAGAAATGAGCAGTCATGACTTATTTTTCCACACAAGAAAAAAAGCCTTACGACAGGGTGTGGGCTCCCATCCTCATTTTCCTCTGACTGAAGATTTCACAACATTAGGAGGTTCTGGAGGTTGTGGGCAGTCACCCCTGGATGGACTAAGGCCTGGTAAATGGTCTCAAAACCTCCATAGAAGCACTCGCGGTGACTCTGACCTAAGCTTGCGTGGTGGGCCCTGATATTCTGTAGTTCTCTGTGGCAACAAAAATATGCTCCGTGGTCTCTCTCACTTAGCGGGCAGTACAGTTTGGTACGTAATTTGTTTAAAAAGCAGGTTCTTGTACTAGATTAAATATTAAACCAAATGATCCAACTAATGTTGGGTTGTTTAACTTTCTGCTTCCTTGGAGTAAGCACCTACTTGAATCTTAAAACTTGGAAGAAATAAAAACATTTCAGAACAGGTCTTGAAGTTGTTTTTAAATGCAGCAGAGAAGTCACAGTGGGCAGTGGTGAAGTTATGGCTGTGAGGACCAATTTTGGCCGAGATGTTTTTAGTCTGTCTTTGAAATGAGGTAGAGGAGGGACATATTTGGAAAATAAATTCCAGAATAAAATAGTCTAAGAAGACGCATGACCATTTTGCCTTAACTACCGGGAGATTATGACAAAAATTTGCTTCCTGTTCGTGATTAGCAGGGCACCTTGGGTTCCTGGGAGCAGGGAGACTACGTGTGCTTCCAGAAAAGGATCTGTATTCGGTTTAACCCCTCGCTGTTGCCGCTCATTTCCAAATCTTTACACAACGTCACTTTGGCAAAAATATTTTACCGTACACAGTGGAAGTAGATCTCAACGGAACGTAATCCAGTAGGTCTGCGTCTTTTTCCCTTGCAGAATGGCTTTACCCCTCTCCATATCGCCTGCAAGAAGAATCGAATTAAAGTAATGGAACTCCTTCTGAAACATGGTGCGTCCATCCAAGCTGTAACCGAGGTGAGAAGAGGAGGGTTTCTGGGGTTCCCCGTGGATAGCCTCAGCAGGCAGAGGCCCGGTGCCCTCCCTGACGACCAGATAGTTTTGCTGTGTGCGGGTGTCCTGCTACTTTCTGAACCCTTCACCCGAGGGGCTGCCAGTGCTTAGGAGAGCAGACGAGAGTGGGAGGAGAGTGCAAATACATCACCATGACGAGAAGCATAACCCAAACACGTGTGTCGTGCTCAAGGCAGGCGGGGGCACGGGGGATGCCATCACTCCAAGCGTAATTTACATGAAATCCATTCATGCACTGCTCCTCAAATCCTGTAATGCGGTGCTGAGGGGTGGTTTTGCCCGCTACGAGGCATTTGTTCATGTCTGGAAGTATTTCTAGTTGTCACAACTGGATGGTGCTACTGGCATCTAGTGGACAGAGGCCAGAGATGCTACTAAACATTCTACGGCGTACAGCCCAGCCTCCAACAACAAAGAATTATCTGGCTCAAAATGTCACGTGTGCCACGGTTGAGAACCCCTGCACGACATAACCTCTGCATACTGATGAAGTGAGGATTGCTCTCAGGAAACACTCAGAATTAACGAAGCACAGAGTTGCTGAAGTTAGTAAAAGGGTAGCTCTCAGTTTCTTTCATGCAAACTGACATAGAACTCAGAGAAGTGACTTATTGGGATCAGGGCTGAGCCTGCAACACTCAAACCAAGCCTGGCATCCACTTCCTTGGGCTGCACTCCCTTTGGTTTACTCCATATCTCTACACCCTCCACGCGTCACGTCCCTCCCTTTCCAGCCTAGTCCTGTATGTCTTTCAGGACCAGATCTGGGGCTGCCTTCTCTGGGAATCCTCCCGTAACCCTCGGCCTGGGCCAGGAGCTCCTCCTTGGGACCATTGGCACATCCTGTGCATATTTCCGTCAAAGCTCTTGTCCAGCTGGCTTACTTATGACCCAGCCACTCCCCTCCACCCCGCCCCAAAACTACAGGCTCCACCAAGGCAGGCCAGAGTCTTACTGGTGTTAATATACCCGCAACACAGTAGATGCCATAGTAGATCATTCAGTAGTTCTGTTGAATGCAACCTTGAAGACTCTAGGATTCGAAGCTAACGTAAAAACTAAGGTCTAGTCCAGTCATTGTTGCTTTGCCTCAGTTTCTCATCTGCACGTGAAGTATTTGCCTTGATTTCTAACACTTACAACTTCGAAATACTAAATGATAGAAAATATTAATACCGATTCGCTCTTTCCTGAGTCTTCTGGCTTTATGGTAGGCATCCAGTTATTTTCATTATAAAATAGTAAGTTTATTCTCAGTGCGTGGCAGCCCTTTTTAAAGATCAAAATGGGCTCTGAAATCAAAGATTTTTCACTGGCGTCTGAATAAGTGTCCAGAGATGCCAGCCTGTGATGAGAAGTTGCCACGGCCAGCCCTGTACTCCCTCGGAAAGGTGGCGCAGACCATGTCCTCACAACTCCCCCTGCTGATGGGAAAAGGTGCCGAATTATAACAAAATTCTCCTTCCCCCTGTTTTCCTCAGTTCCCACTATTTGAAGTCTGGGCAACCAAAATTCTACCTCTTCTGTTTTCTATCTTACTTTCATTGTATAGAATTCCTTTAACATATTTTTTGACATTACTCAAATTTCTGTTGAAATTAGTTGTCTCCTTCTCTCTCAGCTTTTTCTAGCCATATTAAGTATTTTTTTTCCAAATTATGATGTTCATGGTATAAGTGGGATTAAATTCTGAAAAATTGAAAATGCAATCATTTTATGCAAGAAGTACCAGTGGTGGGGGGTGTGTGTGTGAGGGGGACTTCGAAGCACACATGAAAATTAAGGGCTAGTGACCATTGTTCTATTTGCCTTAATTATATCACCTTGATTTATAATATGCAGAAAGATAAAAATTTAAATGATTGGGACAGTTAATGCTGATCTGCTCATTTCTTAGAGGGATGGCTTTGTGTTTCCACCCTGCTCTTTCACGTGTAATATAATCAGTGATTCTGAGAGCATGGGAGTCCTTACTAAAAGACCAGAACAGGATCTGAAATACAAGTTGAATTTTTGCTATTGTGTATGTAATCACACAAGTGTCCCCCCCTCCACACACAGACACACACACACACATACACACAGTCATATGGATAAGGAAGGCTTAGTAGCAAAGGGAAAAAACCTTCAAGGTATTTTGCTAAATATTTTTTATAGAGCTATATAGAATGTGTGAAATAAATCTCTCTTCTTTAATGGTTATGACATAGGCCTTTCATAATCATGGAACGTGCTTTAGAGACATGATGAATATTGATACGTTTGCCTTATAAAATCTATGACGTCATGGTGATGTCTTGATGTTTTCTGATCTGATCAATAAATTGGTTATCTTAGCCTGGATGGATGGATGGCAAGTAGGCAGGCGGGCAGGCAGACAAACCCTTTTTAAAATAAGCCAACAAACTGACATCTCCCTCTTTTTCCCCAGTCGGGCCTTACCCCAATCCATGTTGCTGCCTTCATGGGGCATGTAAATATCGTGTCACAACTAATGCATCATGGAGCCTCACCAAATACCACCAACGTGGTAAGTATCCTTTGAACAAACTAGGTCTAATTGTGAGCATTTATGAAACTGGAAACGATTGCTCTCAATCTACTTATTTTTGTTATAGGTAAATTAATTCCCATTTAACTTGAGTACTTAGAAAAGGGCAGAATTTTGAAAATACCTGTGGTTTCCTTTATTTCAAAAGCAAGGTCCATTCGATCACTAGCTGGTCACAGATTGCTGAGACTTAGGGACTGTGTATATTACTACTGAATATTATGCTTTAGAAAATAAAGTTTTGTGGACGGGGAGAGTTTTTTTTTTCAATAGAAGCATTATGTTGCATGCATGATGGACCTAGAGATTATCATACTAAGCAAAGTAAGGCAGAAAGAGAAAGAAAAATGCCATATGATATCGCTTACATGTGGAATCTAAAATGTGACACAAATGAACTTATCTACAAAACAGAAACAGACTCACAGACATAGAGAACAGACTTGTGGTTGCCAAGGGGGAGGGGGTTGGGGGAGGAATGGATTGGGAGTTTGGGATTAGCAGATGCTAACTAGTATATAGAGGATGGATAAACAACAAGGTCTTACTGTGTAGCACAGGAAACTATATTCAATATCCTGTGATAAACCATAATGGAAAAGAATATGAAAATGAATATATATGTATAACTGAGTCCCTTAGCTATATAGCAGAAATTAACACAACATTGTAAATCAACTATACTTGAATAAAATTTTTTTAAAAAATAAGTGTTGCATGTTGAGAAGGTGGTTCCAACACTCTCCTTATTGTGATTTCAAGTAATTTCAAAGTAATTTCTCTTCAGCGTGCTCGACAATGTTATCGCAAACCCATGGAACTCAGTTCATTATTGGATGTTGTTGTTTTCCCACACTGAGCATTGCTCTGCAGAACCATGAGACTCACTTCATAGTAAATGTCAGAGGAGTAACTTACCACCCTCGATCCGCATGTGGCCTTTGACATTGCTTTACAGAATTTTAAGTTTAGCAGCATAACAATCTTAGCACCCCAGACCACAAGCATAAGAACACTTGTTGGACTCATGAGCACCAAAGAAATAAAAATAAAAAGAGGAACATTCTGGGACAGAAAGGGCAAACCATAAGGTCCTGCGTCCTCACCCTGAGGGTAGGCCCCCGAAAGACTCTGTGTCTTCCAACAGCTTGAGTGAGCACATCCACGTCAGACCAGCTCTCAGCTGAAATGCAGTCTTTCCTGGTACTAACGCCAGGAGAGAAGGTTTTCCTTTACAAAGAGAACACTGGGTAACATGGTCACCTACATCCTCAGCACCTTTTCAGGAAACATAGCAACAAGTTTCGTGTGAACTGTATCTCTGCATATCCTTCCATGGAGGTGGATGTCCTATAAAGCAAAGCGATATCTATAAAAAGTAATTTAAAGGTGGGCACTGGGACTTCCCTGGTGGCGCAGTGGTTAAGAATCCGCCTGCCGATGCAGGGGACATGGGTTCGAGCCCTGGTCCGGGAAGAGCCCACATGCCGTGGAGCAGCTAAGCCTGTGCGCCACAACTACTGAGCCTGTGCTCTAGAGCCCACGAGCCACGACTACTGAAACCCGTGCACCACAGCTACTGATGCCCGCGTGCCTAGAGCCCATGCTCCACAACAAGAGAAGCCACTGCAATGAGAAGCCCGCGCACCGCAACAAAGAGTAGCCCCTGCTCGCCGCAGCTAGAGAAAGCCTGTGCACAGCAACGAAGACCCAACGCAGCCAAAAATAAATAAATATATATATAATTTTAAAATAAAAAATAAAAGTGGGCATCACTTGTGTGGGGGAGAATATATTTGATTTTTATCACTTTTTACATTTCAATCCATATGTGTTTTCTATGTTGTTTTCCTTTTTTTATTATTACATAAACGAAAAGATCATCTGAATTAAAGTCCATTTGGTGAAAAGCAGCAGAGGCGGGGGAAGTCCAGTGGCAAAGAAAATAACCCCTTGGGATAATGCCCCAAAGGATAATGACCTGTTGAGATAAAGCAGGAAATGCAAACCAAGGGCAAGCCACGTCTGGCCCTTGGGTGTGTTTTGTGTTGCCTGTGCAGCATTTTTGGTTTTCTTTTGTTTTGAACTCTGATTTTTTGACCAGCATTCAAGAAATATCCACAAATATGCAGACTGCCGCTGTGTTTGAAAAATAGGAAGGTATGGCATGACACGGCTGGCATCGCAAAGAGTTACTGGAGTAGCCCGCTGACGCCAGCTAGCAGCGCCTCCCCCAGCCAGGAGAAGGCCTGGCCTGTCTCCAGGAGCATTCCCCCATCTGCCCGCTTCACTCGCCTACCCTCCTGCTTGGCCCCATAGCATTTGCCTTTGAACCCCCAGTGAGGCTACACTGTAGATTATGGAGCACGGCTTCTGATCCTGCCGTGCGCTCTGGGCTTACACTGATGGCTTCCATCATGGACCAGGTTCCTGGGAAATTCTTGTGTATTTGATTTCCTATCTTTCGTATTTTCAATAAGGAAGTGCTTGGAACTACTTTTTATTTAAAAAAAAAAAAAAAACCCTCCATCATCAACTTTATGCAAAGCAAATAGGCCAGTCTTCTTTAGAGCTGCCGTTAAGTTACCTTAAGTTACCTAACGGCTCCTGTTCCCCAGAGAGGAGAAACAGCGCTGCACATGGCAGCTCGGTCCGGCCAGGCCGAAGTCGTGCGGTATCTGGTGCAAGACGGCGCTCAGGTAGAAGCTAAAGCTAAGGTATGTGCCGAGCGTGGAAGTGTTTGCTTCGAGAGAAGAAATGATTTTAATAAAACCTTTAAACATAGGCATGCTTTCTTCCAGGATCACTCTTTTAAAGTAATGAACCACCACCAATGACAAAAGTCTCTACCCAAGGGATATTGAAAACATCCCTTCCCTGTATGTGTATCTACTCAATTATTTAACAAAATGAAATAGAACAAGAACTTTGTGTCCTTGGCACATTGCTCATCCCTAATGGCTTAGGAAACAAACCTAGAATTGGCCCACAGTTGTTTGCACTCTATGGAGAAGGGCTCATGCACAAAGCTTCTAAAACAAGCACAGTTTGGAAGCATAATTGAGTTCTTTTGGTTGACCTAGATGTCAGCTGTCAGAGCCACAAAAGGAAAAAGGGAGTTTGAACTTTTTCTCTGCAAGTTGTGAAACCATAAACCCTGAGACTTGGTCAGAGTTGTTCATGGAACATAGAATATAGAAGAACATCAGGGATGAGCTCGTTTGTCCGTTTGTTTGTTTGGGACCGCACCTTGCGGCATGTGGGATCTTAGTTCCCAGACCAGGGATCGAACCCACGCTCCCTGCGTTGGAAGGTGGAGCCTTAACCACTGGACAGCTGGGGAAGTCCAAGGGCTGAGTCTGAATGCGTCATTCTCTGCCTGGCATTTACCCTCCAGAAGAAACTCACTATCTGTCACCGTCTTGATGGTAGTTGGTCTGGTTATCAAAATGGCAGTTTAAAATTTGTTGTTTATTTATTGATGTTTAGCTTTTTTTTAATGATTTTTTTTCAGTGCATGAATAAACTATAATTTACCAATTTTTTTTTTTTAAATGGCAGTTTAGGTCAAGAATCGTAAATAGATATGTAAATACCTCAACCATTTAATTTTAGCCCTTCAATATACATTTATTTGTCATTTAATTACATACTTTGTAGTTTCTAGTTTAGGGTTAAAAGAAGAGAAGACTGAGGCATTTGCAAAGCAGTTTGAGTCCAGGATATTTCTCAACTTTTATAATTTTCCCCCAATCTATTCAGCTCTCCTACCCATATGTAGTTTGACCATAGTTGGCTTTTTGGTTTTGTTTTTTTTTTTTTCTTTTTTGGCTGTGTGGCATTCAGAACTTCCCCAACCAGGGATTGAACTTGTGCCCCCTGCATTGGAAGCATGGAGTCTTAACCACTGGACCACCAGGGAAGTCCCATAGTTGTTTTTTGGGTTTTTTTTGCGGTACGCGGGCCTCTCACTGTTGTGGCCTCTCCCGTTGCGGAGCGCAGGCTCCGGACGCGCAGGCTCAGCGGCCATGGCTCACGGGCCCAGCCGCTCCGCGGCATGTGGGATCTTCCCGGACTGGGGCACGAACCCGCGTCCCCTGCATCGGCAGGCGGACTCTCAACCACTGCACCACCAGGGAAGGCCCCATAGTTGGTTTTTCATCACCGTCTACCAAGGCTCTCCAAGGCTTTTAACAGTGTCCTTAAAGCCTTTCCTTCGGTACTCATATTTTACCTGTTAACATATTATGTCATATAATTAGTGTAAACATAGTACAAGCTAGAAAAGTACTAGTATAAACACACTAGTGTGGGAACAAACACAACTAGGTCTTTGTAAACATAAAATCCACAGGTGGGTACAAAGGTAGTGGTAACATTCTAGTCAGCAGACTGTAAACCTTAAGTGTCCGGTGTATCGTGGTACCAGCTGGTAGATTTTACAGAGGACCCAGAAACAGAGCTCCGCAAACGTTTTCCGGAAAGGGCCTGATCATCAATATTTTAGGCTTCACAGGATACTGTCTTTGTCCACAAACTCTCAGCTCTGTCATTACAGAGTGAAAACAGCAATAGTACATAATTTAATACATCAGCAAATGGACATGACTGTGTTCCAATAAAACTTTATTTACAAACACAGGTGGCAGCTGGATTTGGCCCCTGGATTTTACTGTTCTGATCCCTGATCTAGAGGATGTTGGTTGATCAGTTAAGTAGATTTGTTACGAGAGGCTGTACTCTACCATTACAAGAAACCTCACATTTTTGAGTGTTGTTACATAGGAAGCGTTTCATCTAGGAAATGGTTTCACCCACAAGCTGAAATTGACCATAAGATATATAGTTATCTCATTAAAGAGATAATATGTGTCATTGTTAAGAGTCTGACTTCCATAGCCAGTGGCATCTCCCCTAACTTCTCACACTTCCTACTAGTTACACAGACCCTCTTGCTTTGATCTTGACCTTTGCACAGCAGTGCCCTGTGCTCCAGCCTCTTCTCTCTACTTGCCCTACATAAAGTATTTACCTGGACTTTTTCACATCCCGGTAGGGGATTTCTCTCCAGAGGGCATCTTTGGGCAAACAAGGAAAAGATACCCCTCCAACGTGGGGATAAGGCCCTCAGGGTGCAGGACTTAGGAGTGCCTTGTGTCCTTGGGTGAACTGTCATAAGGTGCCTTCCACTCCAGGCAGATGCAGCCTGGATGACAGCTCGGCAAGCAGAGGATGGGCTGGCTGTCAGCCCCCATCGTAGCTGGGAACCTTCCTCAACCATCCTACACTGCCCTCTCCCCTCTCCCACTTTTGACTGTGGGAAGGCAGCACCAATAAAATAATTCATTACATATGAGTACATGAGAACTGGTGGAGGTATAATATCCCTCCCAGGTATTTCCGTTTTCCCAGGATACATTCCCTTATCTCCCCCAAAAAGGAGTCATCAGAGGTTTAAAAATTGCTAAAGTATAGCAGGACGGAGTGGGGATAATTTCTAGATAGAACTGCCTTTCACAATTCTCACGCTGATAGGTTACTCAGAGGGTGTTTAAGGTGCTTAGATCTGCCATCCCCACCTTTTTGAAACTTAAAGAAAAAGATAAATGAGGTTCTTTTTAGTATTGAATCAAAGAGTTGAATGTAGCCTCTGATACCAAGCAGTGAAGTTTCCTGTATTTTTCACAGTGGCACCATTGTCCTCAGCTCATCAGCCCTGAACTTTTACTTGTCCTATAGGATGACCAAACCCCACTCCACATTTCTGCGCGATTGGGGAAAGCAGATATAGTACAACAGCTGTTACAGCAAGGAGCATCTCCAAATGCAGCCACGACTTCTGGGTACACCCCACTCCACCTTGCAGCCCGAGAGGGGCATGAGGACGTAGCCGCCTTCCTTTTGGATCATGGCGCATCTTTATCTATAACAACAAAGGTATGAAAGCCAGTCTTAGAATCCTGCTGTGTCCCCAAAAAAACATTCTCTTTACAGTTTCCTGCGTGGTAATAGGTACAAAAGGTGTACAACAGCAACTCTACTTGGATCCCAGGATTAACATGGCCAGCAAAGCCCTGGGGTGGGGCAGGGTGATTTGGTGTGTGTGTATATCTTACATTTCTCAGTACATTATCTTCTAATGAAACCTTATTGATGTCTGGAGTCAGATATTTCTTGCAAGTTGTTTGACAGATTTAAAGGGTACTTTAAAAACACAGCCACAGATTTCTGTTGCTGAGGGCAGGTATACAAACCACTTTATCAAAGCTCAGTTGGTTAATGCTTTTATAATACTTTCAAAGCAGGAGGTGTTTTTTTCTCGGTTTGTTGATGCTGCTTTTTTTGTTGTTGTTTTCTTTTCTGATTTATAGGTTTTTTTTTTTTTTTAATCTCAGCTCTGATGCCTTACAGTAATGACCCACCACACAGTTGCTTTTCAAGTGCAGAATGCAAAATTTAGAGCTCATTTTTCTTTGATCCTACATAAACTAGCAAGTGTGATAGCAAGATGAACTGGCCCACGGCATGTCTTAGAAAGCTAGAAATTGGTGTTACACCCTTTTTGAGATGCAGAGAAGAAGCATTCATGTGTAATCAATGCAGAAGATAATTACAGTGATTACAAATACTTGGGAAACTATCTGAACAAATGATGACTTTCTCAGAATTCGACCCCTCTGATTCTCTAGGCTCCTCAGTAGACATGCAATTCCTGGATCTCATTTAACATGTGTAACAGAGGAGTGGGTGATAGGGTTTTGAGTGTCCTGGCCTTTCCACCATACGAGCTGCCCACTTACTCTAACTGGCTCTAGTCCCATGGGGTCAAATATGTTGACAGCCCTCTAATCCCTGCCTCGTGCTTGGGGCCCTAGCTGTGCATGGTGACTGACCAGTCGATACCCAGATCCTGGTAAGAGTTGGAAGCAAGAAGAAGGAGCTGCTCAACTCTCAGTATCCAACTCTCGCCTATTTATTGAGATAGAACCCTGTGTTATTGTTCAGTTCACCTGTGGTGGCTAAAGTGTGAGAATCTCTGACTCCTACCCCTAAGGACTGGGTCATACATACAGACGTGTGTATACGTGTGGCAATAAAGAAAGGGGAAGAGAAAGGCTCCAGTCTGGTGCTGTGGGAGGTTATGGGAGGTCCAGACTTGTCCTAGATTTTTCCAAGCCCTCCAAATCCAAATTGGGCCTGGACCCTATAACCTATTCTTCCCACAATGTGAAATCCCCAAATGGCCCTAGAATAAGCCCCAGATCCAGCTTTCCAACTTCATCCTCGTCAGGTACCTGACTAGTCCCCAGGATTAGTGTCTCGTGGCCGAGCCAACAGAAAGAGAAAGATTAAATATGCTGCTCATCTGTTGAAAAGGGGACTCTTTAACTGTTATCTACCAGTCTTGGTCCTTAAGTACAGGCTTAACTGTTCTTCACCATTAGAATAATGCCTCAGTTCTAGAAGAGTGATGCCTTTGTGTCGTTTCTATTACTCATTATTCTTATGTTTATCGTTTCAGAAAGGATTTACTCCCCTTCATGTGGCAGCAAAGTACGGGAAGCTTGAAGTAGCCAGTCTCCTGCTACAGAAAAGTGCATCTCCGGATGCTGCTGGGAAGGTATGGGGTCATCGGCCAACTTGTAACAGGCCACTCCCATGATAACAAAAAACAAGCGCTTGCTAACATTCACCAACAGCCACCTAAATTATAACTAATCCATATTTAAGTCTCATAGGATGAAGATGACAGCAGAAATAGGAGGTGAAAGCTGGGGTCCAAGTGTTGTGGAAACTGGAATGTAAACTACACTGTGTGTTGTATCCAATGTAATCCCATCTCCTAAATCTAGGCCTCTGACGTTAAGGCGCTTTGACACTGGTTGTTGTTTCTGCACGTGTTTTCAGAGCGGGCTAACTCCACTGCATGTAGCTGCACATTACGATAATCAGAAAGTGGCCCTTCTGCTTCTGGACCAAGGAGCCTCACCCCACGCGGCTGCAAAGGTACCTGTACTGTGACAGCATGAGGAGACTGACGGGCAGTCTCTATATGTATATTTACTTTGGCTTCGTCTGTATCACCCTCCTAGTTTAGGCATCCCTTAAAGATCATGGAAATATAAGTGCCTTAGGAAGTCTGTGCCTTCGGCTATTTAGTCAACTCCTGTGGTAGATGCTCAATAAATACTTACTTGTCCATTGTTATTCCTTGAAAATCCAGGATGTCCTGGAGTCTGAGGAAAATCCAGGAAAAAAAGTTGAAGTCCTCTTTAGCCAGACTAAAAACGTAAGAACAGCCAGAGGGAGTAAGAAAGTTCTCATTTGTCAAAGTGATAAAATATGTGTTACATTTTCCTGGCCATAAAACATTGCCTTCAAGTGGTTTATGTGTGCTTAATAAAATAAGTTGAGAGGTTTTGCTCATGTGTTGTTATTATTGCTAAGGAGAATCTTTATTCTTTTTTAAAATTTATTTTATTGAAGTATAGTTGATTTACAATGTTGTGTTAATTTCTGCTGTACAGCAAAGTGAATCAGTTATACAGATATGTACATTCCTTTTCATATTCTTTTCTATTATGGTTCATCACAGCATGCAGACTATAGTTTCCTGTGCTATACAGTAGGAGAATCTTTATTTTTCTGTATTCTTATTGTTAGGTCTTTTTTTTTTTTTTTTTTTTTTTTGCGGTACGGAGGCCTCTCACTGCTGTGGCCTCTCCCATTGCAGAGCACAAGCTCCGGATGCGCAGGCTCAGCGGCCATGGCTCACGGGCCCAACCGCTCCGCGGCATGTGGGATCTTCCCGGACCGGGGCACGAGCCCATGTCCCCTGCATCGGCAGGTGGACTCTCAACCACTGTGCCACCAGGGAAGCCCCGTTAGGTCATTTTTGACCGGTAGATAACAGAGATTTCTCAGAAAAGAGGTACTTAGAGTGAATGGCTTCCTTATGACTCTGGTATTCCGACTTGAGAAGCAAATCATAAAGAGTTTATTTAAAGATAGGTTAGCATAGTGCTGTTGGTTTAATGAGTTCGCTATTGTTGAGCAGGTAGTTATGATCAGAGAACACTGGAATGATACAGAGCACAATTTAAAATGCTATCCCATTCTTTTCCTAAATACTGTTGGTTGAAGGAACTTTTAGCATCCCTCCGGCTTTTTATATTTGTTTAGCTCTTCCATTTGGGGGCAGCTATAGTGTTCTGCTTTAAACTTAGTGTTTAGATCAAATCTCTTGTACACACAAATCAAAGAATTTGGGCTATTCTAAGTTACTTTGGGTACTTTCAGAGATAAAAGTTTTCAGGTACTTTCTCCATTTAGAGAGTATGTGATCTTTGAAAGTTATTTCTCTTCAGAACCTTTTTTCCTGTATTTCTCAGTCATCTCCTGCCCCATCATCTTCAGAATTGTACCCAGTGAAATCTACAATTCAAAATCAAGCCCCCAAACTTGCTTTTCTTCTAAGAGCAGCTTTTTCCCATAATTTCTAGCCCTGACATTCTTTCTATCATAAAGCCATCCCTTGACTTTTGAAAAAACTTTATTTAAAAAAAAAGGAATAGCAACATTATTCATAATAGCCAAAGTGTAGAAGCAGCCCACGTGTCCATGGAAGCATGAATGGATAAACCAAATGCAGTCTATACATGCAATGGAATATTATTCAGTCTTAAAAAGGGAGGGAATTCTGACACGTGCTACGACATGAATGAACCTCAGAGATACTATGCTGAATGAAATAAGCCATCAAAGGACAAATACTGTATGATTTCCTGTGGAGACACAGTGTAGAATGCTGGTTGCCAGGGGCCGAGTGAAGGAAAGAATGGGGAGTTAGTGTTGAATGGGTAGGGTTTCAGTTTAGAGATGGATGGTGGTAATGAACAGAGAACATTGTGAATGTACTTCACGCCATTGACTGTACACTTAAATGGTAAGTTTTATGTAATGTGTATTTTACAACAAGTTTTAAAATGAGAAAAATTTACAATGAAATGTAATAGTTGTCCACTTCATTTGTTTATTTTCCTATCCCTTTAAGCCTGGGCCACTTTTCTTCTGTTATAAGTACCCTCAGGCTCATGGCAGGCAACCAGTAAATAATTAATAGGTGAACTATTCATTCCTCACATGAGAGTAATAATTTTGTCATAACTAGTGCTAAGTAGTTTAGAATTGACAAAAGTCATAAATAAGTGAAACAAAATGAGTCCAGTCCACCTTTTCATCCACAAATAACTCTGAAAAAGGCCAATAGTTGATATATTTGTAGTTGATTTTCAGCTTCGTATTTGTCCAACAAGACTTCACGGTTCCCTATCTGCAAAACATCTTTGACAAAGAGTCGAAAAGCAGTTCTTTAACAGCCCTTTAGGCTTCAGCATATCTTTTACAGTCAACTGAACACAGGCTTTTCTAAGAGGACATTCATTCACATTCCCATAGTGCAGTTGCCTCCGTAAGAGTCTCTGTATGCCATGTCTGACACATGTCCAACCATCCCCACGTTCTGAGGCCGTGGTCCTGGTCAGGAGCTTTTTCTAGTCTTTGATCCTGAGCAAAGCCAGTTCTATCAGTTAGGGTTTGGTTCACCTGGTAGAAAAAAGACGTAGCTACGGTGGATTAAACTGATGAGGTTCTGTTTGTTCTCTTGTCATAACCAGTCTGGAGGCAGGCAGGTGTTGTCGCTGGTTCAGTGTTTCCAGAGTGTAAAGAAAATTTCCTGTGATTTTTTTGGGTCTTTCTTCCAGCTCTTGTTGCTCAGGCTGCCAGGTAGTAAAGCAAGTCAGACACAGGTAGCCCACAGGGGCAGCTCTTACTGTTCAGGCAGGCCCCCTTGGAGGGCCTGTCACATATAGGTAGGATGGGTTTTCATAGGGACTAAACTTTTTTAAACGAAATTAAATTTGTTTTGTCATTTTTTTCTGATTTCTTTAAACTGAATAGGACATCGCAAAAGAGGAACAGTGGGTTGGAAGAAGGTAGAAGAGTAATATTTGAAAAGCAGACTGATAAATGTGCCCTCATAACGTGGTATTAAGTACCCTAATCACCAGTAGGATGGATTGAGAAAACACAACATTAAAAAAATAAATAAAGAAGAAGAAGAAAGAAAGTCCGACAGCAGGGCATTGCCAGAAGCTCCACCCAGCCATTTCTCCTTACATCTCATTGGCCACTTCTTTCTGCAAGGGAAGCTGGGAAATGTAGTTTTCAGCAGGGCACAACACCAAAGGTTCTTTTATTAAGGAAGGAAGGAGAATGGATATAGGGTAGGCAAATAACCTTCTTTCCTCTAGGGAGGCTACAGCATTTCTGAATTCAGGTAGTGGTGAGAAAGGAGGGACAGAAACTCAACAGAGCTAAGCATGCATATGGATATGACAGACAGCCGTGCTTTCCATGCTACCTCTTCCTTATTCAGATCCTTTCTTCTTGGAGTACATGATGCTTTCTTGTTGCCCTTTCTTCCCTTTTGTAGAATTGCGGGCATATTTTCTTACCCACATGTGCCCTAGAAACACGATGTGACTTGAGCTAATGGAAGAGGAAGGAGGGTGCTGAAAAACTAGATGGGCTTCTCTAATCCATTTTAGCCAGATCTATTTCCTGAGGCAGGACACTGTGCTGGAAAGAGGATTGGCTTGAGTTCAGGAATAACCTGGGCACAGGTTGTGGAAGGGTTAGTGAGCCTTAACTTACTATTTGTCAGATTTCTCTTTCATAAGCTGTACAGTATATCTGTTGGCATGGATCAGTAGAGATTGTGAAGGTTTGGGGGAAAAACATAAAGTACAGTGTAAATATATTACTTTTAATCATTTAAAATTACATCTACTCTTGTTTTTAATCTTGAAATGCAAAAGGACACATGGCATGCACTTTGTCCTCTACATCAAGAGGAAAAAAGTATTGATTGAGATTATTCTCTAGTTCAGTCTCTCACTACTTTATGTCTCTTCTGATAAATGTATCTGTCTCCTTTTGTATGGCAAGTAAGAATCCTTTAACTTTCTAGAAATTAGAAGTTAGGAAATTTAGAAAATTTTATCATAGGTCTCAAGATAAACTCCTTGTTTCTTATTCAAAATATTTCTTAAGCCTTTCTGAGATAAACTAGCCGTTCTAAAATAATACCCTAAATTGTTTTTCCCTTGCTTTATACTTTCCTTTGTATCTCAGGTAAGGAGCTCAGCATAAACCCCTCAGTAATAATGAGTAACTTGTCTGGAATTGGCATGCATTACGCAGATGTCAGAGCTTCTCTGTTTTTTAAGAGTCAATGATTTCTTGGTGGAATTAAAAGTAATCAAGAGGATTGTCACATCTCAGAGGATACTGACTTACCTTTAGAGGTTGAGAAGTTCCTGACTGATAAGATGCATGATTAGAAGCTGCTGTGACTTTATCTTGCCTTTACCACTCTAATTAGTTCGTGTTAAGAGTCTTGACTAATCAGCTTTCCTAGCACTGCTTTGTGAATTTTCCCTTTTATTCAGGGGTGGGGATGGTAGTAAAACAGATCACCCCCTCCTGTCGCTCACTGTAGAATCGGGCTCAATCCAGGGATCTACATTAGGCTCTGAAGACGATCTCTTTAGGGTGTGTCTGAGCAGAGGGCCAAATGCTTCTGAGGTCAGCTGGGGTTTCCAGATGGCAATAGGTCAAAACTAAAAATAGGAGCATAAAATCTTCTACCCTGGCCCATCCTGTTCAGCAGAGGCTGGTTTCATAAGAGTCTAGAAGTGGCATTTGCACTTTCTTCAGTTGATATCCAGCAACCTTAAATCTTCTAGAATGAGATATAGAAAGAATGTTTGTCAAGGGAGCAATGCTGTCACAGTAGAACATACCACTGACATAAACATGAGGGTTAATTACAGTAGGCTGGTCGACCAGTAGCCCCCCACTGCCCTCTGAGTTGTTTCTGACCCATCCTTATGGCTTCGAAAGATTGTGACTGATCTGTTGTCCAGATTTGGATCATATCCCCAAATCTAAATCCTATTTGTATTTTATAAATTCTAATTATTCTTTTTTCTTTCTCTAAATCCTCTTGTCTATACCAAAAAAAAAAAAAATTCTAGTTTTTCATTGGCATTTTTTATGTAATTAGATTCAGGCCCATGTCAAAATGTAATCTTGCATTCCTCTTAAATGACTGTGAGTCAGGACAGGGTTCCCTAAGGCAGGGGACCTTTTTTCTTAGGACAAGGGCTCCTGAAGCAGCTCATTAACAATTTGTCAAAGGGATTTTTGTTCCTTCCACCTCTGAGCATCAGAAGTCAACCAAGAGAAGGATCCCAGAATGTTCTGAAAGCTCTAGTAAGCTTGACTCAAATCTAAGGATTTGCCAGTCATTGCCCGGCTATAGAGATACAAAGACAAATGTGGCACAGTACTTGCCCTTAACAAATCTGCATTTTAGTAGGAGGAGACAGATATATGAAGAAGAGTGCCACTAAACATCTCCAGGATTTTGACTGGAGTCAGCCAGGTGAGGGGCAGGTATAAGAGTGGAAGGGGAGGGGCTTCCCTGGTGGCACAGTGGTTGAGAGTCTGCCTGCCGATGCAGGAGACACGGGTTCGTGCCCTGGTCCGGGAAGATCCCACATGCCGCGGAGCGGCTGGGCCCGTGAGCCATGGCCGCTGAGCCTGCGCGTCTGGAGCCTGTGCTCCGCAACGGGAGAGCCCACAACGGTGAGAGGCCCACGTACCGCCAAAAAAAAAAGAGTGGAAGGGGAGGTGAAACACTTCATGGGCGTGTGACCCTTGAGCTGAACCTTCAAATGAAAGATGCTGGTCCCAAGGGCATGTTGGAGAAAAGCATTCTTGGTAGAGTAAGGCAAGACAGAAACATGAGCCATATGTTGTTTGGGGACCAGTCTAGCTGAAGCATGACTGGAGTTTCATAAAAGAGGCAATCAGAATGGCAAATGGGAGTAGATTACAGTATCTTGACTACCATGAAAATTAAAAATTTCCACTTGTAAGCAATAGGCTAGTAAAGGGATTTTAAAGGTTGACTAATGGCTCTGAACCTGCCCCGGTGGTACCATTTGTTTGTTTCCTAGTTGGGTTTCCTCTCATTCCTGATATATAAGGCAAGTAATTATTGAGCACCTGCTAACACAACTACCTGTGCTAGGGAGTGCTACCATCCATTTGTAAAACCACTGGTACTCTGACTCTTTTGCATTACACTCTCTAGAGTACGTTTCCCCTATTTAGGAATGTGGGAGGTATGAGGGCACTATGTTACTAGCACTTCTTGATTCCTCAGTGTTTGCTTACTTGCTAATGATTTTTTTAAACCATCAAAGAAAATCACTAGAAAGGGAAGCATACTATTTGAAAATGCACTGCACACATTTTTATCTTGTGACTGGGCATGTGACCAAGTGATTTCTGTTGACAGAATGGTTATACACCACTGCACATTGCTGCCAAAAAGAACCAGATGGACATAGCGACAACTCTGCTGGAATATGGTGCTGATGCAAACGCAGTTACCCGGCAAGGAATTGCTTCTGTCCATCTTGCAGCTCAGGAAGGACATGTGGACATGGTGTCACTGCTCCTCAGCAGGAATGCTAACGTGAACCTGAGCAATAAGGTAACCTTTTTTCTTTTCCTCTGCGAAGCATCCAGCGCAACAAAACCTCACCTTCAAAAGATCGCTAAGAAGTCATGAAAAATTCAGGTCAAATAGAGAGTGCAAAGTGTAGTATGCACAAAAGTATGTACCAACATGTCATTTATCGTAGGAAGACCTCGAAAACAATCCGTTTAAACAGTAAGAGAATGTTAAGTCAATAACTGCAAAGTCATACTGGTGAGTAACAGAGCCATAAACATGAGGTCCACAAAATTGTTCTAGTAACGTGAAGTTTTGTTATAATGTAAAGTCAAAGGGCAACCAGAACATAGTAAATAAGAAGTTGTAGGTTGTAAATAAAAAGTTGTAAGTTGATCTATGCCACAGACATTTGGGGGGTACCTACTGCCTGTCCCAGTTTTAAGTCCTAGGTTACAAAAAGAAACTGGAAACAGGTCTGCCTTCAGAGAGTTCATTTTAATAACAGAAATTTAGAGTAGCTGTCTTACTCCATAGATCAAAAGGTTAGTCTCTGTAGGTAAACTGGCAGTGCCAGGGAACTTTTTAAGTCTCTGTTCCCAGAAGTCTTCAGACTCCCCTGACCTCACATTCGACATCCCCATGGTTAGTGAAGAGCTCTGTGAAAGTCCAGCCCACAGTTACCCAGAGACATGTTAAGGAGGTCACTGCCTCCACTGTGTATAGCAGAGAATTTGGGTTTGCTGACCTGCTTATTAATACCTGAGTCTGAGATCTGCCCAAAATACAAGACAGGTATTCCTTAGTCTTCAGATTTAAAAAAACCTGCAAAAGTGTCCCCAAATTCCCGATAATCCAAACTCCCTGTTATTTAGCTTCTCCTCTACAGGATGGTGATGGCGCAGCTATGACATTTCTCAGCCATAGCTCAGATATTGGAGTAGAGTTTCAAGATAGCAGTAGTTTTATGGCGATGAATAATAAGTAGTTTAAATATTTTAATATATGTGGCCTGTGTTTTGTGATCACAGAGGCTTTGAATTTCCTGGGTATGAATCCGAAATCTGACTCCTACTTGACGTGTAACTTGATTGGACAAGTTATGTGACATCTCTGAGCCTCACTTTCATTCTCTAATAAACAAAGACAACAGTCTTTACTTCCCAGAACTGTCAGGAAGGTGACTAACATTCAGCACCTTCTTCTAAGTGGAAAAAGAATAGTTGTCTTAATTTTAGACTTTTCACAGTTTGGGGAAAAGGTTACTCTGCACTAATCTGAATTCCCAAGGTGGTAATTTAACAAATTCTATGAACCAAAAGACATACGTAAGAGAATAGGAAAACCTTTTTTCAGTTTTAGTATCTTGAAAATCCTTTGTGATCATGGCAAACCAAACACAATTTTCTTTTTTTTTCTCGTGTACTGATTTGCTTTTCTCATATCTTTCTTTTTAAACATCCCTTATGGAATGTATGCCTCGGCATTAACGGGAATCACGAAGCAATTTCAAGTAGTCATTATAATCAGGATTTGTTTGAGCTGTTGAATTTCTAAGGTTCATATACTAATATATAGACCAGCCTTATAGTAGTTTGCTGCAAAATTCAACCTGTCTTAATGAGATGGAGGACGTGGCCTTCTCAAATCGAAGCACATTCTGGCATCCATCAGTGTATTTATTCTCAGGAGCCCAGAATATTATATCTCATTAATTCTCCCAGAGACAATACAGACCTGAACAATTGGTTAACAGGTGAACATTTTCTATAGGTCTGACACCAAAGTACTGTGTAATAAACATTTTTTTCCTTTAAATGCCTTTAGCTAACCCGTGGCAATATACGTATTTAGCCTTGAATCCACCTTAAAATCATTTTTAAAAAATTTAGGCTGAGAACACTTCAGAAAGAATTTCCCAGTGTCTGCTTCGGTAGGCTAGATCAACCAAGGGAATTCTGAGGACCAAAAGACACAGCAAAGGAAGAAAGCCTGGAAACGCCCAGCCACCTTCCTGAACAAACTCCACATAAGCAAATATATCACCAAGGAAATTCCCATTAGCACACTGCACTTAAGGAACTTTCAAGCACTTCACAGTACCTAGAAATGGTCTAATAAGAAGGCATTTGTAAGTCTTTGCTTCCTTTCTCAGGAGTCATTTTCTGTATCAAGTATTAAATAAGTTCCAGTGTGAAAACAGAAGATCCGCAGAGCTCTATTCAATAAGGACTCTGACGGGTTTTCTGTCCATGTTTCCTGAGCTGCCAGAGTTTGAAACATCAGTTACTCTCCCTCCACCCCTTCCCCCTTCCCCATCCCACTTCCCCATTTCACACTTGCTAAACAATGAATATTAAAAGAAAGATTTAGCTTTCGTGAAAAGTATGATTGAACCAAACACTTGATGGTTTTCACTTATTTCTCTTCCTGCTATTCACCAGCGGTTCCCGGGTTTTTAAGAAAAAGAGCCCATGAACCTACGTTCCTGCCGAAGTACTAGTGTTTGATCTGGTGCAATTTTGCTTTTGACGTTCCCACTTTCCCACACGAATTCTGCAGACCACAAGTAGCTGTATTTCTTTACACAGCCAATAGAATACGAAGCAGAGCTGTTGCTCTTCCAAGTTGATGGTGTTCTCTCTGTGCCCAATAAATGCCACTTTTAAAATGAGCCAATGCTCAAAACCTTTATCAAAGGTTAACAGATAACTTCTGAACTCACACAGGGCTGTTTTAACCATCACATTTTGTTTTTTAAATCACGGATGTAAAAATAATTTTTTCTTCATTTAATTTATACTATGTTACCGAAAGATGCTTGCTTTTTCCTCTGACTCAGTCGATTAGTGGGTGGATTAGACGCTAGATACTCGACTGGTTATACAAGGATTAAAGGTACAGTAGTTGCCTCGAGAAGCTCACAGTGGTTTGAGGAATACAGACGAGAAGAGAGTTTAAATGCGGGATTATGATGCTCTCGACAGAACTGAGCACGCAGGTGGTTCGCACATAAATAATAACAGTGAAGCCTTTTTCGAGACCAAGGGAGAGAGAGGGAAGCCCAGGAAAGCTGGAGGTGACTCCAGGCCAAAGGTAGAGTGGACAGCACGAATGTCCCCGGGGAACGCGAGAAAGTAGGGCACCAGCCACAGTACATTCCCCCAGCTGTGCTGAGAACCACTCAGTAAAGTTCTTCAGAAGGTTTGGAAAGTCTCAAAATTAGACTAGGGGATTGTGACACTTTTACAGAATGTTACAGCTGCAAATATCTGTTGCCCCTAAAGTGGAACGTGGAACATTGTTCTATGATTATGTCAGTGTTTGGGTGGTGGCAGTTTTGGCCCCAGGCTTATTTTTCTTGGATTTCAAGTGAAGGCACCAGTCCTCCTTTTCCTGTTTCCCCTTTTATCCAGTTTGGGTGAGCTTCTTCCAGAAGTCTGTAAAGAGTATTAGAAAGTCAAGAGTGAATGACTCTTCCTGAGTCCTGTCATTAGTTTGATGGAATAGCAGCCCCTAGATAAATACTGTTCAGCATCGCGAGGGTTCTGTGCCCTTCCTGGTGCTGCTTTTGGTTCACGCCTTTCCTCTGACAAATAGGACAGGTTGATGGCCTTGCTACGCAGATGCAGAGGAGGAGAAAGAGGCCGTTAGGACTCAGGACATTAACTGGTATGCTCATAATGGATGAAAGAAAAGAATCTGGACGCACTTACACCAGCTTACGTTCTCTTAAATGTTATTTATGAAAAATGCAGCTACAGAGGACTTTTAAACCAGGGTGCAGTCTTGGTGATTCTTTTCTTGGCCATTGGGATAACCACATCGCCTGTCCATTCTGTGGTAGAGTCAATTTCAAGTATCTGGTCTCATTAAAGGACCTGGAAATTTTCACGAGATAGCCTGCATATTACATTCTCATGAGACAGCATTTATATAACCTTTCACAGACCGTTTTTCCTACCCAGAAGCAACATAAAGAAAATATTTGTCAGCCTTGGGTATTAATATTTAATGGAGAAAATGATATCATCATATGTCAGTATTCAATTTATAAACAGTTTTTATTTTAATAAATTTTTCTAAAGCTAGTCATGCGTTGGTAGTGCGTTAGAACTCTTGCATAATTTTGTAAAAAAATAAAAAGACTCTATTTTAAAAAAGTGAACACTGAAGTACATAAGAGGAAAATGATATAATGTCTGGGATTTGCTTTAAAATACTTCCGCAAAGCAAAGAACAAACAGGAGGTAGGGCTGGATGAAGCAAACGGAGGAAAACCTTGATAATTGCTGCATCTGTGATCAGTACACAAGGTTCAGCCCATTCCCTCCACTTTTGAGGATGTTTGAAATTTTTCGTTAAGCCTGCAGATAACCATGTTGTCACATGCTAGTATATAAACTTACTCTGTAGATTTTTTTTTTTTTTTTTTTTTTTTGCGGTACGCGGGCCTCTCACTGTTGTGGCCTCTCCCGTTGCGGAGCACAGGCTCCGGACGCGCAGGCTCAGCGGCCATGGCTCACGGGCCCAGCCGCTCCGCGGCATGTGGGATCTTCCCGGACTGGGGCACGAACCCGTGTCCCCTGCATCAGCAGGCAGACCCTCAACCACTGCGCCACCAGGGAAGCCCCTATAGATTTTTTTAAACATAGAAATTGTAGACTTACTCTTCTTGAAGTCCTAAATTGTTTCTACAGCACGCCTGTGTGTCCTCCATCCCTCCTGTGAGATGACCACTTTCATCTTTTGCAGAGTGGCCTGACCCCACTCCATCTGGCTGCTCAAGAAGACAGAGTGAATGTGGCCGAAGTCCTAGTAAACCAGGGGGCACACGTGGACGTCCAGACAAAGGTACACAAAAAGATGGTGCCCATCCGGAGTGTCATTGTGACTCCTTGTATGGAACAAGTACAATTCTCTAGGGGCAAAAATAAATCTTCCGTCATATCTTTTGTACTCGTTATTTCAAACGTGTATCTGTACAAGGGACACCAGTGTCTCTGGTTGTGGTGTCCCAGGTGCTTTGACCTTTACTGGCCTGAATACTTTATGTAGCTGCATATTGCTGCCTCCTGTGTTAATGCAGTTTATTAATCCTTGTTACAACACATCTGCCTATCAAGGGCAGAGTGTGAAAGCTTGGACCTTTTTTAATTTTTGTGACTGAGTTTTAAGAAATGCATACCGAAAAAGTTGTCGAGGATACATTAAGTTTTATTCAACTACTACTCACTTGCTAAATTTCTTATGGTGTATATGATCGCTAGCAACTCCTTCCCTTTCTCAGCCAAAATAGTTATCTTTTCAAAAAGAAATTTCTGATTAATCTCATAGAATGCCACCATTTCAAACTCACATAAGACGCATGGGTGTTTTGTGTCATCATCAAAGATAGGACTTCATATCAGTCTTTCTCTGGATATTTTCTTTCAGCACTTAATTTTGTTACTCTTCATATCAAACTTGTATCTACTTCAAAATGTAACTTTGTTTCTGTGTGTCACATTTTTGACACAAAAATGAATACTTGTTACCTATTATACTGTGAATACGAACATTTCTGTGTATAATATAGATGGATTCTGAGGTGTGTGGACAGATACTGAAGATATTAATAACATAGAAGGGTCACCAGGAATTAGCCAGGTAAAAAGGTATTGCAGACGTCAGAGTCAGGCTGGATTTACCGGACGAGCACAGGAGGCAGACCTGAGTAGACCACACCCTTTGCACCGTGTTCTGACCCTCTAGGGCTGTGGCTTCTCCACCCATACTGCATTCTATGAGAAAGAATCTGCCCAAAAGAGACGTGACCAGGCAAGATCCTTTATGCTTTTTAAACTCTGTATTAAAATAGTGAAGCAAATATAATGGTCCCTGGCTGGGGTAGTCTTAGATAGAGCTGTGACCCAGGTAGCCTCCCTCACTCCCATTTCTGAAATGCCTCGTGCCCTTCAAGTCCCCATGGCCTCTTTGGTAGCCTAAGTGCCCAGTTCCCTCTATTCTGTTTCTTTCCAAATTTTTCATTCTAAAAGAACCCCTTAGCCCCGAATGCCTTCCTAGATAGCTGAATGTTTAACAGAGAAACCAGTAAAGGCAACAGTAGTGGCTGAATGGTTTCTTGTTACTTTCCATGAAAATACAAGCATTTTTCAATCTGAAAAGCTCAGACTGGATTTAGCTTATATTCTTTACTGTGCTTGTACACTTTCATCAGAAAAGAAATCTTTACTTTAGAAATTTGCAACTTCATGGTAAATAGATTCACCCTGTGTTGTTCTGTTGACACACACACACACACACACATACACACACAGACTTATAAACATTTTATTTGGTTCCCTCTCCCTTTATAAATTAAAAATTTGAGAAGGCAATAACAGGGTTCTGTTTCTCAGTACTTTTTATCTCAACACATCCAACATATACACCAGCAAAATTCAGTCAGGGATTAAGGCAGTGATTCTCAAGGGCAGGTTGGGAGGAGAAGAAATGGTGCCGTGAGCCTTCTGTTCTAGATTTGCAAAAGCAACCCCACGGTTTAAGAGTGTTGGGTCTCCACCAGGGTTTCTTTCTAACCCTGTCCAACTCAGGTCACAGTCTGTAATCATTTTTGTACTCAGTATAATATTTCTGAAGCATGTACCTTTTCCTGCCCTTTACAAGTGATGTAGTTCAGAAAGCATCTGTCTCTTAAAAAAAGTAGAGACAAAAAAAAATCACTCTCTCATCCTTTTTGTTCTCAGCAAAGATCACAGCACCAAAAAGAAGTGAGGCTATGATTGTCCCATAGTTGAGTAGAGCAGGAGTGCAAAGAGGTGGGTTGCTTGGATTTGCTTCCTAGCCTTGTAAATAAGGAGTTGATTGTATCCCATGAGCTTCCAAACTCTTCCTGGTAAAGGTGACATCCCCAAGCAGCCGACAGGTAGAATGTATGGTACCATTTGAGTCACTGGCTTCAATTTTAAAATAGTAATAATTAAATTATCAGGAGCTCTTTTCTCTTGTGGGGAAGAGACCAGAACATCCTGGTAACAGCCGTGCAGCCTTCCCACTGGCCTGCTGACCCACCATATCTCCACCTCACTTTGTATTTGAAGTTCACCAAATCAGTTCAGACTAAATTGTGCGGCTGGCCACGGGGTCTAATGCTCAGTGTCGTACAGCTGAAATGAAGCCACTTCTTTTGCCTTTTTTTTTTTTTTTGCGGTACGCGGGCCTCTCACTGTTGTGGCCTCTCCCGTTGCGGAGCACAGGCTCTGGACGCGCAGGCTCAGCAGCCATGGCTCACGGGCCCAGCCGCTCCGCGGCATGTGGGATCTTCCCAGACCGGGGCACGAACCCGTGTCCCCTGCATCGGCAGGCAGATTCTCAACCACTGTGCCACCAGGGAAGCCCTGTTTTGCTTTTTAAAAGGAGAATCTCTGGAAGCATTTTATTTAGACCACCCCAAAGCACACCAAAGCACTGATTCTCGGAGGTACTGATTAGCAAGTAAATAGTTAAATTAGCTTTCTTTTAATGTGTGTAAAATCATGAAAAATGTTTATTTGATACACACTCTTTTCACATTTGTTTCTAGAGCTCTTTCTAGTTGTTCGATTCTTACCTGAGTGATACGTTCCTTGTCCTCACAGAATTCACAGTCTAGAGAGGGAGACACAACAATAAAAATGTAATAATAATAGCAAAACTTACTACTCATTTTCTCTGTGTCAGATACTGTTCTAAGCATTTACCCTTATTAATTTGTTGAATCCTTATGACTATCTTATAAGGTTGATAAAATTAGTATCCCTATTCTACAGAAACTGAGGCACAGAAAAGGAATTGCTCGTGTAAGGTAACATAGCTAGCTGGTCCAAAGCCTGATTTTGACCCCATGTATAAATAAATAAATTCAGAGTTATTGGCGTTAACTGAGTTATTTACAAAGGTGGGAGTATAGAAGGGGTCTGTAGCTGGTTCAGCATCACAGGAACATGAGAAAAAATTGGGGGCACGCCCCAAGATACTGCTAGATAATTAAGATGATCTCAGAGGACCTTGATGTGCCATGCTTAAGTTTTTAATCCAGTTTGTACTGGGAAGCCTTGAGAGGTTGTAAACAGAAGACGATAAATCAGATATCTGGTTTAGAAAGATCCTAGGAGACAATGCAAGGAACAAGTTGGTAAAAGAGCTTGGAGCAGGGGCCGTTAGAAGGCAATTGCTGAGGTCCAGATGAAGAATAGAGAAGGCCTCAAGTAAGGGGCGGATGGGATGTTGGTAAGCAAGAGAGAAATTGAAGAAATACTTAACAAGTACAAACAATAAGACTTGAGACCATGTGTATATAGGGACTAAGGAAAAGTGAGAGATTCAGGACGAATCTGAGGATGTGGCCCTGTAACCAGGTGATCACAAGTCCCGTTCAGTGAGACAGGAAGTGAAGGAGAAGAAGCTGGTTGGAGAAACAGCACCCTGAGTTCTGTATTGGGTGTGTTGAGTCTTACATGACCTAGGGGCTCTCTAGGTAGAGACAGCTAGTAAGTGACTAAAGCTTTGGTCTGGGATACAGGAGGGGCGTCTGGACTAAAGATACCGATTTGGACGTGGTCAGAATAAATGCATCTGTTGAAATTGTGAATGTGGACGTGATCGTTGAGGAACAGTGTGGAGGAAATCAAAGACAAAATCCCTAGGATCAACGATATTTTAAAGTGGATGGAGGAGGTGGAAGGAAGCAGGCCTGACTGAGGGCAGGAGGGAAATCGGGAAAGAATATGACATGGATGCCAAGTAACTGAAGACTGTCAAGGAGAGTGTGACACAGAAGAGAAAACACTAAAACACGTGCACTGGAGTGGCACCGGGGTTATTAGAAGGCAGTTTCACTGGAGCAGTGGAGGTGGTGAGGTATGGGGAAAATGGAAGGGAATGGTGAATAAAAATGGGGTTTTTTTTTCAAGAAGCTTTAAGAGAATATAGACCCAGGAAAGGAGAGAAATATTTGAAAGGAGTGATTATTGTTTCTAAGTTTGGAAGTATGGCAGTATGTTAGTAGGCTAAGAGGAAGGTGCCAGTAGAAAGAGAAATGGTCATAGAAGTTATAAGGGATGTCAGAAGTGGGATAGACTGGGTTAGGGATGGAGATGACAATTGCCTTATTCTTCTTCTATCATGACGGAAATACTCTTTCATAATCTTTGACTCTTCTGTAGTCCCTGAGAGGATCTTTGTTTTGTTTTCCATTTTAACCCCACACTAATTTTGGAGGTGAACAATAAAGTAAAAAATTCACAGGAGAAATTTTTTCAACTTTTTTTCCCTTTTTAGCGTGCTAAGACGTTCAACTGTAGCACCTTCAGGAAATGAGATACTGAGAGTTTATTTTCAGAGTTTGTTTTCTAAAGGAAAAATCTCTGTCTGTTACTAAATGCAACTTTTCAATCTCAATCAGTTTTATTGAAGTAAAATTATGAAAAAGCTATTTATAGAAATATCTTACAGCCTGCCATATTATTAAGTAATATTTAGTGTAACATGTGACAAGAGAAAGGTATTCCCTAAAACAATAGTATCAACATAAAAAAATTTGAAAACAAAAAATTTAACTGAAATAAAATCAGGGAATAATTGTAGTTGTGAGTGGGTGTGTTCACTGAGGAAGACTATGACAAGTGCAAGGAAGGCCAAAGACAGACCCGAGAGAGCACAGGTTTAGGAGGTGAGGAAATAGTGTGGATTTCCTGCTCCCGCTTTCTCAAACCATGTTGCATAGGGAGGCACCTAACTACTGCTCAGTAAGATCTCATGCTCACGTACCATAGATCAGAAACAGCAGCCTGAATATTCCATCTGTACCTGTTTGCTCTTCCTACACAAATACACCCTTTCAGTATTGCCTAAAGAAGATGACTTAACTTCAGCTTATAATGATGGTATAAGTAGGCAACAGTGAAAAAAGCAAGCAAAGACTGCTCAGTTATCTGAACTATGACTGTTCCTTAGTTATTAAAGAAAGAAGAGTTGGTCTTTCCAAAATGTATTGCCACTAGTTGAAGGGAATTTCCCAAATCACATCTCTCTGGGCATGTGCAAGGTGCCATTTACCATGGGAACTTTGTGGCCCTCAATGAATGGAGGAGCCCCAATTTTGGTTTCTCTGAATGAAAACTAAATCTTCCTGGCATGCATATGTATTTTTAATAAAATACTGTAGTATTTGTGGAGCAGCAAGAAGACCAATGTCTTAGAGCAGCGTGAACAAGGGAGAGCCTCATAGGAGACGAGCTCAGAGATGCAATAGATGGGAGGCGGAGAGCAGGGTCCAGACCAACCGTGTCCTAACAGTCCACTGTAATGACTTAGGGTTTTACTAGGAGTGACAGTGAAGCTATGAGGATGAGAAGAAACTGTACATTAAGGTACTTAGAATAATTCAATTTCTTTCAAAAATCTGATCAATACAGTAGCACAGTAGCCATTGGAAAGTGTTGCATCATTGCTTAGGCATGTTGACCAAAAACTTGAAGAGTTCCTTAATATTTAAAATTTTAAAATATTTTCTGTAATCTTTTGGTTTGGGATCAGTCCTCTGCCACTAACACTGGGAATAATGTTACTTCAGTCAATTAAGCTAATTGTACTGAGAACTGGTAGGAGAAAACTGTTTTCATGCCTCCCTCCCTAAGCAGCATTCTGATTCCTAACACAGTATCCTGAGTTCCTCAGTACCAAGAAAGAACCCTGCAAAGCAGGCAGGTGAATGCTGGTCCCCAAAATGGGATACCCTTCATCGTGCATGAAGCAGCTTTAGGGGTCCTAAGTCAGACTCATGTACATATGGTTACGGTGAGCTTATCAGCAGGGTCTGGTCAGTGTGGCTGCACTTACAGTTCAGTTCATGGAATAGAATCTAACCAGAGTCACTTCTTTAGGGCAGCACATCCCTGCTGAGGTGTCTTCACCTTCCACAATCAGCTGTGTTCCAGACGTCCCCTTTTCAAATTCAAATACACCCATTTGCTGGAGTGTCTTAGTTAGTTTAGGCTGCTATAACAAGAATACTATAGCCTGGACAAACCTTTTTTTCTCAGAGTTCTGGAGGTCGGGAAATCCAAGATCACGGTGCTGGTAGCAGGTAGAAAAGAGAAGAGGCAGGCTGTCTCCTTTCTCTTCTTATAAGGGCACTAATCCCATTCATGAGGGCTCCACCCTCATGACCAAATTACCTGCCAAAGGTTCCATCTCTAAATACCATTACACTGGGATTAGGGTTTCAGCATACAACTTTTAGGGGATACAAACATTCAGTCTGTAGCACAGAGTCACCATAAAGACACATTAATGCCATCACATACGAGATGCAGACACTTGAAAACATGGACCCCTGACCCATGCCCATTTAGAAATATTAAAAGTCTGTGCTCTCCCTTTCAGTGTTCTGGTGCTGCCAATGTCATCGTAAACAGAGATTGGCCATGGGCACTGAAATTGTGTGGTGGAGTCTGTTACATTATGGCCATCTAGAAAAAATACCTGGAATATCCTTTTTTAAAAAAATAATTATCTAGAATATATGTGTGTGTGTGTGTCTATCTATATATACATACACATACATACACACACGATATAATTTTTAATAGATGGAATTTATAGCCCCTCAAGGGTCAGTGGATATTAATTGGAGAAGAAATCCATTGCTTTGTCTAAATGAGTGGTTTTCAAAGTGTGGGGCTCTAGCTAGGTAGGCAGAAGACTTTAACGAGAGCATCTATTCCTAGGTCAAGTTCATACATCGCAGACCTCCTGAACTCACACCAGCCTCTCCCGCTTCAGTGTTTCTGTCCTTCGTATCTCGTCACGCATTCTGATCATCATCTACCGCTTTCGTGATCACTTAACCACTTCACATTTTTAACCTCAATTTTATGCTTTGAGAGAGTAGAGTGTTGAATAAATGCTAGTCCAAGTCTGTCCGTTGAGCACGCTTCTGACCCTCTGCGAGAAGCCACTGGATCCTTCTGTCTAGGCTGTCTGTTGTTCCATCCTTTAGTCCTATCTTGAAAAGTTGTTACGGAAATAAAATGAGCCGATGCTAGAGCGAGCACTTTGGGACATTTAGTAACTATCTCCATGTGAGGTGGTATTGTTATTTATACCTTAGATTAGCTCTGAGAATTATCAATGACATTTGTTTTATATAGGGGAAAAAAAACTCTTTCTGCCTCGTTAAGAAAGATTATTTCTTAATAAAGTTTTTATATATATATATATAATTACAGATGGGATACACACCGCTACATGTGGGCTGCCACTATGGAAACATCAAGATTGTTAACTTCCTGCTCCAGCATTCTGCAAAAGTGAATGCCAAAACAAAGGTAAACTCCTTTCTCCTTTGTATCTACCAAGTCATTGATCTCGTGTCCAAGGAAGTAAGAGTCTTTTCTTCCATCTTCCTTCTACAGAATGGGTATACGCCGTTACACCAAGCAGCTCAACAGGGACACACGCATATAATCAATGTCTTGCTTCAGAACAATGCCTCCCCCAATGAACTCACTGTGGTAAGAGCAAAGGGCCAGCTAAATGATGAGGCGGGAGCTGGGTGCTGGTGTCTTCTTACATTTTTATTGGACAGGGTTACTTTTTGACTTTCTATGTTTAGTAGGCATAAACAGAGCATTCAGTAGAATGAAGGGAAAAGGACAATAACTGTATTGTTGTGAGTTGTCCAGAGAGAGAGATGTGATTAATGTTTCCCACTTAAAAACTACAAACCGGGCTTCCCTGGTGGCGCAGTGGTTGAGAGTCCACCTGCCGATGCAGGGGACGCGGGTTCGTGCCCTGGTCCGGGAAGATCCCACATGCCGCGGAACGGCTGGGCCTGTGAGCCATGGCCGCTGAGCCTGCGAGTCCGGAGCCTGTGCTCCGCAGCGGGAGAGGCCACAGCAGTGAGAGGCCGGCGTACCGAGAAAAAAAAAAAAAAAAAAAAAAAAAAAACTACAAACCCACTGCTGCCCAGTAGGGAGTACAAACATAAGAAGAAGCACGTGTTTGTTTCCTTGATTACATAAAACATTAAAAAGCCTCTCGGGTTCCATGTGTAGCAGCCCAGACTCTGCTGTATGAGTAGGGACAGGTTAGGTGTGTTTTGTGCAAGGTATGTCTTTAATGAAACAGCGTTTTGGGTGTGACAGTGGGAAAGGACTGGTGAGACACTCACCTTACGTCTGTAAAGGCAAACGTGTGGAAACACACAGGCGCTGAGACACGTGGAATGACTTGTAATTCCTTGACCGTGTTTCCCTCTTCCCAGAATGGGAACACTGCCCTGGCCATTGCCCGGAGGCTTGGCTACATCTCAGTGGTGGACACCCTGAAGGTGGTAACTGAAGAGACTGTGACCACAACTGTGAGTAGTGGATGCCAGACCTTGTAACCCCATTACCCCAAGAGCCAGTTCTCAGACTGTAGATTTTTCCAGGCTTTGGGGAGATGAACCTTTTTTCCTCCATTCAGAAACTAAGCACCGTATTTCCAAATGCTGTCACCTCCTTAGTGGCAGTCAGCAAAGCAAAACTCTCATTTCTGATGGGAAGAAAAATTCAAAACACTAAAAATACCTTTTCAAAAGTTATACCTTTCAAAAAGCTACAGAGGTTTTAGTCCCATAGAAAGCTGAATGTATTTCTTTATTTTGATATAAAAAAATTTTTAATGAGATGTTTTGACATCCTTCTTTGACAGTGCAAGAAAGATGAAAACTCTAAGTTGGTTCTTTAAAATATTTTAACTCACAAATGATAATGGGTACATTGTCATCATTATTGTAAAAATATTTTTGCCTTGTTAGAGAAACATTAGAGGTGGGTTCCAAGTCAGTTTTTCCCACCACGCTCGCTTCTCTTCCATTCACCTATTGGAGTTTTCCTAGGAAAAACAATCACTTCTTTGGAACCCCGTCTGGTGCCTTTGAACTCCATCAGGATTTGGTAACTTTGGAATCAATAGCAGATATTGCCCCATGTCAGAGGTTTACTTGAGTTATTCCTGACCGCATGACTCAACACACAGGCCTGAGATTGAGTCCGTACAGTGTCAGTTTAGGACTCTGCAGCACTTGGAAGTATCAGCTGTGCTTCCTTTTCTCATATGCCACCTTCCAACACGAAGAAGGCATAGTTCACGTCTGCAGTCTGGATATACAGTGCTTCGTACAAAACACCATGGCTTGAAGGACTCTGTTGCTACCTGCCGGTTGAGTTATTTGGCTGTGTACAGGTTTTAGAAACTAAAACTTCAGCCTGCTGATCACAAAAGAGAAATGTTGTAATTTGCAAAAGCAGAAACAGTAGCTTTAATGGACTAGAGCAATGGTTGTCAACCAGGGCACGTTTCTAACTTTAAGATATAGCTGGAATAGAAATAAATTCCTACCTATTGCTTTCATATACCTCTTGAGTATTTCATCATCTTAAAATCTATCATTAAATTCTCGAGAAAAGAGTTTAAATAAGTAATGTTTATCAACCTTAATTTTATAGATATGCCATGTAACTCTCTTGAGAGTAGGAGAGAAGGACAAGGTATTAAATAACAAGCAAGTGTCACCATGCTATAAAAGACTTGAAGTCACTGAAATAAATATGTGAAACTTCTGTTTCAATGTTAGAGAATTGAAGATGGTATAATAGTTCAAAATATAAATCTTATTTGATTAAATGTCAATGATTTTCTCACCTGTTAGGAAAGTGCAAAATATTTCTTTGATATCAAAAAGAGCTTTAGGAGAAAATAAAGTTACAGACAGGGAAAGTAAAGTTACAGCCTCGGGAAATGGACTGAGAGAAAAGGGTTTTAGGGCTCCAGTTCCTAGTGAAAGAATGTGCACGGCAGTCATGCCATTTCTCACTCAACATCATCAGCTGACTTGGTAGGTGACTTTCTGCCAGAGAGAAAAGATTACTCATGCTAACAGGAAGGTCCAGTTTGCCTGGTGAAGTAAATGAGGCTTCCGCCAAATGAAACGCTCACATTGACTAGAAAAGAGGCCACTGAAGTCCCTAAGACCTAGTCCAGCCCTGTGGTATTTGAGACTTTATTTCAAGCTGAGACACCACCTCGTCAGCCCTGCCTTTGCAGTTGCCTGTCATCTAGCTCAGAGAGGACTGACGGGATTCAGGGTGGGGTGTGTGCCCTTAAGCTAACTAAGCACATTGCAGCCACCCGCAGGTGGGTCTCTGTTCAGACGTTATGGAAGCCCCAGCGACCATTGTCTCCTTAAGCAGGCATCAGTTCTTCAGTAGCCTTAAAAAGAATACTGCATCTTTGCTAGGAGTGCCTTATTGGATATGGCAATTCAGAGAAAGATGCTTTAGTTAATGACATTACAATCACGGCAGAGTAGGAAACTGAGTGGCTAGAAGCGGATATCCAAAAGATACGAATTAAGCTATTGAAATTGCATTGTTTAAAATTCCCTCAGTAGCAACGAGCAGAGTACTTCTATCACTCAGATGATGCTTTCTAACAGCCTTCTCTAATGGAGGGAACCAGGGCTCCTTGGAGAAATGACAAAATCTACAACTGGGGCAGGAAATACACAAGATGAGCCTGCAACCTCTGGTAGTGCCAAAAAGTAAGGCCCTCCCCGTCAATAAATAAATAAACATACATACACAAAATGATGGGACGTGTTAAAGGGACACGGGAAGCCACTGAAAGACTTCCCAATGGCCAAAGCCAGAACAATTTGAACAAAAGAAATAAAATAGTATCGGGGCATAGTGCAAAGTGTAAAATATATATCCATGAGTTCATTACTGCTACGGGTAAATGATTGAATGACTATGGAGGAAGAGGCAGATTTCTCAGGCAAAAGAATTCCGAATAATTTATGAAAATACTTTCCCCTCCAAGAGGTGGCTCACGATTCCCCATTGCTCAAGTGTGTCTGAGTGTAGTAACTTCCCTCGCAAGAAAACAGTGTGGAGAGCAGGGGAAATAGAGTAGATTACAGGGGAGAAAGCTGACCAACACTTCTTCAGCCACATGACCGAGTACAGCGTCAACCCTGGTGAATCATGTTGACAGTATATGCCCTTGATGTGATGTAACGAAAATGACATTTTACCGCAGTGGTCTTCCTCCCCCAAACATATAACCCCAGTCTAATCAATGAGAGAAACATGAGACGAAACTCAATTAAGGGACAGTCTACAAAATACCTGACCCGTTCACCCCAAAACTGTCAAGGTCATTAAAAACAAGGAAAGTCTGAGAAACTTAGCCATAGGGGCCTAAGGAGATTGACAACGAAAGATAACACGGTACCCTGGATGGGACGCTAGCACTGAAAAAGGGTATTTGGCCAAAGCTGAGGACATCTGAATCAAATATAACTTTAATTAATAATACTAAATCAATATTGGTTCATGAATTGTGACAAAGGTACCATGCTAACATGTGTTAATCATAGGGAAAACTGGGTGAACACTCTCTACTATCCTCGCAATTTTTCTGTAAATCTAAAACTGTTCTAATATAAAATATTTATTTTTTGCAAATGTTCAATTACAGTATTACATGCTGGAAAAAATGCAAAATAATGCTTTACTTCAGCATGACTTGTACCATTAGTCTTTTATACGCTCAGATTAAAAGAGGATTCATTTTAAAACTAAAACATATTAAGTCATTAATATTTTCAAACAAGTAATACCGTCAGTGTTCTTTGGATGGATACAATTTATCTAGGCGAAAAGTCATCAAAGAGCAATTAAAAGATTCAGTATAGCCTTTGCTCTGTCATACTGTATACCGTTCTTTAAAATTTTGTGGCAGTTAAAATTACCCTGCAAATGCATTACCTCTAAAATATTTTCTGCAAACACATGGTTGTAAAAGTTATTGGAATCTCAATATTGTGATTTATTCTAGAAATTGAAACATACACCTAGGAAGGGAAAACGAGAAGGGGCTGGCTTGGCACAAGCAATAAAGACAGGCTTCTTGCCAATCATTTGGTTTATCATCAGCTAAGACTTTTAGTGGAATGGGGTGGCAGATCCATGAAGACCGTGAAGAAGTATAGCAATGAACTAAAGGAGGCAGTATCTCTCTCCTTTTTTTTCCTTTGAAAAGCTTTATCGCGGACCTAAAGCTTTTAAGCTGGTGCGCTTTGGCCACTAGAATTCTTTCACCTTGTATTCGTTCTCTGCCATGTATATGATGAGGAACTTAGTGCTGTGAAGGCATAATTTTGATGTCATTTTGTATGAGGGGGCCTTCAAGATATTCAACACACAAATCCCACAGTAAACCAACAGATTAATTTAGGAAGCAATGAATAGTCTCAGTAAAATGTCCTGTCTGCTCATACTAAAATGACTGCTTTCTTTGTTACTAGACTGTCATAGAGAAGCACAAAATGAATGTTCCAGAAACGATGAATGAAGTTCTTGACATGTCTGATGATGAAGGTATGAAAACTTCCTTTGAGTTCGTAGTAACGAAGAGTGACTTTGTATTTTTTTCCTGAAGAAAATTCACTGCAAAATGTTTTTAGAAGCATTAATATGTTTCGTTGTAGTATCAAGAGCATGCATTTTTCACACTTACATTGTTCACTTAAATCATGCAGTTCGTAAAGCCAACGCCCCTGAGATGCTCAGTGATGGCGAATATATCTCAGATGTTGAAGAAGGTATTTGTGAATTTTTATTGTGATAAAATTTAACTACCAGCTTTATCTTCCATTTCTTATCTTTGAAATGTAACCCTTCCTTGAGTTACTAACTTTTCATTTTATCTTGCAATTATTAATTAATGTATCATTTAAACAACATGTATTTGGTATCACTGACTGTCTTCTTTTAGTCTCTTTGACTCCCCTCTCCTTGAACGCATTTTTCAATTTGAAAATGCAAGTGTTACTAACGATCTGGATTACTTTCTTACTATTTGTTTCTATTAAGCATAAAAATTGTTTTTATTGTTTACATTTGAAAACCTAGAAAGTAAAATCTGATTAAGATTCATATCTAAAATATTTTTTTAATGAGAGGGTTTATAAGGGAAGGGATCAAATGCCCATTCTAAGATGTACTCTAAGCTTTGCAGTGAAAGTTGCTTTTGAACTTGAACTCATAATGAAACCTCAACCCCAACAAAACTGCTTTCAAAATGTAAGTTTTCAATATTGATTTCATGAAAGAGACAAATTATAGATGACTGTCACTATTCTTCATGTGCTTAAAAGAAACTACTAGTTTTCTGCCTTACTTAAAAATCAGTGCGTATGACCAGGTCATGTTATGGAGTTATATTAATGAATGACATCCTTATTGTTCTTTGGAAAACTAGCATTTTGACAGTAAATAAATATGATAAAGATGGCAAATTTTTGGCCTTTTTACTGCAATAATGAAATGTTTACTTAGAGTAGAATTTATATTATATTTATGTTTCTTTTCTGCGTCATTTGACTCTCCCAGTGTTCTGATTGCTTCTCCATTTTCCGTCTCTCATGTTGTATTTTTCTCTCGGGTCAGTCTTAGTGCAGCTAGTCTTTCTCTGCCTCTGGGTTGTCTCTATTGTAATTACCGGTTCCTTCTTTGATTTGTCCGGATTTCGTTGGAAACCTAAATAGTGGGAAAGCCTACCTGATCCAAAGTCACTTTAGCTTTTTCAGTTCCAGTGACTGCCAAGTGTAAGTGCGTTGTAGCCAGGGATTGCCCGCCTAGGAGAGCTAATGTCTTGTTGGTCATTTCGGGACCTGAAAGTACCTGTCTCATTGTTTGTAAATGTTGTTTTGATAAATATGAAAGGCTTCTACTCATCATTTTTCTTTCTTTTTCTGTAAGCCATCAGCTATATGTTTACCTCTGTTTATCCCCCAGTGGATAATATTTGCATCATCCTTAGGACTCTACGAGTAACATGCCTTACTGTCATATTATATTTCGCTGCTTTCTTATGCAACATTTTCAGAGTAATTTCACCTGTGCAGAAGATAAAAGGAAAGTGATGTTCTCACAAAGATGCATACACTCACAAAATATGGTGTCAAATGAAATTATTATGAGATATAATATGACAGTCACAGACCTAAAAATTTGCTAGTGTCTAACAGGATATCCCCAAATAGCTGCATTGATGAGAGGCCAAGTTTGAATGGACCATGTAACAACCTTATACATGTGGATAACTCATTTCCAAAAAGAAGAAATTTTGAATCTCTTCATTTGAAGATATTTCATTTAGCTGTTTAACTGGAAATGACCATCATTTCCTTTAGATTGATCTCAGCTTGGGAATTTGAAATGAATAAGCAAATTTTCATTCTCATTTTATCCGTCTTTCTTTAAACTCAGCCCTTGCTTTATGGATGTGTCTGGGGGCTGTTGGAAGAAAAGGGCTCTTGACTTCATAACGTTGTAGCGTTTAATGTTGAAAGGGAGTTGGTTAAAGGTCACTCAGTCTGAACAACCGTCACCCAGTGCTGGAATTACCTCTGTTACGAGATCCTGTGCCCAAATGCCTCCGTGATGGGAATTGCCTAATTCTCAGACTGCCTATTCCATGTGAACAGCTCTGACTTTAAAAATTCTTCATTTTAGGGAGCATCCTTGTCACCGATTCAGGCTTTAACTCAATGATTCAGGCTCTGATCTCTTTGGCACTATTGACAACAAAATCTGCCTCATTCATGTAACAATGCTTCTGATATTTAAAAATGCTTTTCGTATTTCTTCTCAGTGTTTCTTCCTCTGGGCATACTATTGACACTTCCTTCCCCTGTTCCCATACCATCGTGGTCAATCTCCTATGTACATTTCATCGTGTCTGTATCCATCTCACACTGAGGCGGCCAGAGCCGAACACCATGTTCGAGGTATAGTCTGAGCAAAGCAGAGTATACAGGGCTATTGCTTTGTCCGTAGATGATAAATACTAAAAATCTATGATTGAAGATGAAGATATTTCCAGGGTTATAATATATACTTAACTGACTCCCATTAATATTACTATCGGCTAATGTCCCTAAGTTTTGCTTTCATGAGGTCTAGGAAGCCACAGTAGCCCTTTATCACATATTTGTATCATTCTCTGCTGCATGAACTAGCATTTCTATTTGACTCCAAATTCTGCAACAAATCATTTTGAAAGTGAAATTCTAAAAGGATCCCTACAACTTTAGTCTTGCCGGGGCTTTGCCACTGTAGGCTGATTCGGTGCTTCCTGTTTCATTAAGCCCTTATGGACGGAGGCGAATGTTTATTTCTGTGAAACCGCAGCATGTTGTGAATCTCTCTA